>NW_025224135.1:1704698-2083210 GCF_014066325.1 Apis laboriosa
TATATATATATATATATACTATATGGAATGGAAAATAAATGACGTAATGGATTTTTTTTTTTAAATTTTTCAAAACTTTCACTTTTAATACACGAAAACACGAGGCAATATATATATATATATAATCGTGGAAATATTAAAATACGCGTATGAAACCGCGAGTGGAGCATACACGCAATAATACACTATTATAAATTTTTTATATCTCCGTTTAACAGAGAAGTGAAATTTATACCGGGAAGGTATTAAAATATCGCGTGAAATGAAATGGACGCGTGGTAGGGCGGATTGTAAATCGCGATGTATTTAACAACGTTTCGAACGACGAAAATTGGATTATATAGAAAACACGCGGGTGTATAAAATATATGGTTTATAGAAAATAATAAAATGAAATAAAACGGGTTAAATACGGAGGTGGAATGGATGGAAAAATTATCCACGAAATGTCTTGGCCATCTTTTCGAAGATTAGATTAGATTCATTTATTGTCTCAGAATTCATTATTAATATTTATCTTTAATTTTTATATATAATTTATTTTAAAAATATAATATAATTTTTATTAAATTAAATATATAATAATTTTTATATAAATTATTATTATAAATAATTAATTAATTAAATTTTGTTAATTATTAATCCATTCAACCTAACTTATAAATTTAATATTTATTCATATTATAAAATAATTAGAATTTAAATTTATTAGTATATATCAATATATATATATATAATTAAATTTAATATATATATATATTTCATGTTTTGAGGAGGAGGGGTGGAAATTGTTGAGATGCTGATACGATAAAATCGTATAAATATAAAACGTGTGCTTGTAGAAAAATTGATCTGAGAATTACACATATATACCTTTTGGACGATATTCCTCAATGAGAAAAGAGAAAGGAAGAGATAGTTTTTAAAAATTATGATAAAATTATTATGAAAATTACAGGATCCTTGGATCCTCCATTTCTAACATGTAATTTCTACATTGGGAAAAAAGAGGAGAAAGGAAAAGGAAGAGAAGGAGGGGAATAAAGTTGTAAATTTATATGAAATATAAAGCAACAATCTTGATTATATTGAACAAAGAATGAAAGAAAAGAAGAGAAAGAAGATGGAGGACATTGTAACTTTGAATTTAAAAATTTATAAATTACAAAAAATATTAATTGGTCTGGAATATAAAGAATTTAGAAAATTATACTATCAACAATCTTCTACTTTCGTTAAAAACAAAAAAGAAAGAAAGAAAGAAAGAAAGAAGAATTGCAAAATTATAAAACCGTAAGAACGTAATTTTAAAGAATTTAAAAAAAAAATTATAAAAATTACACGATTGTTGAGCAACAATCTTCCTGAAAACTGAATCAAAAAAAAAAAAAAAAAAAGAAAAAGAAAAAGAAAGAAAAGGAAGCATTAAAAAACCACGGATAGTCGCAGAATTACGAAATATTAATTACACGAAAAAAAATTCTGAAAATTGCGTGATTAAACTTGAGCAACGATCCTCCACTTCCATTAAAAAAAAAAAAAAAAAAAAAGAAAGGAAAAGAATTATGAAACGTTAATTATCTCCAACGTAAAGAATTTAAAAAAAATTATGACGAGCAATCTTCCATTTCCATTAAAAAAGAAAGAAAGAAAGAAAGAAGAATTGCAAAATTATAAAACCTTAATTACCGTAAGAACGTTAAAAGAATTTAAAAAAAAAATCTAAAAATTACGCGATCCTCGAACAACAAGTTTCCATCAAAAAAAAAAAAAAAAAAAAGAAAAAAAAAAAAGAGGAGAAAAAAAACTCTCGGTTTCAAGATCATCGTTCGCGGAGAGTAGTTGGTGGATGACGACAAGTATGACTGCGCAATTGCTTAAAGACTGCATAATTGAAAGGAAGGGAGAGGGGAGTGGAAGAAAAGTGGAGGGGGAGGAGAGGGATAGTTGCGTTAATTGCATGCAACTCACCTCCATGCTTGCGCCTTCAACCTCGCCCCTGTGGAACGGCGGTTTTCTGTCCTTTATGTATTGTAATATCCTCTTGTCATCCTTCATGAACTCGACTTTATGCAAGAACTCGTCGGGGACGCTATGATTGCAGTGCATAGTGGCCGTACTGTTGTACGTTACGTAGCGCGGTGCTATCAGTCGTACATGCACCGGAACTTGCATCTGCATTGAAGAGGAAGTTGCATCTGAAAGTCGTCAAACGTAATGTTTTATTTAACAGAGGGAACGTTTTCGACTTTTCGACGGCTTCTCGTTCTCGTGGGGAATTTCTAGGGAATTTCTTGGCGGAGGAATGGTAGCGTGCGACGTCGCTTCTTCCTTAAAATATTCCGTGTGAAACGTGTATTTTGGGAAATATACGTTTGAGAAAAATTTGTGAAGTCTCGTACGAGATACGCTTTCCAATTTGGAAAGAATTAAAAAAAGATATTGCTATTGTATTTTTTGAAGAATTGAAGAAATGGTTGAGTTAAGACAGTTTTTAGTGAGTTTTCTAATTTCAAAGGAATTAAAAGAAATTTTGCAAAATTATTATTACACTATTATATAAAAATGACTATTATTATTATTATACTATTATATATATTATATATATTATATATAATTATTATACTATTATATAAAAATACTATATTATTATAAAAATGAAAAAGTAAAAAAGAATGTAAGTTGATGAGATTTTAATTAAATTAAAAATACGAATTTTTCTATTTTTTTTTATTTTTTAATTGGTTAAAAGATTTTTCGAATATCGAGTATGATGAACACGATGATACTTTGTATTTTCATGTATAAAGTTCAAATTCAAATTCAAAAATATAAAATAGAGTGAATATCATTACGACAAACTACGTAACCGAATAAATATAATTTCGTTTCTCTCTTTACTCGAATAATTAACATAATTTATTATAATATTCCGTTAAAATTCCATCTTTTGACAAAAAAAAAAAAAAAACCTCCGTTTACCATTATCTCGGTTGAGAACATTTTATTCGATTTATAAAACGTTTCATCGAGTTAAAATTGTTTAATTCTTCTTTATGAAGCGATCAACATATTCGTACACACCACACACGTATAATTTTAATTATATGAAAATATTGCATCTTGCATCTTCTCGTGTCCGTGAAATGCTCATTCCGCTAGAAATATAAACTTAAAATGTGATTACTTTCCAAATATTTTTCCGAAAAGAAAAAAAAAAAAATTTTCTCGAGATAAAAAAATTCCAATTGTCGACTATTTAAAATATAAATGAAAACGGCATCCATTAAAAAAAAATTTTTTTTTCGAATGATAATACGCGCGCAAACGATGAATTAATTTAACAATCTGAAATCTATCTCATTATGCATGGTCAAAGGTACAATCGCGGAGTACGGGATATAATAATGGAAATGGCGAAATGTAACGCGCCAAACTTGTCTCGTTACGATTCAACGACAAAACGGCGCGACTACATCGAAAACAAAATCATTAATTAATTTATGGAACGACAAACTGCGGAAATTCAGTACTCGGTCAATGACATGAAACTTTAAAGCGATATGTACGACTGCACTGATTAAACGAATCTTATTGCTTTATATGTTTATTAAAATTATAATTAATAGTTGCGCGTATGTCACGTGAAAACTCGCCGTCATTATCGTAATGGAGAAATATTTAAACACCCGAGATCCCTCGCAACGAGATAATAAAGAAAGAGAGAAAGAGGATAAAAATAGAAAACGAAAGAGGAAATTAAATTAGTGAGGAGCTTTTGGCAAAGTTTTATGTAGTATCGATAGAAATAAAAATGGAAATACAATCGTATAGGTGATTTAAAATTGTTAGGTTAGATTAGGTTAGGTTAGATTAGGAAGGATCGATAACAATAAATTGATCGAATTCCAAAGTAATTCCAAAGTTATATTTTTAACGCGTAGAATCATGAGATTTTTCAAGAACGAATTTCTAGTAACTATCGACTAATTTCTGATCGAAAATTCGGAACTAAAATTATTCGAATAAGCCTTCGTTCGATTCAAATTCTGCCCCATGCGATTTCAAATTATTACTTTTTTATGTGACGAAAGTATAAATGAAGTTAGAAATAGAGAAAAATAGAAAAATATTTATTTTAAAAACCAAAAAAAAGAAAGTTTTAAAAAAATTATAAAAAATATAATTGTAAAAAAAACATTTCAATTATTTCGAAATTAGTGTAGTAGAAGTGGAAATTAATAAAAATTAGCAATTTTAATTCCTTGATTAATAATATTATTCGTGATACGAATTAAGTATTAAACATAACGAAAACAAGCTATACCAAGTTTAATTCCAAATCATAAGTTAAATTAATGAATACAAATTACACGCTGATATTTTACACGCATCTCATTTCAGACATATTGCATTAAATAGTCATGAAGAAAATTATTAAAACAAGGATTTAACGATCTATCTATTTGTAAAAACTTCAAGAGTAAATTTAACAAAGTATTTTGTATCCACGATCAGTGTATCTCGAAATCGACCGATAAATTTTCGCCCATAATTAATGAAACCGCCTATATGATCAAATTTACATGTTATCGCAAACCGTCGATGTTAATGTGTCGAGCAACAATTAGCTGTATCATCGGGCAACAATTAATAACCGGATGATCGATACAATTTAGCATGCCAGAAGGGAAGTGTCTATTAATTTGTGTTCCTTCGCGAAATTTAGGTCGTCGTAGGAATAAGGTTCACGTATCCGTGTCAATTATCATCTCATTAATTCGATTACCGGCCATTTACTCGATCTAAATCCCGCAAACCGATTATACGTATAAGCAAGACTCCATCAACGGAGCGAAAAGCATAAAGAGGGATACGAGTCAAAAATACTAAAAGAGTCTAATGAAACCGTACGGAAGAATGGAGAGGTTTTAGTCGGCTATAACTACTTGTGGCAGTACCCTGTTGCTGGGAGGTGTTACTGTATCGATCACTGGAAGCGCGTGTTACTAACACGCGCGCAGAATATTCCTGGGGCTTTTAAGACGTTTCAAAAGCAGCATATACGACGAACGGCGAAACGAATCACTGTCGTCAAAATGGAATCATTTTTTGCTTTGTACACCGTCGATGTCGCATATGCTTGAAATTTAAATCGGTTTTTCACTTCGCGTTTCCGAATATAACGTTCACCGCACGAGAGGTCCTTTCGAAACGCCTTTGTGAAACGAAAGAGAAGAAAAAACGAATAAATGGCAGGAATGAAAAATGCGTTTTACATACAGATTCGACTTTGAAAATTCTAATTTTACGCGATAATTGAGAAATGAGAGAAAGAATGCTAATGAATTTGTATAATATTTTTCAATAATGGTATAAGATTGTTAAATTTAAAAAAAAAAATAAAAAAAAAATTGTAAATGAATTTTTATCAATATTAAGAAAAATTAAAAATTTAGAAATGAATTATAACCATTATGAATAAAAATGATATGGAATGTATGCTAAATTATTTTTAATTCATAGTTATATTGTTTGTATCGCTAAATAATTGAAAGATAGATATATTGAAGATATATGAAATATAATTGAAGATAAATGTCAAGCGATTTCCAGTTATAAGATGTAATAAAATTTAAGTTACATCTTATATATGTCACAAATGAAAATAATATAATTTAATACGTATAATATATGCGAGAAGTTTTAAAAAAACCGCGAAAAATGTAAACACGTTCATATACTTTGTAATTCGTTCAAATCTTGCACTTAATAATAAATAATTATCTAATAGCAGTCTATTTTAAATAAAATTGACTAAACGTCATTAATAAGCTTCTTTCTGATTATCCTTTCACTTATTCTAATAATACATTTGTGTTGCTTAAACTTAATACAAAAAATCTGTTTGACATATTAAATAATATTACATATATTAATATATATTTTGCTATATTATTTGTTTCTTTTTCATATTCTTAATGAAACACTAGCTGTTAAAAAAAATTTCATTCAAATTCTGAAACATGAAACATTTTATGCAAGATGTTTCTAAGAATGAAAACGATCAGACAAATTTATTAAAATCAAATTTAATTTCTATGTTTGAATGCTTCTTTACGCTTCATCATCAATCATTATGACATGTAATATTTCGATGTAAAAATCAGTAATTTTCACTATTCGAGAACAAAATGAACTGGCCGGGTGGGTGTTTACGATTGCGTACAACTTACATGAAAATAAATGTAAAATATATACGAATACAAATTTTCCCCAATATGTTGATTGGCGCGGCATTGTGGTATGAATTTTTTCGCGTTATTTCTACGTAAAATTGTTACTGATTCTACGTTACTTAATACGAAAAAACGTGCGTCTATTTTGTACAGTGGTGTGCCTTTAAACTACACAACTTCCAACCGAGTCGGCGCTACAACTGACCAAGCTTTTCGATCGTTCGACCAACTCCCATAGAATATAAAACATAGAGCGAAGACTCACTGTCTTTTTGCTTATCGAGCGATCTTCGATATTGGATTTATTAATGAGTAGCGTGAAATAAGCAATGAGTGACAGAAACTGAAATGAATAACGTATTGATATCTTTATGATATAGAGCGGCGAATTTTTAATTAATCTACTTGCATTGATTTAAACTGCATTTAGGAAGAAGTTTATATTGTTAGATAACATAAATTTTTCTTAATAGATTTTTGTTCGATGCTTTATATTTATAGAGTAAAAAATTTAATTCGAAGGATAATTATTAATAATATTTATAATATTAATATTTTATTATTTTACAAATAAGATTAAAACATTGCATTATGATTTTATAATATTTTAATGAAATAAATTTTGATAAATCAATAAATAAATTATGAAAACTCAAGTCGATGAAGAAAGTAATGTAATTAATTTTTAAATTAATTCATTTTTTTATATTATTAAGAATTTATTTTTTGTTTTATATTATAAGAAAAAAATATCATTTGTATTCTACTATTACTATTATTACTATTATTAATTATAATATATTAAATATAAATTATTATATTCATGCACAATATATCATTCATCTGCAATGATAGCTAATATTCATTAACATGCATATAAGATATATCAAATGAGTCATCATTGCTTATTTCTATGACAAAAATAATTAATGCGTTGCATCGCACAGTGAAAAAAATGTACCTAAATACGCAACAAGTGCAACATAAAAGTTCTTTTTCACATTGTAGGTTTGAAGTGTTCACGTAAACATTTTATATGTTTTCTTGTCATATGTTTACGCAAATACATTTAGAATGAAATATTTATTAGTTGTATAATTGAAATTAATATATAAACAAAAATGGAAGGGCATGAAGATGATGAATTAGAAGATTTAAATTCAACTATTTATACATTTCCACCAAATGTACAAAATGTCATTGAACAGGTTAGGTTCATAACAAACTGTCAAAATATTTATAATTGTCACTCATCATTAACAAGTAGTTGTTAATGTTTTTTTATTTTATTGAACATTATAATTCATTTTCTTTTGTTTTGTGTGTGAATAATTTTAGTAATTTCTCTTTGAATTAAATAAATAATTTTTATATCTTTTAATTCTTAGGTTTTACCTAGTACAGATCCATTGGACCAACCAAATTTTAATGTAGTAGATTATATAAATTCACTATTCCCAACGGAACAGTCTCTATCGAATATAGATGATGTAGTAAATAATATGGAATTAAAGATACGCAATATAGATAAAGAAATTCGTTCTGTAGTACGTGGACAAACAAATGTAGGTCAAGATGGAAGAGCAGCATTAGAAGATGCACAGAAAGTAATAAAACAATTATTTGTGCATATCAAAGATATTAAAGATAAAGCAGAACAGTCTGAAGAAGTTGTCAAAGAAATAACAAGGGATATTAAACAATTGGACTTTGCTAAAAGAAATCTCACTGCCTCAATAACAGCATTGAATCACTTACATATGCTTGTGGAAGGTGTAGATACTTTAAAGTAATGTATTATAATTTTTATTAACAAAAATATATTTAATCTAATTTAATATATTTATATATTATTTTAATTTTATTATAGAGTACTAACACAAAAGAAACAATATGGTGAAATTGTTTTACCATTACAAGCAGTGATGGAAGTGATGCAACATTTTAATAGTTATATGGATATACCTCAAGTAAAACAATTGTCTGATGAAGTATGTAATATTTAAATTTTTATAACAGTAAAATATGTTTTTTACTAATGTATCGTTTTGTTAATTTAAAGGTACGTCAAATACATGTTGAGTTGGCTCAACAAATTACAGCAGATTTTAAACAAGCATTTTCTGGTCAAAATCCAAAATATTTTAATCAACTTACAGAAGGTTGTTTAGTGTTGTCTGTTTTGGATCCTAAAGTCAAGTATGTTTATTAGAAATTTAATTATTTATGATATTTAAATAAATAAATGTAATAACTCATATTTTTTTTATAAGGAAAGATCTACTTACCTGGTTCGTAGGTATTCAATTACAAGAATATGCACATCTCTTTGATGAAAATCAAGATTTTGCATGGTTGGATAAAATAGATCGACGCTATGCATGGATAAAAAAACATTTACTTGATTTTGAATCAAAATTTGGTGCAATTTTTCCTCAAGATTGGGAAATATCAGAACGAATTGCTGTCCAATTTTGTCATGTTACAAGAGAAGATCTTACAAAATTAATGCATAAGAGACGTTCTGAAATAGATGTTAAACTATTACTTTATGCAATTCAAAGAACTACTAATTTTGAATCATTATTAGCGAAAAGATTTAGTGGTATTACTTTAGAAAATTTGGATGTAGGAAATAAAAAAAATACTACAGACATGACTGATAATAAAGTTCCAGGCAATCCATTTGAACAAAATGAACAAGTATAATTATATTGAGAATGTATATATATTATATAAAAATATTTTATATTTTAAATTATCTAAACTTTTATATTATAAAACAGGTACAAAATGAGAAACCAAAACCATCATCATTTTTAAATCTCATAGGAAGATGTTTTGAACCATATTTAAATATTTATATAGAAAGTCTAGATCGTAATCTGGCAGATCTAATGGATAAATTTGTATCAGATTCTAAAACACAACCACCTGGTGCTAAAGATTGTGATGGTATTGAGGGTCCTAGTAGTGTGTTATCCTCGTGTGCAGATCTGTTTGTATTTTATAAAAAATGTATGTTACAATGTACACAACTTAGTACAGGTTCAATTATGTTAAGTTTAGCGGAAACTTTTCAAAAATATTTACGTGAATATGCTCTTAAAATATTGCAAAATAATTTACCTAAGTAAGTAGAATACATACTTTTATGAGTCTACTAATTAAATTTATAATTTTTCACAATTAACATTTCTTACAGAATTGGGGGTAGTGCAGGAATTGCTACAAGTATGAGTAGTATACGTGATTTTCGAGATCTTTCAACATCAGGTTTTATACAGAATTTCCAAAGTTTTTTAAAGGAAGGTGAAAGTACTAGATTTAGTAAAGAAGAACAATCGCGTATATGCTGGTAAAGGTTTGCTAATTAGAAAACATCTTAATTAATATGATATTTAGAAGAAAATAAATTATATAAACTTATATTTCAGTATACTAACAACTGCTGAATATTGCTTAGAAACAACACAACAATTGGAAGAAAAACTACGAGAAAAAACAGATAAATGTTATGCAGAAAAAATTAATCTGTCTCAAGAACAAGATATTTTTCATAAGTATGTATTACAAAAATTTTTTTATAAATAATCGATATTTAAGTTTTTAATAATATTCGTAATTATTTTTGTTTATAGTGTTATATCAAATTGTATACAATTACTTGTTCAAGATTTAGAATCTGCATGTGAATCTGCATTAACTGCAATGACAAAGGTATTTATTCATTTATTTGTTATATTTAATGTTTTTAATTATTTCAAGTAATTTTATTCATTTGTATTCATAATTTTTAGGTTCAATGGGGTGCCATAGAAGTTGTTGGTGATCAAAGTAATTATGTTAATACTATTGTGGCACATCTTCGACAAACAATACCTACTATCAGAGATAGATTATCTTCATGTAGAAAATACTTTACTCAACTCTGTGTGAAATTTGCAAGGTAATAAAGTAAAATATGAATTTATTTCATTAAACATCATTATAAAAATTAATAAAAAAAAATTTTTTTTTGCAGTTCATTTATAATAAAATTAGTACAACAACTGTATAAGTGTAAACCATTAAATACCGTAGGTGCCGAACAATTGTTGCTAGATGTACACATGTTAAAAACTGCTCTCTTAGATCTCCCATCAACAGGTTATCAAGTTCAAAGAAAAGCACCTGCTACATATACTAAAGTAATTTTCTATAATTAATGAATTTGCTAATTAATTTTTATTCATGATATTTATTCATGATATTTTGAATTAATGATTTTCATTTAAAATTGTATATTAATGTATATATCTTTTATTATAAAAAACAGGTAGTAGTGAAAGGCATGGCAAGTGCTGAAATGATTCTTAAAATTGTAATGTCCCCAATAGAATCTCCAAAAGACTTTGTAAAGCAATGTAGAATACGTCTACCGGATTTACAAGCACCAGAATTTCAAAAGATATTGGATATGAAGGTATTTAATGTTTCTTTATGTTTCTATTATTAAAATTTATTTAAAATTAATTAAGATTATATCATTTATATTAAATTTCTAATAATTCGTAGGGTCTGAAAAAAACAGAACAAGTTTTACTATTAGAACAATTTAAACAACCTGAGAATACAGATGTTTCTCATGATATTAGGAGTCATATCATTCAAGATAGCCCAGAACATGAAGCCGGGCGAATAAAAAGATTGGAAAAGTTAATAAAAAAAAGAATATGAATACGTTTCATAGTAAAACTTATATTGTAATGTACATATTCAAAATTAAATATAATTGTATCTATATAAATATTAAAATTGCATAATTCTCTTTGTTTCAATAAAGTAAAATTGTTTTTATATAAAATTCATTAAGAATTTAATTTTTTATTATTTTGTATTAATAATTTTTATTCTCCAAATTTTATAAATTAAAAGGTCTTGTATCATATATATAAAACAACAAAAACCTTGGTTTTTTATTTTATTATTGTACATAGTAAATAGTATTCAATAAACAGGTAGATGTTAACCCTGTTTCTGTGCAAGTTCCTTTGCTTTAGCTTTTTCCAGCTTTGCTATTCTAGCAGCAGATTTACTGCCTAAGAGACCACCACCCCAATGACGTCGGATTTCATCATATCTATCATTGAAGTTTGTCTTAATAGCTTCAACAAGTTTTGCAAAGTTTGCTCTATCACCAGAATCCACCTGAAATAAAAAACAATGTATTACTAAAAGTAAATCAAATTTAAAATTTAATAGGACTACTAAAATTATATCAGTATCATATTGTTTAGTTATATCATTAATATTATCATTGGATTGGCTCTTTTTAAATTCATCATGTTTTAAATTAATTATATTTTGTATAGAAATAATTTAAAAAAATTATATAAAAATAATGTAAAAAAATAATATAAAAAAAATCTTACCTGTACTAAAGCTACAGCAGTGCAAGTTTTACGCCTAACAAGACGTCCCAATCGTGATTTACCTTTTATAATGCAATAAGGTACACCCATTTTACGACAAAGAGCTGGCAAAAATAAAACAATCTGAAATGAAAAATAATGTATCAATGAATAAGAACAATGCAATGATTCATATTTTACGAATAGAACCATTTTACTCAGAAAAATATTTCATCTTTTAAATAAAATTTATATTAAATTTATTTTCAGGTGAAGAAATTCAAGCATCATTGTAACAATAAAATATTGAATTTGTAAAATTCTTTCTTTTTGAGAAAGAAAAAATATGTACCTCGATTGGATCAACATCATGAGCAATTACTACAAGTTGTGCTTTCTTTTGTTCAACAAGTGTAGTTACTGTATTTGTTCCACTACGTAATACATTAGGTTTTTTTGTTGGTGTATCTTCTTTTTTTGCAACTTTTTGTTCAGCTCTAGCTTTTAGTCTCATTTTTTTCATAGCAGCAGATTCTGGTCTGTACTTTTCTAACATTTTAAATAATTGTGTTGCTATAACATGAAATAGATGAATTTAAATTGTCAGGTTTTCCCAAATTTTTTGTTTATTTACATAACAAATATAAGATAAATATACCTGTTTGTTTATCTAATGTTTGTGTGAATTGATTGATTGGAGGTGGGACTTTTAACCTTTTCTGTAATACTGCCCTTTGCCTTTGAATACGAATGTATTTGGGCCATTTCACAAAGCGACTAAGATCACGTGCAGGTTGAATATCCTGTCCTAAGTAATAAATTATTATGAATAATATAAATTAACACTATATAATAAATAAATTATATATTTAGATTATCTATTTTTTTTTACTTACCAATACCGAAATTACGAGTACGTTTCTCAAATAAAGGATTGGTTTGTTTTTTGGGTTCAACCTTCTTAACAGCAAGTGGTGCAGCTGCCACTTTCTTTCCAACCTTCTTCTTCGGCTAAAATTATTACAAAAATATATATATTAATATTTTTCATTTACTAAATATTATTATACATTTATTATCTTCATAAACACAAAGTAACACAATACAAAACATTATATTTAATTTTACTACGACAATATATATTAACAAAATAATGTATTCTATAAAATTCATATATTCTATATCAATAAATAATCGTATTAAATAATAAAGTAAATAAATATAGCTAATACAATAAAACGTATAAAAGAGAAACATATTTATAATAATATTGCATATCCAAGACATGCTGAATTCTAACCATCAAAATTCAGAATAATAAATCATTATCATTGGAAATATTATTTTTATTTAGCAATTTATTAAATTTACCTTTTTCTGAACCATCGTTTTAATAAAAAATTTAACGGATCCTTTATATCACAAAGGATATAAAAGTTTGTACTTCGCTTAGCACAACGCAAAGTACGACCGCCAAGAACGTAAAGAAAGAATCATATAGCAGCGCCATCATCAGCGCCACCACAATGCTGTTTGACAAATAATATCTTGATATATTAATTTATATAGAGAGGAAACATAATGATTATTTCTGAATTTTCTAAGTATATCTTAATATTTATTTCTAAAATAATTAAAATATTATTTTAAATAACTTACAAATATTTTTTTAAAAAGAAATTCACTTTATGTTTTTAGAATTTGCATTACAATTTAAAATATCATATATTATATAAATCATTATTTTTTTATTTATCAAACAGAAAATATAATTTAATTATAAAATTATTAAATTAATTAGAAATACATTAATATTGTCAATAAATAGATACAATGTATTGATTTTATGTTATATATTATTATTAACATAACATAAATTTTATGTAAAAAAAGAAAGTTGCATTTTATTTAAAGTAAAAATGTTTTGCTTATCTCAATAGTTTTATGAATTTGAAAGATGCAGTAGAAAGTTGAAAACGTCGAAACACGCATGCGTGAATTCATTAGCAACGAGAATGTAACGACAGAGACCGCGCGTGCGACCTATGCGTCTCCAGTTGAGAGTATTTTCTGTAAAGAACGCGTAGCGGCTATGTCAGTGTTCCTAATGTGTCGACGATTCGTTTATAAAACATATCTGTCATGAACGTTGATATTTGGAATCTAAAAAACATTTGTTTATTAATGTGTTCGTGACAGTACGTGAATTGAATGAATAGTGATTTTCGACTTATCGTAATATTTTCTTCCGTCCTACTGTCGATTCTGAGAAGCCGCTCGTTTTCTATTTCGACATAAATTTAGAAGCAGTAGCTACAGGTAATAATAATAATAAATTAAATAAAATTACTTTATATTATTTTAAATCTTGTTGCTAGCTGAATTCATTTATTCTGTCGTTTTAAAGCTAATAAATCATTAGTACTTCGAATGTTGAAATCATAATGTAGCATTTCGTTAATGGTTACTGACAAAAATGTGATAAATATATTCTTTCTTGATCTTTTGCTTTTTATTTATTTTAAATTTACATTAATTACAAATTGTAATAATAGAATCATTAGAAAATATTTCTTATTGGAATTAGTAATTATATGAATATAATGATTTACAATATAATATAGTAATAATTAAAAAATTAATGAATTAAATGTTTAAAATAATTTTATTTAATGTATTATTATGTAATTTTTGAGAGCTTTATAATTTAATTAAATTCATATATCAGTAAAATAGTAATAAAATGTTCTATATTTATTTGTACATTTATTTCTTTATATAATCTTTCGTGTTACATTTTTAATACAATTAAATACAAAAAAGCAATGTAAAATGAAAAAAAATATTTTTTTAATTAATTTTGATTTATTCAATTAGATTAACTATCAATATGATTCTCAATTTAGAAGATCTACACGTCAGATATCTGTGAAATTATTTGCAAGTTTTATTATATCTTATTACTTACGTTACAATTTTCGGTATTAGATAATGATTTTCTCGAAAATATATATCAAATAATCTTGTTATCATTTTTCAAAAAATTTTTCTTCAAAAAGATAACGATCAATAGTTACGTGATTGATAGGTACCAATAGCAAATATGACTATCAAAAAAATTTGCGGTATCGGTGCTGGATATGTGGGTGGACCAACGTGTAGTGTGATTGCTTTGAAATGCCCAGAAATTCAAGTAACCGTGGTGGACAAGAGCAAAGAGAGAATTGCTCAATGGAATTCAGAGAAATTGCCGATATACGAACCAGGTCTTGATGAAGTGGTGCGCAAATGTCGTGGCAAGAATTTGTTCTTTTCCACGGATATAGAAACTGCGATCCAGGAAGCAGATCTAATCTTCATTTCAGTAAATACCCCAACGAAAACGTTCGGCAATGGAAAAGGAAGAGCAGCTGATTTGAAGTACGTCGAGAGCGCGGCTAGAATGATCGCGGAGATTGCAACCGGGAATAAAATCGTTGTAGAAAAAAGCACGGTTCCAGTAAGAGCTGCAGAAAGTATAATGAATATTTTACGTGCCAATCATAAACCAGGAGTATCATGTCAGGTAAATGTACCACTATGAAAAATTTGATTATTTCAATCATATTCAACGAAATTACAATTGATCGATTTTGTATATCGATCGAATGTCGATTATCGGAAGTAAACGATTATACGCAACGAAGATTGCATGAAATCGAAATGCAATTTCAAGTTCTGAAATATTGATCACTTTGTCGAAGCGTAAATTTGTTTCTTTGGAATTTCTTTTTTTTTTTTTTTTTTTTTCATTGCTCTCTGTAGAGAAGATTTAATGGTCTTGTGAGAGTAATGACTCGAATGCCACGTGGCTGACTTCTGATATGCTGTTGTGTGTTCTAGAAGTAAAGATTGAGTAGATAGATAGTATAATGGACTCAATATCGTCGTGAAATAAGAGCAAAGAAAATTTACAGTTTCTCCTTGCTCGTAATAGAGTATTATACACGGTACCCTTTGCAGCTATTTTTAGACGCATACCAGATGCATCTTTTCCGCATGTTGATTAATATTTTTTTTTTGTAGATTAGACTTTCTATTTGTAGATTATGCTAATATAATT
Organism: Apis laboriosa; assembly: GCF_014066325.1. Classification (NCBI taxonomy): domain Eukaryota; kingdom Metazoa; phylum Arthropoda; class Insecta; order Hymenoptera; family Apidae; genus Apis; species Apis laboriosa. The sequence continues at coordinate 1,720,433 of NW_025224135.1, forward strand.
TAATCTCTTTTTTTTTTTAAATATTAAATTATAATTAAAAATAAATAAATAATTTTCAAAGAGAATAATTCTTAAATATATCATTCCATAATTATTTTTATACATAGATTTCAAATGCAAAAATTCGATATATATGATATTTACGATAATTATATTATATTTACGATAATTTTTAACATATAAATAACCATTTAGTTTTTTTCAGCGCTAGAAAGATTCGATGCGATATTATTTGTATTTCTTGTATTTATTATTAACACATTATTAATGTATTATTGGAAATTGATATTATGTGATTCAATAAACGGTTAAGTTTATGTCTGCTAATACGAGACATCTTAATTGTTACTCACTCATCATATATCATCATATATGACCTTTCTTTCTTTCACAACTAACCAACCTTTTCATTATTTATTGCGCGTTCTTTGACATCATCGATGCAATTGTGTAAAGCGATAGTAACAGGAAAGTTTATATTTTTTTCAGATCTTATCAAATCCAGAATTCCTAGCGGAGGGAACCGCCATTGAGGATCTGGTAAATGCAGATCGCGTTTTAATCGGAGGTGAAGATTCACCGGAAGGACAGGCGGCTATCGAGGAATTGTGCAAGGTTTATGAGCATTGGATTCCAAGAAAGAATATTTTAACGACAAACACTTGGAGCTCGGAATTATCAAAACTGGTAAAAAAGAATATTTTATTATAGCTATAACAAATATTACAGATATTTTATATTGGCGATCAGATATCATATCAACTTGTTTACAAAAGTTTAACGTATGATTGTAAAATTTGTTTGCCAAATAACGTCACGTATTTTTCAACGTCAAAATGTACGTATATAAGTCTTTAATTTATATAGGTTTATCTCTTAAATTAATATTTATCGAATACGGACGGAATCGAATTGCGCAATTATTTGAAATTAATTGTTTTTTAGGCCGCCAATGCTTTCTTGGCACAACGTATATCGAGCATAAATTCCCTGTCGGCCGTGTGTGAGGCGACCGGCGCGGATGTGTCCGAGGTTGCACGGGCAGTTGGCCTTGACTCTCGAATAGGGTCGAAGTTTCTTCACGCATCCGTCGGATTCGGCGGTTCGTGCTTTCAAAAAGATATTCTTAATCTGGTGTACATTTGTGAATGTCTAAATCTACCAGAAGTTGCCGCTTATTGGCAACAAGTGATAGACATGAACGAATATCAAAAATCCAGATTCTCAGCGAAAGTAATCGAGTCTTTGTTCAATACCGTCACGGACAAGAGGATCTCAATGCTCGGTTTTGCCTTCAAGAAAAATACCGGTGATACGCGTGAATCACCGGCCATTCACGTTGCTAAGACCCTGCTGGACGAGGGCGCTATGCTTCACATATATGATCCCAAGGTGAAACCTTCTCAATATAAATTCGAAATGTTTGATACATCATTGGGTTATTTTTTTTATCTTTTTTCTTCTTTTACTTAAGGTCGAAGAAAGTCAAATTATCGAGGATTTGACGCATCCAAGCGTAACAAGTGACCCAGAATACGTAAAAAGTAGAATTAGTATTTACAAAGATGCTTATAGCGCTACAAAAGGTACACACGCTATTGTCTTATGTACCGAGTGGGACGAGTTTGTGGTTAGTAACAATGTATTACTTGCATAAAGTTTTAAGAGTAATTTTAAGCTTATTAATTATTTTGATTTTTTTTTATTCAGGAGTTAGATTATAAACGAATTTACATTAACATGATGAAACCTGCATACATTTTTGATGGAAGAAAAATTTTAGATCATGATAAATTACAAAAAATCGGTTTCATCGTACAGACTATTGGTAAGAGAATTACAAGAACGGTGCTTTCAAGAGCATGGGGAAGCCAAACTCAGATATAATAATGTTTACGTAGGTTATCATAAAAAAAAAAAAAAAAAAAACGAAAAATGTTTAATTTCATATATGTTTTTAAAATCTTGTGAATGATATAAATTAGATTCTAAAATTTATGAACTTTTATTCGTGATAAGTTTGAAGTTTAGCTTAAAGCATTCTTTTTTATTTTAAGGACATTGTAAAATAATAAATTAATTTTCAATTTTTTCAAATTTGCGAAAATATAGGTTTACAAGATTTTAAAAGATTAAATTTTTTTTAACAAAATTTAAACTTAAAATTAAAAATCGGAAACAAATACGCTGTTTTTTGAAAACACGTATCGTACGTGATACGTGTGATATTGCTTGTCATGACTTTTGTAATAATCAATAATGTCAGTTGAATCAAATATTTATATATATTTCTTACATAATTTGATATGTAAGTTAATATTATATATTAAGTATATAATAATTATCGCATTAATTGACGATACGTAATTAGTATTATTTTTATCAGTTTTTATTAATGCTGCAAATATTATTGTGAATTTATCGATTATGGGCATTTATGGGATATATAGTAAATAATACTATTTTAAAAAAATGAAATAGATTTCGAATATTTTTTCGGTTTTTTGTGCAATATATATTGCGTATGAAAAAATATTGCAAATATGAACTCTTTGATACATTATTGTGATATGTTATATTTTTAATTCAAAAATAGAGGTTGAAACAATATCCGATTATGGATAATTTTGATTCCTCGTTTTCAACCCCTACTTTAAAAGCATATTTTTAATTATGTTTAACATTATTATAATTTTATCTTTTTGTATTTCCATATTCCTTTATTGCATTTTTGGAAAACTTTTCCTATAGTTTCACGATTTTAAATGTATATTATGTATTTTCTTTATATGATATTTAGAAGTATTTATAAGTGATGCAAATGATATAAATGATTCATTCTAAATGATACTATTATTTTTAAAAATGCAATGAAGTTATAAAAATTGTTTTTTTGCTTTGTTATAAAAATTATAATTATATTGTAATGTTATAATATTAAATAAGTTTTTTATAATAACATTAGAAAGGAAAGGAAAAAAATAAGCAATAATATCAATGTTATATTTAGTATATTACATTATATACTAAATATATATATATTTGATATATGATATCAAAATGTTCTGTATAATAATGCCATTTACAAAAAAAAAAAAATTAGGAAATTAGCAAATTAAAATATTCAAAATAATTTTACAAGAACTATTTTCATTGTATGTAATTATAAGAAACTGATATAAGCAAATAATTTAGTATTCATTTATTCCAAATAACAATACCTTTACTTTTATAATTATATATATAAAATTATAAATAAATTTCATAGAAAATTTTTTAATTTGATATTGTTCGTTTATATTTATATATATAGTATATTCCTTTGATATTCCTAAAGTAAAATATTTTATTATTTTTAGTTAAATATTTCGGTGTTTTATATCTATAAATGAATGAAAAAAGTTATTTGATTTTGAAGTTTCTTTTACATAGTAATTGTTATTAATATTATAATATTTTTAATTTTTGTATAAAATAATTTTAAATAAAATATTAAAATAAATTTCAAATTATTATGTCTGTAAAACGTTTAAAAATATAACTACAATAAGAATATTTTTAAATTTATGATATTATTTTCTGTAAGTTAGTAATTTAATAATTATAAAATTAAATTATGATTTAAATATATATAAAATTCAAATAGTTCAGTATAAAAAGCATACATTAAAACTTACAAATTAAAAAAAATTTCAAAATTCATAGTATCGATACTGATACTTACAGCCCTGCCACAGAAGAACGATGGCGCCGCTGAACGAACTACCGGTTGCAGGAACAGAGGCAGCAGCAGCGGTGGTGACGGCAGTAGCGGCAGCAGTAGCAACAGCACGAGTCGCTCTGCGTTTGCCGTGAAAATTCGCGAGTGGTCCGCGTGACAGTACTCTGGAGGTTACGTTAACAAGCTGAACGATGATGTCAAAGAGTTGGTGCCGCGTGATTCGCGCGAGATCGAACCATTCATCGAATTGTCAGTGAATCATTTTGTTCGCTGTTGCTTTTTTCCTTGTCGTGCGAAACCTCTCTTTCTGTTGGCCAAGAGGGATAATAGGCCGGGCCTATCAGCACAGTAGGAAAATGGCGGCTTGCCTTGCGCGGCGTAGACGACGAGGGGCAACAAGGCTCTTGGTGTAAAGTAACCGAACGTAAAAAAAAAATAACCTTTCGTTTCCGTCGATTGTTCGTGGTGTAAATTGTGTAGTTTGTGTTCAATCATTGACGTGCTAAACGTGAAAACGACAAATAACAAAAAGAGAGAGGGAGATAAAAAAGAGAAAAAGGAGGGACCTCGTTAGCGCGAATACCACGAGTTACGAGATGAGAGCGGGACGCGAGGAGGAACGAAGGAAAAACAACACGAGAAGCGAGTAACGAAGAACCACTGTGCGTTCCGTTTGTGCACGCGTGTATGCTCGCATGAGAGCGAGCGGCGATCAACGGTGACAAGTGTTCCGTCGACGGGGAACTTCGCCTTAGCCCCACGTCGACAAGAAGATGATATTCCGGGCATTGAGACACCGCCGTGGCTACGTCGATCGCGATCCTCGTGCCGCCGTTTACTGTCGTCGCCATTGAGCTACGGCCACTTTCGCGAAAATTATTTTTTTCGCGAGAGAACAGTGAGGCCGTGGACAACGGGACGACAACGACGACCACGACGATCACGAGACGAAAAGTTGGAGGAAGATGAGAGGCGCGTGCGACGGCGGCATAGCGAGTTTTCTCGCTCTGGCGCTCCTCTGTTTATTCCACACGTCATGCCTTGTAGACGGTATGTAATGCTTCTATTGCCCGTCAATTTCTCTCTCGCTCGTTCATTCTCTTATTACTTCTCTCTTATATTCTCTATCCCTTTCTATCTTCTTTTCGCGAGTTGATTTTCCTTCCCATCCATATCCGTCCACCTGCCTGTCATTCTTTCTGCCCTCTGATTGTTGTTCCCGCTCTTTCTCTCTTTCTTTTACTTTCCGCGTAACGTTGCGTAAGCAACGCGGTACTGTACACTTATACAGAAGGGCCGATTAATCTTATTGTACGAGGTTCGTCGAGTATGCGGAAGGATATACGTTTAATCGGCGCAAACTGTATAGGTTCTCTCTGGTTCGCAAACAATTGATACAATGATTTCTTTTTTCAGCATTATTGCTTGCATGTATGTTAGTCTTCCTTTTCTTTCACATATTCTTAACATATACTTGTCGATTAGTTCTTATATTTAGTTTAATGTTTTGATGTTACTAAACATTATAATCATTATAAATTTTAGATTTTATAATTATAAAAAACATAGGTGTTTTAGTAAAATTTAGATTGATTTTTTGAAATTAAAATTAAATTGACAGAAAAGAATTGAAGATTAATATTTAAACCAGAATTAAAATTAATAAATAGATCAGAATCTTTAATCGTTGTTTCTATTGTTTTTATTATTTATAAGCTTCTATAGTTTCTATAGCATTATAAGTTTCTATAGCATCACTTAATTATTATAATTGTTGATTAATGATCTGATTAATGAATACACAAGTATTTATTGAATCGATAATTGTTATATCTTTGCGTAAATAAATCGCTCGAAATAATTAGAGGATTTATACGATTGATTTTATTGGTCACATTGAAAACAAACATATCTAATGTCGCAACGTTTAAGTGACAATTATACATAAACGTGATTTGTCTTTTGTCACGTGGTTTGTGATAGTAATTTGTGATAATAATTATTATACTAAATAATTTCATAAAAGGAAACGCGGTATTTATAAAGTTTATAACGAATATTGATATTTGAAGATCGATTTATTTTTATGTAAATTTTTTAATTATGAAATGGTTGATAATGTACGCATATAATTTTTTTACATTACTGTTAAGGATTTAATTACTCTTTGCAAAGAAATTGCTTTCTTTGTAATTATTCAATAATATGAACGATTCATCGTTCTTAGCACATTTTTATTATTTCACAATAGAATCTTGCAATTATTTTACATGCATCGTGAAGTTCGAATTCATTAAATAATAGAAAATCATATTTAATGTCATAAATTTATTTGATATATAAATTAGTTTCTAAATAGTGCTTTAAGTATATTTCCAATGAATACAATATTATTTTCGTTTAAATAACACGGATACCTTAATTATTGTGATTCCTTAATTATTTTGATTATCATTTCTATTCAGTATGTTATGTGATTTTGCACATTATTTCACATTTATTATTATTATTATATACTAGCATAATCAGTTAACAAGTACTTTTCCTTATTAAAAGCATTTAATCACTTAACTGAGCATTATTGAATAATACATTATTTTCTTATTTTCTTAGGTAAGTAAAACAATTGAGTATGATTATAACTCAATTATAGAAATAAAATTATTATTAAAAAATAAATAAAATATAATTAAATATTAAAAAATAAATTTATATTTATTGATTTATTTATATCGATAAGATTCTTTAATAATATTTAATGATCAAAATATACGATAATTTTGTTACAGAAAATGTTAAAAGATATTTTACCATATTAATTTAATATAACTAATTGATATTGTATTAGATATATTGCCAATATAATCATTATAGTCATTTTTTCAAAAAAATAAATTTAAATTATATATTAATAATTTTCCGAGTGTTTTTAGTTATTATTAAGAAGTATTTAAATAATAATTAAAGTCAAGTTAAAAGAAAAAATCTATTAGGACAAACGAATATCAAATAAATGGATATTCAGAAAAGTCAGAAAAAGTCAGAATTCATGTTATCTCGCAAATCTTCCGTATTTCAATTCATAACCGACCGCCATAATTATTTTTACCGCATAGTTATTTTCATAACTACGAAGCTGTCGATAAGCCGGTATCTTGCGATTTTGAAATCCAATCGTCTTCGCAAGACGATACGTAATCTTTCGCGTAAATGGATGGCACGCATGTGTATGCAAATGATTGATTTCTCAACCATCGAACCACCTCGGGCTACCAGCCTGTTTCTGCCATCAAGTTATTATTATAAACACATTTTTAGCCGCACTGTGGTCTCTTATCTCACCGCTTCGTCGATGCTTAATTAAGATACTTTACGATCAATTTCATTCTATTTTTTTCTTTTCTTTTTTCTTTTTTTTTTTCTTTTCCTCTTTCAATATCCTGTTGACCTTCTTCAGATACGATTTTCTTTTCTGGAAAAATTATTGGAATATTTGTGATTTTATATCGAGAATTATTTTTTAAGAATATTTTTAAATTAGAGAATAATTTTAATCGTTTTCGATATGTTCATATAATTCTTCTTGGTTTCTCAATATTATTTCCGAAATGAAATTGTGCGATTATTTTGTATGATTTGAAAGATTTGATTGATTTTTCTTTAAATTTGAAATTATTAATTTTCGAATATTTTTTTATTTTATCAAAAATATTCTGAATTTTTAATATAGCATTTCTAATATAATTATTTTTTAAATTAGAAAGTATTCAAATATTTAAATTTTTTTAATTTAACATTAATGTTTTGTAATTAATTCTAATTTAATTAATTGTTCTGATTGGCATATTAAAATTCTAACAATTTTAAATTTTACATTCACTCGAACATTTTATATATGATTTCTGGAATTCCAATAATTTATTTTGTATATTTTAAAAGATTTTTTTTTTATTCGAATTTTTGAATATTTTATTTTTTTTTTTAATTTGAATATTCTAATTTGTTAATATCTTGTAAATTAATTTTAATTCAACTAATTGTTCTGGTTATAACATATTACAATTTTATAATCATTTTGCACAATTTTAAATTTTATTCCAATATTTCGTAGAAATCGTCGGAATATGAGAGATACGAGAACGAAGACAGCACAATAAACATAACTCGATATCATTTTATCACGGCGCTTGAATACCGTTTTAAATTTCGCGCCACATTTATTGCAGCCTCGCACTTCGATATTATTGGTTTAAAACTCTTATCGCCTAGGCAATTCTTCTTGTGATAAGCGATAACTCTTGTCTTTTTGTAAATTTTTTTAACATCTTGATATACAATTAAATCTTTTTAAAATTATTTATAGTAAAATTATAATAAAACTATGGAAATAGAAGGAAATAAAAATTTATTAAAATATTAATTTAAAAATAAATAAACAAATAAATTACTCAGAAATAAATGTTTTAAATCGTAAAATATATTTCCAATTATCTCGAGATTGAAAACATTTGTTAATTATCTTTATCTCTTGCTGATTCAAACTCATCGAACTTATCTTAAACGATTACAAGATCAAGAAACTTCGTCAACATTGATCTGAAACCTATAAAGTACGCTATCCAACTATCTCTCGAGAGATTGAAGGGCCTTGATAATCCGAACAAGTTCATTGAATCATCATGAGGTCAAGAGATTTGGTCAACCATGATCCTTGAACTATTTCGAGGTTAAAAGACATCGATGATTCTCCACTTCTGATCGAATTTTAAATTTCAAAAAAAAGTTAAGAACACAAACAGGAATTAGATATCCTTTGAGGCTAGATATTTCTAGTTATTTATTTTTCAGAGTTTGCTGTCCTTGAGAACTATATATCCTTTCACACATTCCAACGATATAACTTAATAATAATACAGAAGAATACTATATATATGAACATGGAATTACTCTTAGAAATTAAATCCAAGATTACATAATTCATATAGAAAAAAGTTATTAAGTCTCGTTTCCAAGATTATTTAATATACATTAAAAAATATAATTAAATTTTTTTTCGATATGTCATTTCTTATTTTCTTTTCACAAATCTACAAAATTTTTGACAAATTATAATAACTGTAAAAAGTTTATGGCAAACACGAGATGCATTCGAAAATACTTTAGAGGTTAGGTTCAAGATTATACACTATATATAGAAAAATATCAAGTTTCGTTTCCACATATCATTTGCTATTCTCTTTTCTTAAAAAACTATAAAGTTTTTGATAATGTTTATTTTTATGACCACAAATGTTATTTAAAAAATTCAATTCACGAGAAACACGGCCTCGATACCGAATGGGATCGTCGATTCGAATTCGAAACGTTGTATTTTCATTGCCTCGTGTGTAAATTGTCAGGTTATTCGGCCCAGTTTTCACGCAGAAATGTGGACGGTGGTCAGTGGAGGAGATCGAATCCGTGGCGGTCGTTTGAGTATATTGTTATTCCGCGAATACTTGAGACTATTAACGTTCACGGAGAGCAGAGATAAAACGGTCGTAGGTCGGGAAAAAGGCTGTTGGCATCGCGGCAACGACCTTAACTGAAGCTCTAAGCATCAGTGACGAACAAAATCCATGGGCGCGTTATTTCGTGTGAAATAATTGAATACAATGGAAAGAAAATGATAACATTATTTTTAATAGAAATTATATGTTTATTAAACAAGTGACAATCGATTAAATATGATTTATCTTCTGATAGGTTTAAATGAAATCAATGATATATGAATATAAAATCTTATTATGATTATTTAAAACACGTTAACATTTGAATTCACAATAGCATATAAATAATCAACGATTCGACATATACATTGCTGTAAACATGCAAAGTAATATATTATAATCATTCGATGATTACTTAATTATTGATTGATTACACTTTTTAGTCTGTTTAAAATCAAGTCTGTTTTTTTTCTTTCTCTCTTATATTCATTATAGCTTCATTATAGATGATAAAATAATTTTTTGTATAATATATCATTATGTAATATTTTAATTATACTATGATACTAATTTTTATTTTAATTGACTTGAAAAATAATTAAAGATATATTATGTTATTTACGTGCAAATGTATTCCAATTAATGATCAATGGTGATTAAATGCTTGAAAGATTCTATCAGTAATAAAAAATTAATTACTATACATATATGTTATTTAAATCCATACAATATTTCAATAATCATGAAAGATATGCTACGATAATCTGATTAAGAAAGTGAAAGTTTTGCATGTTTTGAATTTATTTCGATGACTAGACTGCTAACAAATTTTATTAATATAAATATTTTTACTATAATTAATATCGGAATAAAAAAATTATATCAAATATTTAAATTTATAATTTATCGATTTTGAGAAACAATTATTCAAATTCAAGTCAGAATTTAATTTTCTAAATAAATTAATACAATTTTCATTTATATCTGAAAGTTTTATCTCTTGAAGAGAGAGAGAGAGAGAGAGAGAGAGAGAGAGAGAGAGAGAGAGAGAGAGAGAGAGAATACTACAAGAGAGTTCTGGGAATGAGAAGCTTGTGTCTTTTAATGTAAATAAAGGACGTTAGGATACTTATGAACGAGCTTAATCCAATCCATGGGCAAACTGGTGGTATGCTTACAGGTTTGATTATGGCGTTAGTTTGCCTAGTTTTAAGAGGATGATGTTGAAAGCTTACCTAAACAAAGTTGGCCTTTGTTGATTGAAGGAATATTACGTAATGAATGTATGATTAGAAATTATTTTAATTTTTTATAGATATAATTATAGAAAATTATATTTTTCCTAAAAAAAAATATGAATAAAATAATTGAAAGTTTTTTTTTTTAATTCAAATTCAATAATTATTTTTAATGTAAATTTTTCAAGTTTTAATTTTTTAAAAGATTAGAGAATCAAATTTCTTTGTTATATTTCATTTATGTTTGATGATATATAATCACAATTGTCTGAATATTTGTATCAATTTTATAATTAACGAAGTTATGACTGTAATTAACAATTGAATGAACATAATCCAAGTCTGGTATGCCTTTAATCTATCACTTTTACTCATCACATAGATTAAACTAATCTAACCTAACCTAAAATTTTATTAGTTCTCACATAAAATATTTATATCATTCTTCCATATCGAATATATAAAAATAGTTTATTGTAAAATCTAATCTAAATTATATTACTACATTTTCTCTTTTTCATGAATAACATAAGACACTTTAATCATCAAAATGAAATAAAATAAATTTTAAACATAAAATATTTTTAATCTAACCTAATCTAATTCAATTTAATCTATATATTCCTTGGATTTTTTTTTCATATTTACTTTAAATAATAAAGACATCTTATTTATCACCTTATGCAAAATAAAATCAATTTGGATTTTAAATATAAAATATTTTAATTAAAATCTTCTGAATATTTAGAATTTGTTTCTAAGATACTTTATTGCCACTTGACATTTTTCGTATTGGAATTTAATCGTTTATTTTGGCAAAGGATGTAAGAAACATAGTTTTTTTGATGGAGAAACTAAAAAAAAACATCCAAGGAAGGAAAGTTTCGGACATGTTTACCGCAATTTGTAAGCAGACTGGCGTAGCTAAAACCGTGAATACGGAACCATTACGCTTAATGTAGTTTGTAAGCAGTCTGGTAACATACTCCACGATTACGGAACTAATCTACTTAATTTTAAGAAAATAACGATCTTGCCATAACTTGTTTCAACTATTTATCACAACAATTTTATTCAATTAGTCGTTTTAAGTCTAGAATTGATTTTGTAAATTAATTTTTAAATTAGAATTAAAATTCTTTTATTCCATAAAAATTAATTTTATTGCTTTCAAAATCTGTTTTTTTGAAATCTGTTTTTAAAATTACATCATGTATAAAAGATTTTCTGTTTCATAAAAATTAAAATTATCAAGTTTCTATCTCATGTATTATAATTCTATCTTTAGAAAAAACCATATTCAATATTTTGAACAATTTTCGCTGTCGAAGTAGTAAACACATTTGATAGAATTGCACGAATTTGCAGTATTTTGTCAATATTGCCATGTCGACAGATTGAAAATAAAAATATTTAAATGCAAAAAAAATAAATATGCAATTATTGAACTTTAATGCGATATCTATTATTAAAATGATATATGATAAACATAAAGTTAAAATTTATGGCTATTGTTTAATAATTTTATTTTTTTTAAATAATATTGTTCCGATACAATATTCTTGTGTTAATTTACAAATTTTAATTTCCTATAAATGCATAAATATTTACAAATCTAATTATTTATGATGTGATATCAAAACAATAAATGTTTATATAAACATTTCAAAACGTAACATTGTATAATTTGTAATAATTAAGAAATATTTGTACTGAAAAGCTATTGTGCATTCAATAGTCTGAAATTTTCATTAAAGATTTATCTATTGCGAATAACTTTCAATAACTCATGCTTAAGCTTTAAATAAATTTAAAAAAAGCTATATGTACTAAGAAATAAAAATTTCGTAAAAAAAATCAATTTTGAATAATTATAGATAAATCAAGTGAATAATTGAAATCATTTTATATATCATGAATATTGTAAAATTTTTAATTATGTCTCACAAATGTAATTATACAAAAAAAAAACTTAAATCAGCAAATGAACTTAAATCAATTATTATATAAATCTTATTCTTAATTAAATAAAATTAATATATATGAAAATCAGTTTTTTTTCCCACTTCAATTTCTCGATAATTTTTTTCTGTTTTCCATTGTTGGCTTCAACAATATGCCAAAAATACGTCAAAGTAAGTACGTAGCGTCCTCTATACTGTAGCAGATATTCACTCATGTATCCGGTCTCATGAATGCAGAATTCGAGATCAGTCCTCTACGTGGCCATACTGTTGAATCGCAAATTAGATCTAAATACAAATCGCGCGATGGCCGCACGACCAATCACGAATCTCCGCTATCGAATAAATTACACGGCAAACGGGTCTCGTTACAGCTTGGCCAACAATTCCTCCAGCGATAATCTCCGAAAGGTAATTGATAGGGAATATCGCGAAGGGATCGGTCGATCCGTGTCTAGTTAGTTTGGCCACCTTGTCTTCCATAATGTCTAACCTACAATCACGCGTGTCACTAGATGGCAGTCTTGAAAGTTTCGTAGTGTAGATGATTATCATAAGTAAATATTTTTATCATAGTTTTTATAGTTTTTAAATTAATAAAAGATTAAAATGTGTCGTTGAAATGTGAAATAATATAATAATATGAAAAAAATATATTTGTATATAACTTTATTTCAAGTATATTCAAGTATTTTTTCTAATTCTGCATTTCATTTTCACGATAACAAAATTTTGTCATCAAATATTAGAGATATTAAATGGTGAGAAATTTAATATGTTTAGATTTAATTAATTAAATATCATAATAAATATGTGACGATTTTGTTTAAACATAATTAATTTTTTCGCAAAAGAATAATGAATATAACCTCAAAATAATGTATCTACATGCTAAAGTGGAATATGTATGCCATTTAGATAGGGGTCTCTTGTGCATGGATGCTCGATGCGATGTGAAATTATGCAGAACGGCGTTAAATACTCGCATTTAATATCACCACGTACGGGTGGAATTCTCGTTTCGTTGATGTTTTGTTACCCGTTTGCCGTTTAACTCGATTATAGTTGTTCTCGGTGCGGTGAGTTTGCGCAGAATAGTCATTCTCTTCTCACAAAAGCAGTTCGCGATGAAAGTTTCTCGTAATATTTGCCTTACTTTGATCTGTATTCGGTCTATGTATATGCATATACATGAATAATATCGTATATGTAAAACAGTATTATTTTAATCTTTGAACTATCGAATGGAGAAATTGAATTGTGGAAAATTAAATGACAATGAGGTTAGAATTCTCTTTTTGAAAACTTATTTCAAAGATAGAACTATGGTATTGGAATGAAAGTATTGACGTATTTATTAATAAGATTATAAATATAAATATGTATATATGATGAAGTAAAAAAGTTTCTGATCTGTTTTAAACACTTTGACCTATGATAGCCGGTAAAGATAGAAAGATACAATACATTTTTTTGATCAAAGAAAAAAAGATATATTTTCAATTATTTTTGCTGAGAACAGCAAATATAAAAGAAAAGAAGTGCGTCAAGAATTTATTTGTATATATGAATGTAAATATTTTTGTATTACAACAAATTGTTTATTTTTCTTTGAAGCTTCATTTATATAATATCATGATTTTCTTGTATAATAAAATTACATCAAAGAATTTTTTCACTTTCGAATCATTGTTTTTAAAATTATTTTTTATAATTAAATTAAAAATTTTTTTTTTGAACACAGAAAAACTTGTGAATTTTCAATTCATCATCAATCGTTACAGACAATATACCTATACAATTTTTTCGGAACAAAGTCTAGCTAAATTTTTCCCACATGCACAAAGAAACATGACCAACAAGTTCTCTCTCTTTCTCTTACCTTTCATAGCTTCGATGAAAGGATTAAAAATCCACGGAGTAGACCATGCTATACCAAGAACGGATCTCTTTCGAATTTACACAGAGCTCGTTTGGTACGAATCTTTCTGGCCACAGGAAGGGCCCCGTAGCGGATCTCGTGGGCGCGCAAAAAACGCTTTATTGGGCTCGACGAATTCCATACACAGGTATATTTCCTCGAGTTTCGTGGCCCCTCAGTGTCTGCGTATTCACGCGGCGAAAGAGGTGGGCTCGGCCCGCAACAGACCATTCGATGTGGGCGTGCGCTAATGACTTGAATTAAACTCGTTTCGTCAAGTTGTACCACCTCTCCGAAACCATGTGTTCTGCTTACATAGCATGGAGAAATATTACCAAATTATTTCCTCGAATCCATATTTTTTTTTTTCCTTTTTTTTTTAATCTTTCTTTATAAATTAGATTTTCGCTTAAATAGTTATAAATATGATCCATATGAGGCAGAAATTTTTGCGAATATTTCGAATGATCGAATTATAAATGGTTATATATATATAGAAAAATGTTCGGAAATTGATTTTGTTGTTTTGCATTAATTGAATTTTTTTAGTTTTTTTATTTTTATTTTATTTTTTGTTTTGAAGTGAATTTTATTAAAATCGAACAACGCAAAATTTCTAACCAAAGAACTTTAATACGGGTGTTATCGAGGTTCTTGATGTGCTATTATCTCGGTATACACCTGGCCAGATTCGAGTGGAAAAAAATATAGTGCGATCGAAATGGTGTGCGTCATCAAGCGCGTGATAAATTACCGAAAGAAATAATGTTGCCATCATTTTTCTTCATAATTGCATTGCACTCAAGGCGATTCTTTTTTTGCCTAACTTATTAGTATAATCGTATTGCTTCACAACTTTGTATACGATTATTAACCCGATCCATTTAAATAGTTGCGTAAACATATTCGATTCTTGGTGGTTTCCTGCCGAATTAATATTTTACAAGGAATATATTTATTTTTTTTTTTTCAATTGTTCAAACTTTATAATTAATTATAATAGGATTAATTTGTCATGTATTCCACGGTAATTGTTTATAATATAGATTTTTGAATATATTTGAAATTTTTCAAATTCTTTCTTCGTTTTACATGCATGACTTTTTTAAGTCATTCTTATATAAATTGTAAAGAACAAAAAAAAAAAAATAAGAATAAATTTTTAACAGATCAATGAATTCCCAACTTATGAATCGCGACTTATTTTATTAATAATAATATAATAATATTATAATAAAAATATTTTATTAATATAATTTTTAGCTTTTTATACGATAATTAAAAAAGATTGAATTTTAATAATATAAAAAAAAGGAAGTCGCATTTATTCTTATCTCGTCCAGTTATTGCACAAATAAAAAAATGAAGTATACTCAAGTATACTCCTATATCTACACATTCGATGATACTCGATATTCTCGTTATCCTTGATAGAATTTTTTATTTTTTTACTTATCTATCTTTCAGGACTGAAGTGTTACTGCGATATTTGCACGGAGACCAATCACACGTGCGAAACTGATGGCTATTGTTTCGCCAGTACCAGCTTGGAGAACGATGTGACCACATACGCTAAGAGGTAATGTATTCGCATGAATATTTTTAGTCAACAAAATAATTATTCACCACAAAAATATATATTATTCTCTTGATTCATTGTTTTCCAACCGATCAAATTTCTTATTTAGCACTCAGTTCTCATTCGAGTTTCACCAACTCGGTGATTTAGAACCGGTTCTTTTAACATATCGATATTTATGAATCGATTAGACCGATTTGTTCCGCGTGAAGTGTAGCGCGGAACGTTTGAATTATCATTTGTATGAAAATATTCGAGAGACAATGATATTCGTAATTTATACATCGGAAACAGATCGTTATATAAGCAATAAATATTACGAAAATAATATTTATCCTTCCTAATTTGAATACGGGTTTAATTTAATATCAATACAATTTATTATTCTATATATATATAATTTAGTACGATATTTCCCAAATATTTATCACGTCCATGAATTTGTATCCACTTTTAATTACGGATATATCATTGTTTGTATATTTACCCGTGTATATGTTTATAACAGGAAAACGTATATTCGATTAATATATTAAATTTCTATTTCTGAAATGGAATATATTCGTCGAATAAATATCATCAATAGATAATCATAATATTACGAATAATATGATAAATGTTCATCGAACGATAATTAATTTTATAGAAATAAAATAAGATTCGTTATCTGAAATGGAATACAATATAATGTCTGTGATTATCGCGTTGATGTAGCAGACGTAACGCGGCTCGAGTATATATACGGCAAAAATGATGTCCGAACTTAATTTCAACGTTAATTGGACGTTATAGGGAAGGAGGGGGGATAAATCATGAGCGTAGCAATAAAACGAGCGATCGACGGTATGGAAACGGTGTTATTTCTTGTTATCGCGTATCCTCCGTGAAACGTATCGCGTAAAACCGTATGAAAATATGCGAGATAACGATTATCGTTCTTACATAATTACCGGTTTTAAATTACCTTCGAGTTTTTATTGAATATCGTGTAATCGACGGATTCGTGGTAAAAAATTTTTGAATTAGAAATTGTCCGAATGTGTGAAAAAAAAAAATGAAATAAAATAGTTTTAAAAAGTTTCGATCATTTCTTTTTTTTTTAATCAATTTTCAAATTTTAAGCCATTTCGATACTCGATATTAAATAATTGAACATTTAAATATGCAAAATTCGAATATTAGAAATTGGAAAATTTAAATATTCAAAATTGGTCGAGAAACCAATTTTTAATCGAGTATTTTTCAATTGAATATTTTTAAAACAATTTTAGAAAATTAAAAATATCAAAATACTCGGTAACAAAAAAAAATCGGCTCGTTGTTGGCCAAATATATTATTTCGGATACTCAAACAATTCTGATTTCCTTTGCATCGCGAAAAGAAGTTCAACGGTCCGATTCCACTCGGTTACCGATCGATCCCCTCGTTGTAGTTTCCAGGAACGTTTAGCCGCTTTTTTCAGTTGGCCCTACTGGGCATGATTAGCGCATGTTTCGGCAGTTTCGACGGAAACGAATTATTGTTGTCGGCCGGTGGTCGCGTTGGTAACGCTTCAACGTGCCTATTCTTGTGTCCATTCTTCGTTACAAACTAAACAGAAATTTCGAGAAGTTTCGTGAATACCACTACCTGTGTATCTATATTCCACTTGATCTTTTTTTTTTTTCTTTTCAGTTCATTCTTTATTCTTGATTTAAGGGCGTGGGGGTAGCCATGTATTATATTTATCGATAAAATTCTAGTAGACTATTGACAGAATATCTATTGTGCATTTTATTTTAAAGATAATTTAGATCATTATTATTTCTCAGTCGTATTGGATTTTTTCTTGTTCTTTCTGGCAAAACTTCGTTAATCGATTCCGTTTCCTTCATGGTAAACAAGAAAGGTCCTCTATTCAATAGAGAATTCAAAGGTTCTCGTTGGTATGGAAAAATTGTTGAATCGGTATTGGTCTGTGACTCCGTAGACGAAGAAATTTTCTTTATTATCGACGAGGATCTGAGCCGTCTGATAGGAACGTAAAACTTCTTTATTATGATTCGGATAATACAAAGAATGAAATAATATTTGAACATGTTAACAAAATCTTCAAATCGAATGGAATATATTTATGATACGATATTTATTGATATTATTAATTTTCCTATTATTGCCAATATGGCAATTTAACGATGATGATGTATATGAGATATATAAAGAATGCGATACGATACGCAGTTTCGAAATCAAACGAAATCGACCGAGACGATCTACGATAGTCTGAGGTCGCAGACGTGCGGACGGGGCCTAAATGTTTAATGCGCCAGACGGATAATTCGGATAATTCAGCCGGAGATCGTATCGAAAATAGCACGACCGAGATTATTTGATTGGTCGAGACATGAAAGCGGCACGAGACAATTTCCTGCTATATCGACCGATTAAGTGACATGATTAATCCGCATCAAATTTTACACGCTTCATTTTTCTTTTCCAAGATCGATTGACACTTATCGTCGTTATATTCTTCGCTAATAAAAGATACATAATGGTGTGCAAATACTTTTCGTATAGCCATTCTATATTCATCCAAAAAAAAGGAAAAAACATATCACTCGAAATAATGAAATATTCTCGATGTTAAATTATTTTCAATATCAATTATCCGAATGATATGGCAACTGTGTCGGTTCAACGAATGCGTGAAATACGCCGAAATAACAGAGAAATTTGCTTGCGTGCGAAGCATCTGAAAAGATTAGTCGGTTGAAAAGAGGGAAAGCAGTAAAATTGCGCGTTTGGTACACGGTGGAGAACGAACTGTTGAAATTAAACGTGGCATTGTGATGTTGTGAAAGGTGCCTCGACCGAAAGCAATGGTTCCCACCGGAAGAACCGCAGTCCTGCAACAGAAAGCGGGGTATCTATCGGTCCAGCATCTGCTGTGATAAAGAGTACTGCAACAAGAATATAACTCTGGAGTTACTATCTCCCAACTCGCCTGAATTATCCTCAGGTATTCTTTTCGCTGTTTTGCAAACAGCAAAACATACCCTACCACCTACGTGTTTTTCGTTTTACTTTTCTCCTTTTTTTTTTCCATTCGTTCTAATCTTTCGTGCTTTTCTTTTTCATCTTTGATATTTTTTTTTTTTCTTTTTTTTAGGTTAGTAGGAAATAAAAGATGGATGGTAAAATTTACAATAAAAAATCGATTTTAATCATTTTTATATTATAAGAAATATTGGATTTTCATACGTAACGTTTAATAATATAAATAAATTCATAATCACTCGATGCTGAAAAAGATAATTCGATTCAAATATATCTATTTATTGAATTTATTATATTATATAATAATTCATTTTTCATTACATTTTATATTTGAACAATCAAAAAATTATTTATAGCGGAAGAAATATTATTATATTAATAAAATCTTTTAAAGAATTTAAAAAAAAATAAATAAATAATTGATCGATTATTTAATTAGATGAAATTAAAGAAAAAGAATAAAATAAATTCACAACGAAATAATACTATTCATTTACTTCCTATCAACCTAATACATTAATAGTTTTTCCTTTCTCTTTTTCTTTGTTTCTTTTCTTGTTTTTTGTTAACATATTCGACTTATTGAATCCCATAATAATAATAAAAACGCAAATAGAAGCGTGAAAATAACGTGTCCTGCTATAAAAGCGTGAGCACATATTAATCCGCAACATACACGTTCTCGATAGAACGCATGCGCAGATTTGGCGTGCCGCGCGAGTTTTATAAATCGATGCCGGACGAAATTGTAAAATGATTCGCGTAATGTTCGTTTCGGGTGTGGTTTATCAGTTAGGGAAAATATTTTGCAATTTAATCGCAATTCTTTTACAACGATTGATGTAAAAAAAGATTGTTATCGAAAATCATGTCAATATTTGCCATGATATTTCAACACGTGATATTTCGAACGAATAGATCGAAATACGTGTAAACGCGTATTATCGTATCGGTTGCCGGTTTCAAAAGAAATGAACCTTTTATTTTTTAAGCGCTTTAGTGTAATTATCGAATTATTGTTCAACTGAATTGGAATAAGAATTCTGCTCATTTTCTATGGGATAGCAGGAATGGTTTATTGTTGTATTGTGTACGATTCATTGTTTATTATAATGTAATAGAATTAATATTTTGTTACTATTATATTCTAACCGATCCAATTTCGCACGATTCGAAGAAAGTTTAATCTAAGCATAATTTTCTGCTACATTACGTATGTTCTTTAATACTCCTAACTAATCTACTCGTTATCAATAGCAGCTTAATGAGTATTATTTTCAAGTATCATTGTTCTCGTATATCTACTATAATACTAAGTGTAATAACTAATAAAGTAGAATATTCTTCGCATAATATCCAAGAATTTTCAAAAAATTACCGAACGTATGAAAAAAATGTTTAAAACATTTTAATAAACATTTTTGAAAATAAAATAAAATTTTGAAATCGAGGAAAAAGAGCAGAATTCTTTTAATTTAGTTAGTACAGTTTCGATTTCATCGTGGATTGTTTTACCGCTTATAACTTTCACCATAATTTGCGGTTTTAATCGATTCTTCCCCCACTCTTCGATCACGAGCGCGCACGAACTCTTCTATTCGAAATTACAAAGCTCTTTATTATCTCTTTTCTCTCTCTTTTTCTATTATCACGAGTGAGAATCGTTTTCATGGAAATATTTTTCCATTCGACCATTTGTCTACATATGATTGCCTACGCTCCGATGAGCACGTTCCTTCTTCTTATAGCTAACCATGAAAACAGGCGCAATAACGAACTTCCTAACGAGATCATTAACTGCATTCTTTGCGGTCGTAGTACCGCATATCGTACTGCCCGTGTTTCTTCTCCCTCTCTTCTTCTCTTCCCCTTCCACTTCTCCTGTAGCTCCTCTTTCTTTTCTCCCTCTTTATCTATCCTGTATTTGGCAGTCTGCCTCTTCTAATTCGCGAATATATTCCCTTACATGTTCAACTAGCCACGGGGTCTGGGCCGGATTAAAATTTCACCGCGCAAAAATATCGTTGAACCGATTCCTCTTCCTCTTCAGAACCACTTGAATCTCTTCGAAGCTTTCGTGCTTCATATTTTACATTTGTTAACGTTCAGATAGCATGAATCGTACATATAATATGCGGATTAACATGACTATTTCTTCTATCGTGAATCAAATTTTATACAGCTTAATGCGATTTTTTAACGTGATCCGTATCAGATGAACTACTAATATTTTACGATAGTTTGAAAAAACGAACTTTCAACGGAAAAGCAATGTTCAATAATATAGAGGGCTAAGACTAGCAAATAGTGGGGATAGCTCGTGGTCCAATAGGCAGGCAGATTTGCGATCGTATAACCGACTTCTATTGGTCGTATATCGTATACAGTCATCTACCAATCAACTTTCGTTGGAAACTACATCCGTTTTTATATAGCCTTCGAGTTAAATCAACTGCGAATGAGACTTTTCGCGTCGATTCTTAAAAATATCCACGAAGTCATTTTAAAAAGAAACTGTTCGAAGAGGAGAGGAGATCGATGTTTGGACGGTGACGTAAAATTTTCTCATACTTCCATCTGTGGCTGGCTCGTGTATGTGCGTTCAATAGGTTAGGCAGGTGCGAAACTATATATTATGAAAAGTAAACTGCACATAAGGATGTATTACGTGAATCTAAAAGTAGGGAAAAGTGAAATCGTAATGTTGCCTAATAACGAGTTTGTTCCTCTCATGATCTTGGATGCTTCAATTGCCACCATCTATTATTTATTTACTTTATTATTTTTCTTTTTTTCTTAAATAATTATTATATTTATATTTATAACATAAATGAATGAATTCATAAATATATATGAAAAAAATATTATATTTTATTTTATGAAATAATATTAATGGAACATTAAGTACAATATTAATAAACTACATCAGTAAAATCATTTAATTTATTGCCATGGTTATTATGAGCATCCATATTCATTAGAGAAATGAATTAAAAATCAATTTTTTTTATTTTTCCCATATAAAATTATAATTTATTGAAAATTATTTTTATTTATCCTCTTGTCCCGTTTTCTCTTACTTTTTTTTTTCTAATTTTTACATGACGATTTTTCATAGTACATATCACGTCCATACGTTGTAACACGTATCGCGTGTAATCTATTATCGATCGAATACAGATCCCTTGGCGCTAAATTCAAGAGGATATATCGAGTTCCAAGAATGGACTCGCGACAAAAAAAACAATATGTTTCATATTTCGAAAAACATGAAGTCGAATGGAAGAAATATTTTATATGACTTAATCTCTTTCAAAATTATTATTTTTATTTGTATATACTATAATTTAATAATAACTTAAATTTCAATAAATTATAATTAAAAAATTATTTCTCATTATTTCAATAAATCTACAAAAATATCATAAATATAACGAAATAGATATTGTGTTTTTAAAAATTTTTCATTAAAAAATATATTAAATATTTAGACAAGTTTAGCTAAACATAAAACAAACAGATACGATCATCTGCGATTTCACGCGCTCGCGTGCGCGTTCGAATTACCGCTCGTTGTGGATTACCTTGAGGTTCGTTCCGCAACGAATCCCGATCCTTCGACACTAGTACTTCTTTCCCAATTTTCGTCTCCACTAAATTTCATATTTTACTTTTATTTTTTTCTCTATGAAAATTTAAATTTATTTTGTAGAATCTTCATATTTGAACAACCTTGACTAACAAACATCTCACCGCATCTGTGATGATGATGATGATGATGATGATGATGATGATGATGATGATAATGAAAATCGTTTGCCTCTTAACTGCCTCCATTTTTTTTTCTACTAGATTTTTTTTTGTTTTATTTTTCATTCTCATTTTGGTGTGTTCAAGAGAGTTTCGTTTTGTGCCTGCTTTTTTAGCAATTCAGATTTTAACTTTCGATTGGATCCCCTTTTCGACATGGCCCCCGCCATTCTTATTAAATCAATTAACGAATGAGCAAATCAAACGCTCTGCCAAGTGCGGTTAAAAAGATAAGCAAAGAACGTAGCGCACATTTTTATACCGAATTTTTAATTACATGTTTTTCTTTATTCTCCTTTTTTTTTGTTTTTTCTTTTCTTTTTTTATTGTTTTCTTCCTTTACGCTCGACGACATCGCGAGAGAAATAATGGGATTTCAGGAACGACTAGGATCCAACTACAACTGGCTACCCCCACATGTCAGGTATCTCAAACGAGTGTTGAGTTGCACGGTGTTCGACAATTGTTTTCCCCTTTTCTCCTCCCTTTTTTTCAATTTTTTAACAACTTTCCACCGTTCACACTGTTTTGAATTTTTTTCTTTTTTTTTTTAATTTTATTTTTTTTCCCCCCTCTCTCTCTCTCTTTCTCTCTCTCTTTATTTCTTTATTTCTTTCTTATGCTGAAGTTTGCTGAAGTTTTTTGTTTAGCGAGCCCGTGTTGTTCTACGTGTTCA
The DNA here is from genome assembly GCF_014066325.1 of Apis laboriosa. Taxonomy (NCBI): domain Eukaryota; kingdom Metazoa; phylum Arthropoda; class Insecta; order Hymenoptera; family Apidae; genus Apis; species Apis laboriosa. The sequence goes on from NW_025224135.1 coordinate 1,743,868, forward strand.
GCATCCATCTGTTTTAATCGCGGCGCGAAATAATCGATGAAAATTTTCACGAAAATACACGTGTTCTTTCGTTCGTAGCCAATTCCGTGGTATCGTGGACGGCGGCCATGCACAGGTGTGTATTTACCATTGAAAGCGGTTTTTTTTTATGCACGCCCGGTTGTTTGTTCGTTCTGCGAAGATTCGAGGATATATGAGACGGTCACGTTACCACGGAATGATCGAGTCTCGATCGAGTGTGAAGGATACGAGCATAATTGCGGTGGAACGATGAAGTTTATGATGCGGCCGTATCGTTCTTCGTTCTTTTTTTTATTATCTTTTTTTCTTGAATATCGAGGGAACGATGCTATAATTTTATGATAAAATCTTTTTTTTGTTCTTACTATTTTTCTTTTTAAAAATATTAACATTAGAATAATGAAATGGATTTCATTTTTTTTTTTTTTTTGTTTTTAGAATTATCGAACATATGAAAATATTCTTAATAAAATTAATATTGTAATGAAATTTATGAGATGGAAATGTAATTATGTATGTTATATTTATTTTCATTATGACATCATATGATAATAGTTCTAGTGTTAAATTAAAAAGAAACAAGGTAATAAATTTTTTAATTTTTAATTGTTTTTTGCATACGAATTATTTTTTGTACATTTGAACGAATTGCGTAACGTAATATTTTTAATTGTCGATGTTTATAAATAATTTTTTCGACGCGTTTTCTCTCCTCTTGAATGGATGTTGCTTCTTTCGTTATGTTCCCAAACGGGGATAGATATTTATAGATAATGATTTCATCGTTGTTGAATGTTCCATGACTTCATTGTTATGCAATCTTTAAATCTTCGTTTATCAAATCGAGTAAAAGAATTATTACGAATATTTCTTGAATCCTTGTTTCTCTCTTTTTGTTACCCTTTAATTTTTCAGCCTGTGTTTAATTTAAGAAAAGAAGGCCACGAAGCACGTTAACTGGAATAAAAATAGAAGAAGTCAAACATTCGTTATTTTATTATCAGAAAATCGAACGAAAAACATAATTAAGTGTTGTATATTTCATCGTTCTATCGTTAAATTAAATACGACAATCACGAATTTTTAAAATTAACAGGATTCATAATTCAAAAGTAGTAAACAAATGAAGTCGGAAAGATTCTTATTCAAAATAAAACGAAAATATAGAATAAAATTTTTTCATATTCCAGTATAATCAAGTTTGACCATTTTTCAAATACAAATAAAATTCTTAATTAGATGAATAAATAAACTATTAATAAGTGATTATTCCACACATAAAAATAAATAAAAGATATTCAATAAAATTTTAAATAATTGAATAATTATACAGAAATCGATTAATTTTCAAATTCGATTCTTTCGAAAGTTAATTTTTAAGGGGAAATATATTCTACATTTATATTTGCATTAAAAAAAAATTTTCAAAAATTGATACGATCGAAAACGAATTGTAATTTCTTTTTTTTTTTTTTTTTTTTTTTTTTTAATTTTCGTTCGAATTTAAAGTCACAGAATATCTCCAACCTCGTGCAATTTTGAACCATCCAATATACGCGTGTATTCCAACGCCGCCATTGATATTCTCTCACGGAGTAACCTCGAGTGTCCCGAAAACGCGATCCAAAAAGCACGAACTATCCATCCCCCCCTCCAACGAGGTTACACGTTGGTTTGTCTCTTTTTCTCTCTCTCTTTCTTTTTCTCTCTTTCTCTCTCTTTCTCTCTCTCTCTCCTTTTGTTTTTTTGTATTCTGAAAATGGTGCAAACTCGGCTTGAAGGTGCGTGAATAAACAGCTGTCGTCGTCGCAGCCCGAGCCGCTCATCTTCTGCATGACGAGCGACTCGCGAAACACGACCTTTGTCATCGAGTGCTGCAAAGAGGATTTTTGCAATCGGGATCTGAAACCCCAGCTCCACCCTCGCAACAAAGGTACAGTGAAACTGGTTACCTGGAAGTAGCGGAAAAACTCTGCAGGTGGCTCAGGCTTTTGCTGCAGCTCTATATATATGTATATATATAGTATATATATATATATGTATATATGTATGTATATTTTCTTATGTCTTTCTCTCAAATCTCTTCTATCTTCCTTTATCGCAGCTACATTCACCACTTCTCTTTCTGCCCGCTAATTTTCCTTAGTTTTACCTGCAGATGATACTGATTTTTAATATATTATATATATATGTATGTATAAATATGTATTATATTATATATATATATGTATGTTGTATAATAATGTCGGAGAGCATCTTGTTAATTAAAGTACCCAATTGAATTTTCATGCTGTTGATTCATCCACTCGTTTTTCCATGCTTCTACTTCTTTATGTAATTATTATCCATCCATATCCTATTCAATCCCTCCACACGCAATTATACGCACAGAAAACGCTCAGAGCACATTTAGATCGCATCATAGCTCGTGCCTAGTCAATCTCTTTCACTCTCTTCATCATTGTGGATATTATAGTATTATATGCAGTAATAGCAAGAATGAACGTTAACGATATAACCGCCATATATTATTTCGTTGTACGTGTATTTACGTGTGTACAGAGTAATCTGAAAAATAATCGGATAATTTAGAAAGACGTAGTTATTAAAAAAAAAAAAAATATTTGACTGCAAACTTATATTTTATAAATATAAGTTTATAAAATGAATGGATGATTTTTTTTTTTATGAAAAATATTCTTCTTCTATGTATTTTGTTTTGATTATTTTATCGTATTTTAAGATCAATTTGTAAAGATAGAGAGCTATATCAATAAGATATCTACCTTTATTTTGATAACTGCTATATGATATTAAATTATTCGATCCTTTTTTTCAGACTACATCTGAAAATGAAATACTCTGTATGCATAGTTTTTATATCGATATATACGCTTGCCAATATACGCTATGTATACATTTATGTCTCTCTCTCATGCACACATTACCATTAATTTGCTGATAATGGCCGTTACTCTTTTTCCATCGCGTTCAGTTCAATTATATATCTTTAGATATCCATGTACTATGAGTGACGAAAATATTTGATATTTATTTAAACTTACTTCTTTATCTTTTAATAATTTCTGGATGCAACAAATTCTTATAGCGAATTTTATAACTGTTATAAATTCACATATATGTATGAATAATCAAGTTAGAAAATTTATCATATTCGACAATTTATGAACACTTTTTAGTTAACTATGATACAATATTTATACATTAATCAAATAAATTTCACATGATATTGATATCGATATATAACTTAAAATAATTCGTTAGAAGCTTATTTCTTCCTCAAATATATAAAATATTAAATCCAATATTATTTCAATATATTCTTGCTACATATTTTATTTAGATATAGAATGTAAATTATCGTAACATTCGAATTTAATTTTTTCACTGAATATTTTCGTTACTTGTAAATTACTCGTAATTATACATTTAGCTCGAATATGTTACATATATTACGTACGTGGCGTGTACATTCTATGAGTAGAGAGCGCCACGGTTGCGTATAACGCACTACTTACACTCGAATTCGCGTTTCTCTTTCTCATTCCAGTTCGCTCTGTGTTACGGCCGATAAAGCACGATATAGTATACCGGACCGTGTCACCTCGTACCTCCCTTTTGCAGTGCGATGCTACATCACGGCCACTTTTCCTTCTCGTTCCTCGCGCATCCACATTCGCGCAATGCGTTCACTTCCGTTTGAACGGCCGGAAGCGCAACACTTAACCTGTTCTTAAGCTGTTCGCTGTTTCTCGTGGATTTTTATTTGATAACGATGAACGTGTACTTATTTGATACGTATGTTAGCTTCTCCAGCCGATTTAAAGTACACGTGTATACTTGCTTAATAAGAAAAATATTCATATTTAGTTATTTATGAAAGTATTTGAATATTTTTTAATTTTTTAATAAATAATTTTTTATTTTATATAAAATTTTATTAATACATAAGATATAATGTATATATATATGAGGAATTTTTTTTTAAATGAATATATCGCTTTAAGAAGGTGAAATCAACGTTCAAAATTTTAAAGTATTTTTTTGTTTTTTTAAATATAACTTCGTAATCTAATTAAGCAAAATTATATTCAAAGAATGAAAAGATGTTAAAACTTTAAGAGTTGATTTCACTGTTTTAAAAAAATTTTACGTCAATAAATAAATTGCTTGATATGGAATTTATTACATTTTACATATATACAAACTTTTATTAAAATCAAAATTTTCGAATTGAATGAATTTCCTTGTAAAATAACGAAACACTGTCGTTTCATATTTAAATTAATAACATCATATGATATATTTTTATCAATATAATTATCAGCTTAAGAAGTTAACATAAAAGATTTTCAAATGAATTTTATTTAGGTACATTTCCTTCTATTTCCTCTCTTTTCATTTCTCTCCCATCCATTTTTTTTTTTAATTGCAGCATAGCTTATATTTAAAAAATATAATAATATTTTTTTTTATTTCATTTATTAATATTTGATCAATAATTATCAATTAAAAGTAACATTTTAATTAATAAAAATAATGAAAATGTATAATTGAAAATTCTTTTTTTTTTATATTTCGAATAAATAATAACGTAACAAATGATGGAACAAATTTTTTTCAAAGATATAAAAGACAGTATGAAAATATTTGCCACCTATGGAGATTCTAGTTACTTCAAGGTACTCTCCTCCTGTATATTTTCGCTTACAAGTGTTCGGGGGGGGCCGGAAGTCCTCCCGAATGAACTTGGAAAGCACCGGTAGCATGTTGTTGTCATGTATACATATATCTCTCTGCACTCTCTAACGAAAGTAGACATTGTAGTGATACTGATAAACGCAGGTCCTTGCGATAAGGACATCTTTTGTAAATATTTCTCTTCAGTTTCTCTTAGAAAATGAAGTACACAAGTTTTAGATTCGTCCCGTATGCCTTTCTCAGTTTTCCTTTTGATTTTATCCTCCTGTATGTAAAATCTATTATTAGATTATACACGTTAATCTGTTCCTTTGTAATAATTTTAAATTTCGAAGGGTCGGTGTGAGACGATATAAAATCTAAGTATTAAGAGTATTTTTTCTAGTTGATAAATTTTTTTTACTACTTAAATATATTATTGATAACAGTAATTCTGTATATTCTTAGTGTGTTTAAATATCGTTCGATACCTTGAAAAGGCAATTGAAGCTTCGACATTGTGTTGACTCGCTTAAACGAGTAACGCTTAATTGCACGATAATTACATTATTCTATTACGAGCGTTGAACAGTGGTCTCTTTAACCCTTTGATACTCAAATTTTTTTTTTTCGTTGGAACGTTAAATTTTTTTTTTATAGTTGATAAATTATAATCAATAATAAAGAGAAATGTAATTTTATAAACTGCGTATTTTTCATATTAAAATTAGTGAAAGATTTTATATAGCTATTAAAAATACTAGAAAAGTGATTTTTTAATCTGTGTCATATTGAATATGAGTATTCAGAGGTAAAGTTGACCCTGTTTTTAATTTTTTTTTTTTTTTTTCAATTATTCGTACAAATCCGACACGTGAAATAAAATCTTGCACCCACGCTTCGTTTTTCTTTACCGTAGTATGTAGCTATTATTATTTTCATTTTCTGCACGTTCTTTTAATTCAATCTTTTAATAAATTTCCCATTTCCTCGCTGTCGTGAATTGTCTGTATGCAGAATATATCACGCGAAAGCATCCTAAAAATAATAAACTTTGGTAAAATAATTATCAATTAATTCTCCATTATTTACAAGATTTTAACGAAGGATTGATCTTAACTTTTCTTTCGCAGCTTAAGAAATTTTTGTATATATTTGCATAACTTGTGTGTAATTCTTCTCAAAACCTAAAAAAAAAAAAAAAAAAAAAAAAAAGAAGAAGAAACTGTTATTTATTTAAACTGTTGTTTAACTTAACGTCTATCATACCGAACGATCTAAACGTTTTTTATTTTTTAAAGAACGTGTAAATATTTTTCGTTGAAAACGGTATCTTGTTGCACGGTTGTTCGTGAAAAAAAAAAAAAATCAAGTTAAAAAATTTTGCGAATGACAAATTTAGAATCAAATTATAAATTTTCAATGGAATCGAATGTTTATTTCTAATTCGTCTAATTTTGCGTAAATAGAAATAATTTGTAAGTCAATTGTTTATTTAGAATAGATTTACGATCATTCATAATTTAAAATCATATAAACAATGATAATGATGAATAAAATCAATGAGATATATTATACCATCTTGAAGCATTTGAAAATTTTTTTCATCATACTTAAAATTACATAACCTATAATCAAGTCAAAAAATTCTGAATTAATAATTTAATCTAATCTAACCTTAATCTTTTGAAAAAATTCCTATATCTTGCTTATTTGTTTAAACATTTCAAAATAGATTATCCTATTAAGAAAAAAAAAATTAATTTCGTAAAACTCTCTTCGAAATTATAAAAAGAAATTAGCGGGATAACGTGTTTGTAGAGTTTCGAGGTTAACGATATTATAATACTGTCTCTTATAATAATCAAATTACTTGCAAACAAAAAAAAAAAGGAACCACGTGAATTATTACTTGATCGCAAGTTATTAATGATTAATTCTCGAACTTATCTCGATTGCTTGTTATATTCCCTTACGAATTTATAACTTTTGTAATAGAAGTAATTTATCACTGAGCCAACGAACTCGAAGAGAAAGAATACCGAAAAAGAAAAACGGAGAAAGAAATTAAAAAAGTATAAAACAGTTGCGATTTGTATTTTCCTCTCTTTGTAATTTATTTACAACATACAAAAAGTATGATTAAAAAAAAATCAGGTTATGTTTTTAAATTTTCATCTTAAGACATTACTTTTTTTCTGACGAATAGAAAAAACTACATATAGATATAAAAGTATTTCGAATCTATCACAAATCTATTCTAAAATTGAACACTTACTATTCTATCATTTGAACACTTACAAATACGATACGATAGGATAGAAAATATTTTTTTAGTACAGTATATTCGCCAGAAGATGGCTCTATTCCACCAGTCCTGCCATCATGTGCATTATCATTGGCTGAGGACAATAACAAAGATCGACAATGAACATATCGAGACAAAGTGAAATAGAATGATGACTTTACAGCATTGACGTAGATCTTTAATCAAAAGAAACAATATAATTTAATTGGAAGGTTATGCTAGTTCTATTAAATCATTCTATACACTCAATATACCTATTGTCGATCTTTGTCACTATTCTCAATAATTATAACGCATATAATAGCACGAAAAATGGAAAAAAAGCCAGAATGCATATTTTATTTATTTTCTGACGAATATATTTCAAAATCAAGACGACTAAACAGCGATTATATGTATAGAAAAAAGTAAATAATGTAATTTTTGCAAAATCTAATAAAAAATCACCGATTTTTAATTTAATCTTAATTGTTCTCACAATAGAAACAAAGTGATATATCCGAATAATCGTACAACGAAATACCGTCACAAAAAAAAATAATTTCTGAATTTACAATTTTTTTATTAGACAGACCATGGAAAAAAACGGTTTCCTCTTTTTGAGCTCGGCGGTACGGATAAATGCATATTCTGGTCCGGAAGTCATGTAAATTGTTCTCAGGTGTTACGATAAGGTGCGTTTCTTCCCGGCGCCCGATTACTCGTACTGGTGCACAACGAATAACACGCTACACGGTCCAGGTGACATGGTATCCATGATCGCCTGCTGCGATCACTCCGACTTCTGCAATCTCAACTTAATGCCCTTTATTCCTCCTCACGAGTACAGAGGTGGGCCATACTTCCGATTGGTCGATTACCTCGAACGAGGTATAGCTTCCGCCCGCTACGTTTCCTTCTAAGATCGATCGAATTAATGCGAGATTTTTTCAAGGTTCGATGTATTTATTGAATTTTGCTGACTTGTTTCACGTCAGTCATCAAAAATCTTCGTATGTAATTCCATAAGGAAATTCATTTAAATAATAAATATTCTTGATGAATAATTCACAAGATTTTTTACATAGGTATTGAGCATTAAGAAATCGTGAGAAAAAGAAAAGCAAATAATATTTAACAGACGGTTGAATTTTCAGCGATAAAATAAAGCAGATGTTAAAATTAATCAATAAACGAAAATTGAAGAATATATATTTAATAATATAAAAATATCGGACGATTAATTCAATTTTTGTTTCTATGTGTTACAAATTTATAAAATTATCGAGTTAATAAAATTAATTTTCATCAGAAATTGAATCAACATATGTCGATTATACTTATATTATTAAGTCATATAAAAATATTTATGAATAAGTTAAATAAAAAATTGTTTTAAAATAATAATATTAAATTTTTCTTTTATATTTATCGTATAATCGAATCTAAAAGAAATCTTCGCAATGACGATCTTGGAAAAAATTGCATTCGATAAAAATAGAATAAAAATAAAAAAAATAAATAAATAAAGAGACAAAGAAAAATGAAATTTTGGGCTTTCGATTATCGATTTTCGATGCTTTTTGTGATTTGTCTGGGCGATCATCTTGTCGCATACACATATTCCCATCTTCCCCCATATAAGTCCTTTGTACACGTTGTCTTTGTTCATGCTTCACTATCGAGCTGACATAATGCAGCAACCATGAAACATCGTGATTCGCTATAACGTCTACGTTTCTGTTGTCGAAGAACCGTTTGTGAAATTCAATATTTTGCACTATTGTAAAAGAGACCGCTGTTCCATTACATAACTTTATAAAACATTCTGTTTATATTATGGTAATTTACATCTATCTTTGTAAATGTATTACGAAAATATTTCGCGATTTAGCTTAATCTTTTTTTTACATTACATTATTGGCTGATAGAAGATTCTGCAGTATTAATGATTTTTGCGAAAATTTTAAATAAAAATAATCAAAAAATGATCATTTCGTTTTTATTATTTTTAAATTTCAAACATGTTCAGAAATCATGAATATATGTAATTAGAAAAAAATATTTTTATACAGAATTATAATATTTTTTCATAAGTTTAAGAAAACAAATTGTCATAGATCAAAGCTGCTTACGATATCATTTATCTTTGTGACACGTGGGAATATAAATTATCAATTATTGTTTGATCTTCAGTTTAACACAATCTTCACGTAATAAACATGTTTTGCCACTTAAAATTATATCGCAAATTAATATTCAATATCAAGTGAATGATACATCGAAATTGATTCTCGAACGAATTGAACAATATATGTTCTTACTTATACCTCACCGTTCTTGTTAACTCTTGAGATTCGAGGCGTTATAGGTTAAGAACACACAAGATACCTTTACTATAGTCAATACAGAAAACATCGTCAACAATATGTTGTCTATTAATTTTTATAGAAATATGTTCTAGAATGGAATTACAAAATGAATTTCGAATAAACTATTTTAAATTTGAGATTAAAAGAAAAATCGTATAAATGATAAACAATAAATTTCTATTATAGCAAGAAAAAAAAACAGACTATAACAAAAATATATTATACATATATTTTTACACAATATAATTTTTCTTAATAAAATTTTGACAATTTTGATATATATTATTAAACAATCACTTTTTTCACTATAAAAGAATTACATAACGAGCCGATAAAAATATGTATATAGTGACGACATCTATCTTGAATAATTGTAAATAGGATTTGGAAGTTATTCGTATTTTATGATGTGAATAGTTCAAATATTGGACGTAAGATGGTGTGCGAAATTAGCGTCTGATTCGTCAGCAATTCGTATATTCTTAATCTTATCAAAAAAGAACGTGATGTCGTGGTGAATATTCTGTAATTTCATGATGACACAATCTTGGTAGATTGTATCATCTTGCATCTTTTTATAATATGGGAAAGTTCTCGCTTGGTGATAATATACTTTTTGTAAGCTGTATGTGGATAAGATAATGCCGAATTTATACACTTGTACTTGGTAATCAGAATTCGCTTCAACGTATCTCCTATAAAGTTCGAGATATCTATTTTTTCGCGATTATTCGTTGACAATATTTACATGTGATTCAATTATAGATTTAGAACAAAATATGTTATCTATTACATAGATAAAGAAATTTATATTGAAGAAATTAGAAAATAATTTATATCAATAAAATAAATAAAAATAGTAATTTTAAATCTTTCTATTTGATATATTTTTTAAAATTTAATATAAATATATTTTAAACTACAAAAAAGAACAAACATCTAAAAAGAAAATTCCAATGAACATGAATATAAAAAATAACGAAAAAAAAAAACCGTGACACATATTACTAATCATATTTTCACTAATTATTGGGTTACGAGATATTCCGTTGAGAAGTATTACGTAAAATCACCCACTATCGTTTTTGTTTATCCATTTATATCTCTATCGTTTTCAGAAGATGCGACTTCGTAAAAAATCGTCTGGGTTTTTTTTTTATATCAAATTCACACGGTTTTCAAAATAACAGAATCCATCGAACGATAATAAAACGATTGAAATTTCGAACTTCTTAGAATACAATTTGTTAATATCTCAGTGGTTGACTAACAAAAAAATTTTAACGCCAAATTTTGATTATAAAAGGTTATTAATAAAAATTATATTTAAATTTCCTAATAATTTTTATTTATGTATTATTTGCTTTTTACTTTAAATCTATTTCTTAATTTTTAAATATTTATTTTATTATTTTTCTTTTGTATAATTTTTTTTCTGTAGACTGATATATAATAATTTTTTTTTATTGACTGAAATCAATTTATTTTTAAGACACGCATGTGGCGCCTCTAGGTGTTTTGACTAGATATCACAAGGCGCCTATACGGCGTCGTTGGTCTCGAGTACGTTAAATCATGAACAAAATTTTCTTCTATGAGTGTTGCATTTGTAGTGCTTTCAATACGGATTAGAAAGCATCTTCAACGTGAAATGCAAGAGTGATCTTTACTGAAAATAATTTTATCTTCACTTGTTATTTCTAGTTTTATTTTTTTATTTTTAAGTTTCATTATTTTTAATGCAATATTGAGTTAAAAATTCAATGGTTATATATTTAAAGAGTTTCGAGCAATTTTACATGTCGGAGATAGAGGTTAGATTATTAATTACATTAAAAAAATATCAATTATTCTAAGGCCTGAAAAAGAAACTATTTGAATTGATTTTTGTCGAATGGAGACATTTCATCTCGTGAAATATCGTTCAATGAGAAATTGAAAAAAGAAAAGAATACAATTGAACGTAAAACCAGAATGTCTATATGTTTCGTCGCGATACAATGATACGTCAAATATATCGGGTATGGACTCTTATTACGGAAACGATGTTGTAAAAACGTGTTATCAACGGAACAAGAGAATCGTCTCGCACTTATCTCTATCAGTCTGTTCCAAATAGAAATGAACTAAAAATATTTTAATACGGCATTTTATATCTCGAATCACACGTCCGTTTCGAGTTCTATCCAGTTCGTTCTTGTTTTCAAAATTATCATTCGTATAAAACACAAATTACGCATTTAAATTCCGAATCTTCGTTTAACCTCATCATTTAAAGATTTTACTATCTTATCACTTCCAATCAATTCATCGACTCATTCAAAGAAATAAAAATGAAAAAGCTAACCTCTTCATTTCCAACTTGACAAGAATTCACGATTGGCATAATTGTTATAAATCGAGAAAGGAACTATACTCGATATTCGGTTATTGGCAAACATTCGTAGTATGAGCGTAATAATTATATGAAAAGCAAACAGAGTAGGACGCGATGTAAAAGGGAATGGTGGTGGTAGGTTGACTAGAATGGACGACATCGCGATGTATTGTACAGAGTAACGAAGTGTATTCGCGCAATATTGATGAAGGCATGATGGAACGTATCGAAAGCGGTATCCATCGATTATATCAGCCTCCACTAAATTCGGAGAGGGTGAATCTATCTAAGCTAGTTATTGATGTCGTAGTTTTCACTGCGACATTTGTTTCGATACGTTCGTTAATGATGTTAGTAACTAGGTATTTTTTTTTTTTAATATTCTCGTTCTGTAAAATATTACAGTTTTATACATATTATAGTTATATACATATAAGAATATTTAATATACATATTGCGTTTTAGAAATTTAATTTAGAAATATGATAAGGGAACAGTGGTCTTATATTACATGTATTATACATATATTATATGTATACAGATGGAAATTATTAAATGATTAAATAAAGAATGAACGTAGTGTTGATCATTTTAATTTTTTAGAAACAGAATCAAGATTAGAATAAAATAAAATACAATAAATTAAAAAATAAAATATGTCTAATTTTCAAAATCCTTTCATTAATAATATTAAAAAAAATTGTATGTAATAATAATGGCATAGATACAAAATTTTCATTTTTCAATTGATAATTTTTTTAATGTGTTATCAAGATTATCATTCTGAATAATATTGAAAATTTTAATTTGGTGATTAAATTATTTATTAAAAAATTATTGACAAAAAATATTTCTTCGAAACAATTAGGTTATTAAATTTTAGTTTTAATCAATTATTGCAAATAATTTCAAATTTAATATCAATTTCACAGTCGGATTAAAAAAAATTATTATTAAATAAGACCAAACAAAATATCAAGCTAGATACAATAAATTTTTACTTGATATCAATTAATTTATATTAATTTTCAATTTAATTTCACTTCGAATCAAAAATTAATTTATTAATTGAATAAAAATTTATTTATTAATTATTAACCAATCGATTGAATTAGTTTTCTTAATCCGACGCAACCTAACCTAATCTAAACAACAACTTTCGAAGAAGCATTTCTGTTAATAACTTTTTACTAAACAACGACTACCAAGTAAAACCTTCACAATATTATAACAAAAATCTTGGCAAGATATCAAAAAACATCGAAATATTGAACAATATTTTTTTATAAATAATTAATAAAAATTTCAAATTCTTAGAACGAACTTCGACAACAGAAAAAAAATGTATTCTTCACAAAATCACCCAAAAGAATTACAATTTTTTAAATAAATTTATATAACATCTTTATATAAACGATTAAAAATTATAAAAAATTATGAAAAATCTACATGAAAAAAAGCTGCATGATCAAGATAGAGTTCACACACTAACATTACACGTCATCAAGGTATATATATATAATAGACACGTGCATACACATACACACGCGCGCGCGCGCGCACATCCCAGATAAGGTTGTTCAATTTTCATCGGGTATCCGGACGTGCGCAATCATTCACCTGTGATTCTCGTCCTCTGTCTCACCGTTATTCGTCATCTCATCGAATACCTCGTGGGAATCAATTTGGTGCCTTATCGTGAAATTGCTAGATGGATGGTTCTTTCGCCGGTCGCCGGCTCTGTGATCGATTCGATTCCACGAATATTTGTTTCCCGCGGCATCAGCCCAGCCGCTCGTTCCCATGATCTTTCCAATTTCCCTGCTGTGTATCGAGAGAGAAAAAAAAAAAAAAAAAAATTGAAAATGATAGTAATCCTGTGATTCTCCAAATCGAGTTGCAAATTCAACTCGATGTTATCTTGATTCGATTTCGAGATTCGATTTTAAAATCGAATTTTCAAAAATAATCACGAGTGATTTTTCTTTTATTTTAATTAATTATCTTTGAAATTTATATCGAAATTCGATTCGATTCGAAAACGATCGAAAAATCGTTTTGAAAAATCGGAAAATTCAAAAATTAGATCAAATATTGATTTGCTTCAAAAGCAATGAATGCCTTCGAAAATTTAAATTTCGTCCAAAAATTAAATTTTCGAAATTGATTGTATTCGAAAGTTTAATTTTGAAGTGATTTTCTCTCATTTCTTCAAAAGTAAAACCAATTTCGAAGATATCAAATTGTTTTCGAATCGTATACAAAATATCCAAACTCCCCCTTTACATCATAACACCCTGTGTGGTTTTTCGAGGAATAATAATCGATTAACAGCAACCTACGTGATGGAATTCATGCCCACCATCGACCGCAAAGGTAAGTGAAGCTGCCAAGATCGAGAGGATCGTGAAAGAAGTTCTGCAGCCACACGATGACTCATGCACGAATTGCGTCATCGTATTGTGCATGTACAGGTAATGCGATACATGGTTCATTTTTGGCCAGAAAACTTGATGGAAGGAGGCAGAATCAACAAACAGAACGAAATATATATTTATATTCACGATAATTCTTTGATTCTCTCACTTTTTCTTCCTTCCCTCCCTCCTCTCTCTCTCTCTCTCTCTCTCTCTCTTTCTTCATGTAAATCGAGAGAATGTGAAAAGATTCGAGAAGATTCGATCCAAATCAGGTATCGATCGAAGTATTTATATAAAGAATTGCAAAAGAGTTTGTCCCTGCTCCTGACCTACTGATCTCTCCTCACTGCTGCAACCTGCATGCGCCTGTTGGTTTAAACTGTTTACCATTTACTGCACGCTTCTCGGTGTATCCAGCATGCCGTATATCATTTTAGCACGTTGCTCGAACATGTATGGCCTATGGTGTATCCTTTGTCCTTCTTGTCGTCAATTTGACGCATTTCGTACGTATATCGCTTGATTTTCATTCCAAAATCTCGCTTTGCTGGCTTTTCGAATCACTTGGAGAAACTTGTTACGTTTAAAATATTATATGGAAGAAACTGTTAATGTTTCTTATATTTGTCTTCTCGGTCAAAAAATCGAAGAGTTGATTTGCATTTGAAATTAAATATTGACGAGTATTATTTTCAATATTTTCTAATTTGTGAAACTAGATTATTAAATTATGAATTAAAAATCCAAATATTAGGAATAAAGAGAAATAAGTATTATTAGAGACTGAATATATTAGAGTCAAATTTAATTGAATTTAATTAACCGTTTTGGGATATGTCCGTAAAGGATTGATAACGAAAAGGTTAACCGTTTGTAGAAAAAAAAAAAAAATTTGCACAACGAATGTTCCATGTTTCTCTGGAGTGGTTATTCTGCGTAAACCAATCATTATAAAACGATAACGAAAAATTTATTGGGAAAAGTGGCGGCGGGTGAGGATGACGCGGCATGGGTCACTTGGAAAATGGCCTTGATGATAGCAATGCCGATATGCGCCATCTGTGTGGTGGTCATGGTCATTTATCATGTGCGCAAGACCCCAGAAAGGCCCGGAAATAGCGATGACTCGCAAGAGGCACCGGATCGACCTATCCTGGGCAGTGTTACTATTAGGGGTATGCTGGAAATGACTACCAGTGGTAGTGGCTCAGGTAGGTCAAATTAAAGTTTTATATATATACTTTGTAGCCAATTAAAAAAAAAAATTTATACTCGAACGAATGAAAATAAAAAATTTCAATATTTTATAGATAAATCTCAAATAATTCTCAATTACAATAAAAATGATGATAATTTTTACCAAAGTTTGTATAAAAGCTATCTTTTTATTTTTAATACATTCGAGATTGTATCAAAAAATCGTAGGATTTTGATTTGAAAATGATTGATTGATTTTCGAAAAAATAGTGAAATAATGAAAAATACAAAACAATATTACATATTATAAGACGATATTTGTATTAAATACATATCTATATATGTATATAGAATATAAAATCTTCATAATATATATGTTCACGTTACTCGCCATAGAATAGAAAATATCTATAACGCAATCATATGTATGTAACTATAGAATAAAAGAATCTCTATGATCATATGCATCATAGAATAAGAAATCTTCATAATGATCGTACGCCATAGAATAGAAAATACCTATAATGGAACTGTACTATGTCGATCACCACAGAATAGAAAATCCCTATGACATACATGTTGCGCCACCAGTCTCGAATGTGTTAAAACAATAATCAAGTAGAAAGTTCGAAATTTGTTGGTAAGAAATCGCGAGAACAAGTGTCATCTTCAATCATACTGAAATCCATATTCTTCAATGCCCATCCTCTCTTAAGTAGGCCTGCCGCTTCTGGTACAGCGAAGCATAGCCCGCCAGATTCAGCTGGTGGAGACGATCGGAAAAGGTCGGTTCGGTGAAGTGTGGCGTGGTCGTTGGAGGGGTGAGAATGTTGCTGTGAAAATCTTCAGCTCGCGCGAAGAAAGATCTTGGTTCAGGGAGGCCGAAATTTACCAGACGGTGATGCTCAGGCACGACAATATCCTCGGATTCATCGCTGCCGATAACAAAGGTACATATATAAAGATCTACATGTAATAGATATATATACCTAATACATACTAACATATAAATAATATGTATTTTTTACTGATCGAATATTATAGGAAATACCTTTTAAAAATATTATTTTTTTGATATATTCGATGGATTTTTCGTTTTGAAATTATGAAAAATATAAAATATTGCATATTTAGGAACAAAATATCGTAGCTAATTTCATTATAACTATTAACTTATTTAAATTTATGGTTTGTAACTCTGTTAATTTATTGAAAAGAATGAAGAAGTTTTTGATTTCTTGAGAGAGAAATTTGTCGAACTCGAGAAAAGAAAATTGTTTTTTTTCTGTTCCATTTTTCTTGGAAATATATTTACAAGTATCTGATTTCAATAATAAATTGTCAAGTTTAATGAATAATGTTAACAAAAACAATTAAAAATTAAATCATTCTTTATTAAAAATTTATTATATAATTATTAATCTGACCTAATCCAAACTATAAAACTAGAAATTAGATAAATTTTTGCATGATATCAATTAATTTATATTAGTTCTAAATTTAATTTCATTTCAAATCAAAATTAAATAAGAAAAAAATTCATTCAATTATTAGCTGACTTGATAGTTTGCATTAGCTTGGAACAAATTTTCCATTATAAAACAACCAGCCATCAATTGTCTAGCAATAAATCTGAATAACCTAACCTAATCTAACTATTTCTATTAATAACTTTTTAATAAACGACCATCAAGTGAAATCTTCAATATTATTGAAATGATAATCTTGACTATTATAAAAATCAAGATTGAAAAATAGTATATTTTTATAAATTTATAGATAATATTGAAAAATGTTTCGAAATTCTTGAGAAAAAAAAAATATCCATAGAATTTTTATATTATTTAAAATTTTCATTTAAAAAATTATAAAAAAATAATTACAAATATTTAAATTTCCATCAAAATTTATAATTTATATATTAATATATAATCGAAAAAAATATATATTCGATAATCGAAAATTTACATTTTCATGTAAACCGTGAGTGTTAGATATCCGCAAAATCAATAGCAATGGATAAGTTGTTAAGTTATGTTAAGCTATATGTGTAATTCGAATAATTCATATTCAAATTTGTGGTCTCTTTGTCGATCACTATTATCATCATCTTTCTAATTATTGAGATGATGTTTATTCTTCAGATTCTTGGAAAATTATCCATATTATGATATTCATACACTAATTCGTTAATCATGTCATTATATACATCATATTTTTTGTAATTTTATATGATGACAGTATATTATATCTGATTAATTTGATTTATTCAATAAAACGAGATATCGTTATAAAATAATTTCACGTAAAATGAAGTTCACTTAATGAAATTATTAAAATTATTTAATGAATTAAAATAAAATATTTTTCAAATAATTCTAAATGATCAGTTATTATTTAAATTTTGATTATGAAATTATATTAATTTCACTTCTTACCTTATTTTATTTTAGATTAGAAAATTAGTGAGAGAAATTACTTTCGATCCAATTTATATATGTGAGAAAAATTAATGAAAACGAAATGCAAAATTATTATAAAGACTTCAAAATATAAAGATGCTCAAACGTTGTTCAGATGCTTAAGATATTCCAATTCTTTTAAAAATTATCTTTGATGTTTAAATTATATAAGCGATTATTTTTTTTATTTTGATTTGAAAATGCAATTTTTTGTTATTTTTTTGTGTAACTTTTCAAAAAAAAAAGAAAGAAAGATAAATTAAAAAATGAATTTATATCATATTTTTGATATAAAATCATTTATTCACTATTTATATGTTGAAAAAGTTTTGAGTTTCTTACTGGGACACTCCATAGAATGATCTTTTATCTGCAAATGTTCTGAATAAAGTTGTATATAAATAATAACTGTTAAATGCACAGATAGACCTTTTTAATCTTTTAAATATATCATTATCAAACATTAAAAGTGTTTTGATTGGATAGATTTTTTCAAGAGACATTAGAATATTTAAACTTGATGAAAGTATCATTGATGTATCGTTTAGTGCGAGGTCAAACGACGAGACACTGAACTCTATATGAATCATTAGATAGATCAGTGGAAACATCATGTTAATGACTTATAAATTATCTTTTATTGCTGTACCAATCATATGGGTCATATTGTACGTTTTCTTAATATTATTAGACTTTATGTGATTATAATTCTTTTATTTATGAGATTAAATTTTGATTGTAAAATTACACTAATTTCAATACTGTTATTTATTTTATTTATCGAAAACTTTTAATAACTCTGAGAAGCTAAATCCTTTTACTTTAATTTATAGTGATGCATGTGGGCATTTTAAGATTCGAGATAAAACCAAACTGAAGGATCTGTTCTGAAACGTTCGATTGGAATACTTCAGTTTTTTTACACTAATAATAGAAGTTCTTTTTAATTCTTTGCACTATGAAATTAGCTCTGACAACTCTATTTTTCTTTAGAATTCTTGAAGAAAATAATTTCACTGCAAAAAATTATAGAATAATAATAAAATTTTAAATAACTCAATTATTATACATATTGGGTTTAAGTTAGGTTAAGTTAAAAACATTTTTAACTTAACCTAACTTAAACATTTAACAACAAATAAAATCACCAAATAAAATCTTCACAACACTATTTAAAATAATAACTAATGTCATATTAAAAAGTCATCAAAATCAGAATATAATAGCTTTTTGTAAATAATTGCCGAATAAGTATTATTTTAAATGAACAATTTGCTACTTGATGAACTAATCCGAGATATATTGCATCTTTTAGATAATGGTACGTGGACCCAATTATGGTTAATCACGGATTATCATGAGAAAGGTTCGCTGTTCGATTATCTGAACAGATCTACCGTGGACACAAATGGCATGATCAGGATGGCCTTGTCGATTGCTACCGGGCTTGCGCATCTTCACATGGAGATCGTTGGTACTCAAGGGAAGCCCGCCATTGCTCACAGGGATCTCAAGTCAAAGAACATCCTTGTGAAAACGAATGGCACATGCGCGATTGGTGATCTCGGATTGGCTGTCAGACATGACGTAATAACAGACACCGTCGATATACAATTGAACAATCGGGTCGGCACTAAGCGATATATGGCACCCGAGGTAAAATAAATAAAAAATTATAAATAAAAAAATTCATTTAATAATTTCGTTATTCATTGAAAAATTATTTTGATGAATATTTCTGATTTTGATAATATAATTGAAAAAATTTTTCAATGATTTTGTATTGAAAATACTCATATATATATATATACATTAATATATCCTTATTTCAAATTAATGATAGATTAAAATATCATTTTTTAAAAAAATTTATTTAATAAATTCTCTGCTCTAAGCGAAAACAATATATTCACATTGTCTGCTAGATAATTTAATTTTTTTTTTTGAGGATAATTATATTACCAGCAGTGAGAAACATCTTTTGCTCCTTCATTTATTGTCGTTTTAATTTATTTTCGTACCTATAAAATTTCGAAATTTGTGAAAATATAATCTCAATCATTAAATTAATATCTTTGAAATTAATTTTCGATCTCGAAATAGATAAGCGAAAATTTCTTCTCCAGAATCCTGAGAATTGTTGCTTTTGCTTTCAGGTTCTCGAAGAGACGATAAACATGAACCATTTTGATTCCTTCAAGAGGGCTGACGTATACGCTCTCGGGCTGATCCTTTGGGAGATCGCGAGGCGATGTAACGTCGGCGGAATCCACGACGAATATCAGCTGCCGTTTTACGACTTGGTGCCTTCCGATCCGACGATTGAAGAGATGCGTAAAGTTGTGTGCACCGACAGACAGAGGCCGTCGATACCGAATCGGTGGCAGTCTATTGACGTACGTACTATATTCCTTCATCATTCTATCTTTTTCCTTTTTTCCAACATAAATTCCATTTTTCATTTTTTCTTTTTTTTTTCTTTTTTTTCTTTTTTTTTTTTAGGCATTGCAAGTGATGTCAAAGGTGATGAAAGAATGTTGGTATCACAACGCGGCAGCTAGATTAACCGCGCTTAGGATTAAAAAATCTCTGGCCAATTATGGCGCAATGGAGGACCTGAAGTGAAAGAAAATTGGCAGTCGATTGTCGAAAAAAAAAAAAAAAAAAAATCGATCGTTGACAAATACGGAAGTGCTCGAAACACACATGGACACTCACTCTGACTGTAACATACTTTTATCGCAATAAAACTTTTTAAGTGCCGCATTACTATGCGCGAGAAAGGGAGCGAGAATATGGAAGAGAGCGAGAGCGAAAATGAGAGAAAGAAAAATGAGAGAAAGAGATTAAGATATTCAGTCGGTAATGAGAAAATTCTAATAGTTGAAGCAGAGAGCCTAATGAAAGACTGGTTTAAAAAAAAAACAAAAAACAAAAAAAAAAGAAAAAAAAAAAATCGAGACGACGTTCCTTTAATCGCGTTAACTTGATCGAGTCGTACCCTAATTTCGAGTATCAGCTTGAACGTATAAGATAAAATTATTCTATGCAAAAGAGAGGTCATAGTCGAACAACTCAAGAGGATATTTTTTTTCTCTCTTTTTTTCTTTTTTTTTTTTTTTTTTTTTTTAAAGGAAAGACATGTTCACGAATCGATAAGTGATAGGATAATCGATAAATATGTAAAATGCGGGAGGGTATCGAAGTATTTTGCTCCGACGATCGATCAATTGAATAAAATAAATGGATGAATAAACACGCGCAATGGCGTTCGGTTAATCGAATGTGATGATCATGTCTGATTACGTGATCACCTCTGCTGTATATTTATTAATAGTAATGATAAGATAATGAAGTATATATAAATTTATTATATAAATATATATATATATAATGACGTTTATTGAGTAATATTTTAATGAATATTAATAAAAATTTGTATATTAATATATAAACACATATAATTATGTATTCGTTATCGGGCTAATCCGATTCGATTAACCGATTCAACTTGTTTATCGAATAGTTTGTAATTCGATGATCATTTCAACGATTTAAACCGATTATTTAATAATTAATTAAATTATTGTGAATCAATCGATCGATCGACGATGATTCCTCACGAGTATTTTTGCATACGATTTTGATTTGATGAGGAAAACAAAGATGGCCTCCACATTGGAATATATTTTTATATGTTTCTGTATCTTTCTTTTTTTTTTTTTTTTTTTTTTTTTTTTTTCGTTTTTTTGTTTCGATTTTTTTTTTTCAATTTTTCCGGTGCCTGCCGGGACTTGGTTTCTTTTTTTTTTTTTTTTTTTTTCTTTTTTTTTTTTTTTTTTTTTTTTTAAAGGAAAGACATGTTCACGAATCGATAAGTGATAGGATAATCGATAAATATGTAAAATGCGGGAGGGTATCGAAGCATTTTGCTCCGACGATCGATCAATTGAATAAAATAAATGGATGAATAAACACGCGCAATGGCGTTCGGTTAATCGAATGTGATGATCATGTCTGATTACGTGATCACCTCTGCTGTATATTTATTAATAGTAATGATAAGATAATGAAGTATATATAAATTTATTATATAAATATATATATATATAATGACGTTTATTGAGTAATATTTTAATGAATATTAATAAAAATTTGTATATTAATATATAAACACATATAATTATGTATTCGTTATCGGGCTAATCCGATTCGATTAACCGATTCAACTTGTTTATCGAATAGTTTGTAATTCGATGATCATTTCAACGATTTAAACCGATTATTTAATAATTAATTAAATTATTGTGAATCAATCGATCGATCGACGATGATTCCTCACGAGTATTTTTGCATACGATTTTGATTTGATGAGGAAAACAAAGATGGCCTCCACATTGGAATATATTTTTATATGTTTCTGTTTCTTTCTTTTTTTTTTTTTTTTTTTTTTTGGAGCATATACCATACACACCGTGTTACAAGAGAAATGCATATCTTTGTTTCTCGTTTTTGCGATTAAGCAGAGTCGAGAACTCTGCACGTGTATACAGGGTAGCTAGAAAGAGCCGAACAATTTATGGTTATTGGATAGAAACGACCACATAAATAGTTCAACTATGTTCTGTGGTTCTGTTTTTCTTCGTAAAAGAAATTAACAGAGATCGACGTAAACGCGTTAAACCGAAATAAGAAAGAAAATGAAAAAAAAAAAAAAAAAAAATGCATTTTTCCTAAAAACTTTTTTTACAAGACCTTTTTTTTTGTCAACAACTCAAGCAAACGATACTTTTCAAATAACGTAATTTTGGAATAATTCTTTTCAAAGTTTTTACAACGAACGACTTTTTCCACATCACAACTTCCGGTTTAATTTAACTGTATATTATACATACATACATACATACATACATACATACATACATCATACATACATACATACATCATACATACATACATACATACATACATACATACATACATACATACATACATACATACATATATAAGTGCGCGTGCGCACGCATGCACACAACATACATACATAACACATACACACATACATATTCTTAGCATTAGACACACCCAAATGTTTTGCTCAAGATGAAATATTTTTGCGTATTAAATCGTGATACGCGAACTGAAGGCAGTGCGTCATGATACGCGGGACTTTCGAAGCGTGTTTCCTTTGTAACACAGGAAGGCTGAAATTGAAGGGTGCTAAGCTCAAGAATGAATGTATATCATTTACGGTATGAAAGGCAGATTGAGCAATTGAGGGAACGGAAGATAGAGAATGGAAGAGACAGAGACTACGAATCTATTGACTGAAAGGTAGCGAGAAAGAGAAAAAAAAAAAGAAAAAAAGAAAAAAATAAAAAGTTAGAAGAGAAATGAATGTGAATTGATAAAGAAAAAAAAAAAAAGAAAAAAAAAAACAAAGAAAAAACATTGGAGAAACTATATTTTCGGGAATTTTTTCATGGATCGATGAAAGGAAAACAGAGATAGAAAGAGAGGGAGAGAGAGGGAGAGAGAAGCAAGAGAATGATACTAATAGCTTAATAAGCTTCAATTTATAAATTACGCTGTTTTCCTCGAATATTCTTTATTATAACTTCGATTTTCCATGTGAGTGATATTTTGTACATTTTTCATTTTCAATTCGTATTTTCATAAAGTGTAATGAAGAATATTCGATTATAACACTATCCTCCTTAATTAAAATATCCTATTCAATATTTTTTTTTGTTTTTGTTTTGTATCTATCTATATTTTTAATTTCTATATGGTTTTTTTAATTTGTAAAATTTTATAAGGATCCAATTTATTTTTTTTTCAATAACGTTTTTTCCTAATTGGAAAATAATAATTTCAAATATTAGGATTTTAAATTTTAATTAAGGAAGACAAAACGCGTGTTTCTACGCGTTACGGTTGATGAAAAGCAATTATACGAGACGGATTTGCGTGAATGTATAAATATTGTCAAAGGAACGATTAGTATGTGAGTATGGTATATCTCTCTGTGAAAAGTTAGAAAAAAAAAAAAAAAAAAAAAAAAAAAAAAAANTAAAAAAATTACGTTTGGCGACCATCTCATGGTCCTAAACATGATTCGTTAAATTCATCGGTAATGTTGAATAAAAAGAAAAAGGAAAAAAAAAAAAATATTAAGCGTTAAACTTGCTGCAACGGAGCTGCGTGGACGATTTTAAAAATTTAAAAATCGCGAAAATTGAGCCGAGATATTGAAGAATGATGATACATAAAAAAACTGGAGAAGAGGAAACGAAGAGGAAGAAATGGAAGAACAGTAAAGACGATCGCGCATTAAAAGAAAATTGGAAAAAGAAGAAAAAGAGAAATATCGTTGTCACCAATAATCAACGTATAAAGAAAAAGTCTGCGAATATAATTAATTATTGTATAAAAGAACGGGGTGGCATCCTACATAATTGTATTTTTATATTGTTTTTTTTTTACCAACCGTGTCCTCGACAAGCGGACGTCTAACTGATTTTTTCTCTTCCGTTTTCTAAAAGAGACTTTTTTAACCTATTCGAAACCCAGATGTCGGGATCCGTTTATATCAAAAACTGGACAATTTTCAATTTGTCGATGCATTTTTTTTTTTTTTTTTTTTTTTATATATATATATATATATATATATACATATACATATATTATATAACACTTGTCGAGACTAGTGTTCTTTTGAATGCGATATATATAGTAAAGTCTATACGATAACTATAGCATGAAAATGTTTCGTTACATTTTGACGACGATAATTCAACATATTCGCTGCCACTGTCGAAACTATCCATTTGTACATGTGATATTTTGTATGTGTTTCGACAATGCTTCGGTAATACTTTGATATTGCATCAATAAGAATCAATTACCACTAGATATTCATAGTTATAAAAGAAATATCGATATCATTCTTCAAACACGTTTATTGTTATTATCGAAACATTGGTGATAGATATACACGGATTACTATATACTACATCAACACATTCACACGATGACAATGTAATTTAGTATCGTATTACATTCTGCGCACCAGAGGTTCCATTGTTGGTATGAGTATGTCCGTGTATTGATGATTTACAGAACTAGAAATAGATGGCGCATGCCCTTAATATTTCTTTGATGGCAGCGAACATGTTAATACAAATAAGTTTCGTTCTAATTTTTATAATATATCCATCGACATCGAATACGGGTATACAATCCAACTAAAAATTCATATATCTTCGAAAGGAAGAAGCAATCGTATCGTTGTAATATCCATAGATAAACGAGATAAAAAATTCCTTTCTCCTCGGCTATCGACGATGATATTCTATGTGTAAAAGTTATTATTTAACCTTCACCGACCAGAGAGACGCGTTGCCACTTTCGTGGACGCTGCAATTTACCAAAAGACTGAACGATCTAATGTTCG
This sequence comes from Apis laboriosa, assembly GCF_014066325.1. Classification (NCBI taxonomy): domain Eukaryota; kingdom Metazoa; phylum Arthropoda; class Insecta; order Hymenoptera; family Apidae; genus Apis; species Apis laboriosa. The sequence continues at coordinate 1,769,161 of NW_025224135.1, forward strand.
ATTATAGTAGGTAAAATGGATTTTACGTAATCGAGGAAAAAGAAAAGAAACGAAAAGAAAAGAAAACTATGAAATAGCCGGTGACCGCGTGACGTGTCCAGCTCGTGCAACACGATACGCGGCCTTTGTTTTTGTTTTTTTTTTTTTCGATAAAAATAATACTACGTCGTGGAAACCATATTTTTTCCACCATGTTCTTCTCATACACATTCCTATTGCGATGTAGGTTAATTTTACAATGTATAAATAACGATACATAGAATTACTTGCTGCATCGATGAAGTTCCACGTATGAAAGTTGGATTAGAATTATTACTTGAATACGCCACGGATGTGGAACTCCATCGACGATCCTAGCCCCGCAGGTGTTTCCATATTACTAGTACAATTTTGTGCCAATAACAGATATCGAATGTTAACTAAAGCGCGCGCGAGAGAGAGAGGGAGAGAAGGAGAGAGACATATATTGATATTATAACGTATACAGAATATTCTGACACGCGCATCACATGTATGCGCGCTTTTTACACTTTCGTTCGAGAGTACAATGTCTTTTCGGTTTGACTTGTTACTTGGAGGCGTTACCTGTTACCAGTGCTTTTTCTGACTGCCCCGTTTTTTGTAAACACGTTTTATATAAAAGTGTTATATTAGTGTAGACGATTCGAAAGATTTTATGAAGTAGAGAAATAATATAAGGGATTTTAAGATAGTTGTGATAAATTGTATATAAATATTTAAAAATTCTTTTTTAAAATATAGATAAATAAGGATGCCTTACAACTTCAAATGATTCTTTCAAGATTTTCTCCGTTCAATCACTCCCAATCATTTTTAGAATTTATCGCAACCTGTTTTAAAAACTCCTGTATTCGCTCGATTTCTATCGAATCTTTTTTTAGATTCTAATTGTAGTAAGAGTGAGATCCGATACGAATGATTGACATAACGTTGTTGAGAATTTATTATCAGTGACAAAAAATACACAGTGATGATTAATGAAAATTCAAAAGAATTACAATGGAAATTTTAAAAAAAAAATTGTTCAACTATCATGAATATTTGTGAAAGTACACGTACCATTCAATAACAATGACGATGCGTCATTTGGTCCGTACCGGATTTGATAGGTCCTAATGATTTTTCTGTCCATTCCGTCGTGTTCAGATTAAACCCAAAAGATATTATTTTCTCTCGAACGTGACCATATCTGCCGCCGTCACATTTTTAAGCGATCTTCGGTGGTCGGTGAAACATCAAACAGCCGAGGAGAAAAGTTGAATTGTCACCTGGGTTTCGAAAACAGTCTGATTCATCCGACAAGCACCGAACTGCCAAATAGTATATTTCACTCCCTAAACACCCTATATAACACTCTTCTTTGCTCCCTCGCCGTTTAATAAGCGCTTTTCCAACCCCTTAATCCCCTAACTTGTACAAAATGAGAGAGAGAGAGTGAGTGTATGTGTGTGTATGTGCGTGTATGAAAGAGAGAGAGAGAGATGTATTAAATAATAGTAATAATAATAATAATGATAATATAATAATAATAATAATAACAATAATAATAATAAATAAATAAATAAAAGAAAGCGCAAAACGTGCAAAACGTGGCGTCGTGTTAGAATGCGAGAAACCTGTACCTTCGAGGCGATATTATAGTCTAGTATCGTCCGCTTTTAGTTCAAAGCAACGTTTGACTTTATTTTCAGTTGCGCGCGCATCGACGATGATGAATGATGCGCAAAGAAAAAATTTTATATCTGCGCCGTTCCAATAGAATATTGGTTTCACGTGTTGATAGATCGATGGATCGTTTGATGATTATTGAAAATTTTTTTATATTTGTTATCTAGATGTAGATTCAGAATTTTTTAAAGGAATCACAATGATCGTATAATTTTATTGTTATAATTATTATCGTTATCGAAAATTTCATTCGATAGATTTTTAACATATAACATATTTTACTATTTTTAATTTTTACTATTAACTTTACAAAATTTCATGCAAATTGATCTATTTTTCGAATTTATATGTATATATATATATTTACTTTCTGATGTTACGTATAATATTGTATATAGATATACGAGATGCAAAATCAATTTGTTATACAACACGTGAACGAATATTTTAGAATGTTATTGTAATTTTTAAGAGTTAATCAACTCGAATGTTGGAACGACGCTGCGATCCAGCTTTTATTTTTTGCGTTACGTAATCACGCAATAATTCCGCATTAATAATTTTGCACATTTAGATTTGCAATATCATTCGTTTTCTATTTGCAACTGTATTTTTAGAGAGAGAAAGAGAAAGAGAGAGAATTGAAAGAAATTGGCGTGATTTGTAAATTTGCGATAGATTTAATATTCCTGCGTTATCATTCACTTCTCTTTATTATTGATGATATAATCAATTTTTTTTTCTATCGTAAATTTTTTCAAATTTCATTTTATCTATTCCATATTTTTTTCGCGAATTTTAATCCACGAGAAGAAATTTGTTCAATTTCTTTTTTGAAATTTTTTTTCAAATTTTCTGTAACAATATTTTTAATTGCTCGAAAAAAAAGAAATTGGAAATAGATCGAAAATCGAATTAAAAATTTTGTAATATTTCGAAATTAAAAATTTTCCAAAATCCACAATACTTATTTTTCCTTCTTTTTTATATTTTAATGAAAAATTATAAAATTTTAATTCTAATTAAAATTTTTTAACACTTTTTCAGTGATAATACAACCATCGAACTTGAAACTTTTTGAATTCACTTTTTTCAAATTCGAATGATCCATTTCTAGAAAAAATTTTATTTCGAGTTACAGATTCAGATTTCACTTCCTATTTTATTCCCCCCTTTTTTTTCTCTACGTATGCGTGTATGCGTGTGTGAAAGATTTATCTTTTTTCATTTCTGCTGGCAGTCAAATATTTGTTTCATTTAAAATTTTTCGCGTTAAAGTAATTAACATTAATCACAAAGCGACTTTGTTTCTCCGCTTTTGTTGTTGTTTTATCGAAGAGAGAAAGAAATAAGAAGAGGAAATATAAAAGAAATGAGAGTACCTACCGTTATTAAAATTAATTATTATTATTTTATTTTATATTCGATTATCACCGTAGCGACGATCTTTCCACTTATCGTTTCTCTTTTTTCTTTTTTTTTTTTTTTTTTCTTTTTTCCAAATGTATTATACCCTGTACATAATGGTGTAAATGTTTAATCAACGATTTACGATAGGACGAGCACTTGTAATTTTCGTAATGACGAATGGGTGGATGGTTTTACTTTTATTTTTCTTTTTTTTTTAATTTCAAACGTGAAACGTATGTTTGTAACAGGCACGTAATTATTTTCTTCAAATTTCACTTGTATGATAGCGAGTTGAAAAATATAAACGTGTCGCTAATTTTGTAAAAATGCTCGATTATTGCGAATCGAACGATCGAGTTCTTTTGTAGAGCGTAATATTATGGTAGATGGATGAAAAAGTGTATTTGCTAAATTAAATGATCATTTTTGCAAAATTTTACGATGTTTTAAGATCATTGCAATTCTTTTAATTTCTCGTCAGAATCCTCGATAATTGAACGAATATACTTTAAAATTCTTAAATTCTTAAAATTTTTTATTTTAAATGTATAAAGTTTTTGATAAACATGAAAAATACTAAATTCATTTTATTTCCACATTATCTCAACAATCTCAACAATCAGCGATACGTTTATTCGATATTCATATCTATAATGATAAAACGTTTTTCAAATGAAACAATTATAAAAAACAATCATTAAACGATGAAAGAAGCATATTTGTTCGATCATCCATTAACAGTGTATGATACGTGCCTGATGATATGGGTGAATATTAATACTGTTAATAGATATACGTACCTAATGTTATTAATTATTAATTAATTAACGATTGATTTGTAATTATAACGGGGCCACGGAATTCTCGAGGCTCGTCGCGCGCGAGTCCGGTTTCACAGCTTTTTTTCACGTGATTATCTTTTTTACAATCTCGCGAACCAACCTAATCTTTTTCTAAAAAAATAAAAAAAAAAAAAAAGAAAAAAAGGAGAAGAATAAAAGAATATTTAAAAAAGAAAAAAAAAAAATAGAAGAAATATTGATCGTTGAGAAACACAGTTTGGTACGTGACGATGTATTCGACGCCGTGGTCGCGACTCTCGCGAGATTCTCGAAGCCTCTTGCGTTGCGTGTCCACGCGGACCCTACTAATAAACGCCATAGCGGTCTGAGAAGTAATTGGCTCGAATAAATTAAATTTACATTAAGAATCGCTTCACTTTTATTAGTATATGATCCTTTCTTGAATTCCTTATTTGTGTTTTATAACACGAAATGAAAAACAATAAGAATTTTTGATTGATATCAATAACAAGTTACAATAGTAAGAATTTTATTAAAAGTTTACTAGAAAAACTGAATTAAAAGTAGTATTAAGAGAAGAAGAAAACAAAAAGTTTTAAACTAGATTAAATAAACGTGAAATAGATATCAGCGAAATACTTTATGTATAATTAAAAATAAACGCGCAGAATAATTATAGATAAAGAAAGCAAATATAAATATAATAGGAGAAAGAGATAGGATTATCAAAAATTAAGAAAGTAAAGCCATCTTTAAAAACGCAAAAAATAAATAGAACGAATAAAAAAGGATAAAAATAGTAAGAATTAACTGTTAGCGCCATCTTTATTTTTATATTGGAACTTTTCTCGTCTTTGAAGTTGGACTAATAATTGAGCAATAATTTATTTAAAAGGAAATAAGAATTTTCAAATAAACACATAAAATTAATCAGTCATATTAAAAAATAAAACAATAATCAAATTCTATACAAATTCTACTTTAGAAAATCATAATACAAACTAAAATTATAACTGTCAAATAAATGACTGAAAAAAAATGAATAATTTAATCCACGAAAAAATTTTAATTATAGTGCGTACTAATAAATATTAATATACAAATGATAAATAATATATAACTATGAAAGGAAATCGCAAAAAAATCACACATTTCAAGGAAAAATATCGATAATACAATGATATATCATAATTTTGATTATCGAATCACAAATTAGGGAAGGTAGGTACTCGTCGAAAATAAATCGAAATATTAACGAGCGAAAAACGAACGCGAAACTTCAATTTCTTGGAAAAGCTATATTATGAAAAAATATCATTAGAGTAAAATATTGAATGAAAAAAAGAGAAAAATATATAAACATTATAAATGAATTTTGAAATGCAATATATATTATAATTTAATTTGATAAAATTAATTTTATTACATTTATTCGATAAAAAATTTATAAAAGATAAAAAATATATAAAAATTTATTCTAAATAAACGTGAAGAAATGAAACATTAAAATCATTAGTTAGAAATTGTCGTGACACAGATTATAAATCATATTTTCTTCGAAGCGATATTTCGATAATTTGCTTAAATGAAAATCAAAACCGTAAAATAAATGTATTAAAAAACTATATTATAATCAAGCAACAAATGAAAATTTCAATTCAATAAAGCACTACCGATAATCTCGAATCACGATGTATTAAATAATGATTAACGAAAAATGCATAAAATAATTCAAAAATTAACTAATTAATTTTAATTATAATAATAAATGGATTATTAAATAAATGAAATTGATAATAATTTATAAATTCGATAACAAAATATGAATAAAATTACTTACTATAGAACCAAATTATTGAGGACGATGGTTACGACCGCGCATCCTACTCCATTGGCTTTCCACAGAAGACTAATGCCGTGTCGCGCTCCATAGCTCGTTTAATGTCTTTCTGATTGGCTGCCGCCGTAAACCAATTTTACAATCACGTTTATTAAAATATTGAATAATAAATTTCAATTATTCTAATATTTATAATATTTTTGATTAATATTTTTAATTATTGATTTATTTATATAATAATTTTTAATTTATTAATTATTTATTTGATATATATATTTATATATTTTTTATATATTGATTTATTATTTATTTATCGATATTTATAATATTTCATTTATTTATATATTTATATATAATTAAATATTTATATATTTATTCATTCATTTTAATTAAATAAATATAGTGAACGGAATTGTATTTGATTTTGTATATAATTTTAAATTGTGCATTTCGCATTTAAAGTATTCATTTTTTTAAATATTTTATTTGTGAATGTCTGTAATGTGCATCTTTATTCGCGAATATTTAAATTAAATACGTTTTGTTTGAAAATACTTATTATATATGTATTTGCTTATGATATATATATTTACAAATATTTGTTGTATATATATTTACAAAATATAGTTTTTTATATAGTTTATATAGTAAAATACGAAAGTATTAAAATCGAAAACGTGATAATCCATATTCGCAAATGTTAACATAGTTTTTAAGATAGCGGAAAAGTATTTTGTTTATCTACGAATGGTAAGTTATATATTTTTGATATTGACGATTTGTTATATTTTTTATATAATGATAGTAAAAAGTAATTAGAAATATTTCAATATAATAATATTTATTTGTTCTCTATTTCATAGTTAGTTTAAAACTTTCTTTCTATAATATATCTTCCTGATGATAACCTTACAAAAAATATTATCTTGATATATAATATAAAATTATTAAATCTATTTTGTGTTATTTATAATCATGCAATTTAAAGTTTAAATTTTATTTTCATGTTTATTTATTTACCTTAATTTTAACTTTAATTTAGCTATCTTATTTACATTATCTATCAATAGATGACACTAAATGTATGATAATGAATCTTTAAAGAAGGCTTTTCATTTGACGTTTGATTTTGTCGGTAACATGGTACAATGTTACATAAACATCAAACAGCGGTGCTTACATAATTTGAGGTTTAAGACACTAGGAGAGATGTGTATAACGCAACGTATAAACCATTCGTTATAAGCGAAATATTTACACGCTCATGTAACCAACCTCTTACGCGCGCGAATAGTTGTACCGACCCTCTCCTATATAATGTGACGTTACAAGGTAAGAAGATCCGTTTCGTAACGTGCTATGAACGTTTCAAAGTCAGCAATTTCGTCTCTTTTAGATTATGTTTAATTATTAACGAAAACCAAATAAAAATAAGAATTAGCTAGTGCATCTTTTCATTTATTTAAGAAGCACAAATTTTCTCGAATATAATATTTGAAAGTAGATTAGAATTTTGATCTATTAATCTTGTTTTTTTATTCAAATCTATACAATTCTGAATTTTTTACTTATTTTTTAACTGCAATTGAAATTATAAATTTATTAAAAAAATTTTTTTTTAATTTATTAAAAAAATAATTATGATTTCAAACTTAATTTATCGATAAATTGATAATAACAATTTTGAGTAGATAAAACTTTAATATTAATTTTTGAAAAATATATTATTCTAATTTTAAAATTTATTCGCTAAAAATTTCAATAAATCAAATCATATTTCGTGTGTCAGTCATAGATGTCTCCAAAACAGTTTACAAGTAAGGAAATAGACCGCGCGAAACGCGAGATTAATTTTTATCCCGCGAATTGTGCAATTGTATAAGTCGACCGCACCATGACCAGTTTCGTTTATTTCTCTTCATATAACCCAGATATGATGACGAATATTCTCAATATCGACAATTTGTAACATTTTTCTCTCCTTCTCGCGTCTTGTAATCCGCAGCGTTTACGTAATGTTGGTAATATAACCAAATGTATGTAACGCTTGCATAAGGTAGACCCCTACCCAGTCTATACGCCAACTGACAGCGCACAGCCGCGGCATAATCTATTGTTTGGCAATAGTTATAGTTCGTTGTGTAACGGACTAGTTAATGGAGACGATCGATAGATAACGCCGTGCTCGATTACTCGACGAAAGTAAAAATGAAGAGTGAAAGATGCAGAACTAGATCTCGCCAAAGAGGCACGAATAAAAAAAGAAACTAAGAATTTACATTTGAATCGTCTTTCCGTTTTTTAACTTTTTTTTTTGTTATTTCACCAGACAAATTTGATGAAGTAATGATCCCGTGCATATCCCTATAGTGAATCACGTTACCGACATACGAAATTATGAAATAGATTTTTATATGATCGCGTATGATCGATTGATTCTTTGTAAATACATAACGAGAATTTAATGATTCTTATCACAAAAATCACGTAATACTGTGATCAATCTCTGGTTAATTATGCTATTTTGTTAATTATTTCTTATTATAAAAACATAAAACAACAACTGATTTTCTTTTTTCATAAAATATAGGTTAAAAGCGATTATGTCATTGAGGAATTAAAAGTGAGATCTTAAGTAATGTTTTCTAGAAAACAAATATTTTATGTTATTACATAGTACGTACATATATGTTTATAGCTTATAAAATATTTTCGTAATATATTCGTGATTTTTTCACAATCATACTCGACTAATTTATTTTAAACAAGTCATAGTCATTGGCAAACATCATATGCAATGTAAATGATTAAATAGCTTTCGCGATGAATTAATTTCATTAATATATGCTTATAAACTATAAATTTAGAACATAAAATTTATAATAAATTTATCGAAGGGATTAATGCGAAATTATCAAGTCTGAACACGAAAGGAAAATATTACGAAACTGTCTGGCGATGAGTTTAAATGACGTCCACACTTCTTAATGGTCATTTTATGTAACAACAATTCTACGCCGTTCAATATCTCGAGCGAATCACTTGCTTCTTGCCACTAAACATAAATACGTGTAATATTATTTTATTTGCTTATTAACAGAAAAATTCTGTGCAACGTTATTCTAGATACGTAATTTCTATATACATTGATCATAAACTAAACAAGAAACGAAACACATAAGCTTATTGTGTAAAATCGAAAAATACGAGATTAAGTTACAGAAATTCAGCACGTATAATTAGTCCTTTCACTATTATTCGCGCATTATATATTTCGCATTTTTAAATAACTATCAAATCGTATAATTCCTAAGACGTCTTGTTGTAACCTCGGCACAAGATGTAGTTGCATGTCCAGGTTAAGAGTTTTCTAATCGGATTTTGCAAGAGCTGCGGTTCTCCAACCACCGTAATCTGCATTGCGACGCAGTTAAACTGATTACTGAATATACGATCGTTTGGTTTATGCATGGTCACTATAATACCTTACACTAACAATCAACGATGAACAAGTGCTATAGTTATATCTTCCAGTGTCTGTTTTGAATTGCAACTCTCTTCTGGGAATCATTGTGAAAAGAAACTTTTCACAATGCAACCTAACCTCATATTTGTTCTCTTAAATGTTTAAGAGAAAAGATTATTCTCCGAGATAATTCTATATAATAGTAATATAATAATAAGTTTTTTAATAAATTTTTTCTAAGTTTCTAATAAATTTAAAATATTTTAAATAAAAATTAAATAAAAATTAATTGAATTATTGTCAAAATATTATATCATTTTTATATCATTACATTTCACTGTTTAAATTCATTGATATATATAACAATCCCATCTAAAACCAACCTTCTAACTAAATGCATATTTTCCGAGCGAAATATTCATTAAATCATAGTTTCATTTCTTAAAATAAATTTGAATATTTCAGCTAATAAAAAGAAGAATAATTCGTTGTTTTCATTTAGTCTTAGTTCATATCAAATAATTATTGGAATGTTAACGTTTAATATATAATAGATAAATTATTTTATTTTTCCATTATGTTCAAATTTCTATTGTGGTTAATTAAAAGAATATTATTTATTAAACTAGCCACAGGATAGCAGTGCCGCAATCATTTTTTTTATTTTTATTATCGATTCGCCATAAGCAGCCAGTTGAACAAATCGCGATAGCGCACAGTCGTATATGCTTTTAAACCGATTTATACTCCCACTCGTCTTACGTAAGCGAGTCAAACCCGGGATACTTTCACGTCCAGATTTTTGCTCCCCATTGTAGTAAACTGTGACCGTGTGCTCCAACATTCAAACCACGGCCAATTGTGAGAATGCATTCGTTACATAGTTGCTTATGATATCATGCGCGGTCACATGTAAACGTTTATTATGCAAAAAAATGAAACTGTTATGTTTCAATGTTGCAATCTTTGTAAAAAAAAAAAAAAGAGGATAATAAATTTAGAGATAATCGTTTGATATTTTTTTTTTATTTAATATTCTCTTCTCTATGTCGGCACGAATATTAATTCTAAGACTAATTCAAAGACAAATTCTTTCGAAAGAGTTTACAAAATTTTCTAAATATGTTACGAAATAATTGGAAATTAAACAATATGAATATTTATCACGTAGAATATATAATTAATTCCAAAAATATAAATATTTTCACGATATAGTAATTTATACATTTTATTCATGTTTATTTGGATAATCAGTTTATTAGATAATTCAGATTAGTTCTACTGCAATAAAAAACTATGATTATGATTTACATTGAGAAAGAAATATATCATTTTATTATTATATATTATTATTAAATTCGAAAAGGAAATTAATAAAATAATAATTTATCGTTAATAAATCGATACTTTTATTCGTATTTTTCTCGAAGAAGTTAAAGTTATTCGATCGTGTTACAAGCTTAGATACAAAAAAATAAACAGGAATATTATTCAAATTATTATTTTTTATTAAATCACATATCAACCACTATGTTAATTTTTTCATGATAATAACACCTTCTTATTATAAACTTAACCTAACTTTTCTTATTTCTTATTTTTTATTAAATCACATATCAACCACTATGTTAATTTTTTCATGATAATAACACCTTCTTATTATAAACTTAACCTAACTTTTCTCGTTTTTCTCGCTTTTATATAATATGTTTATTGATATATTCGTGATCTAAATCATTTTTCAATGATTTAGATATCGTTTTAACGTGTCCACAATTTAACTATTTAAATCGTTGCGCAACAATAATATATAAATCGTTTTTATCCTTATAAGATATTTACACAATAGACCACCCACATGTAGATAAGGGCTAGTTTTCAACGATCATACCAACCACAGTTTAGTTCATGAATAAAAGACACCGGCCATAAAACAACATACGAGTTAACATCTCTGTATGCAATGAGCAATGAGCGTTAATCTTTCTGGTTTATTGTCTACAGTAGAACTGGTGATTCAGATCTGTCCTTTGTAGAATAATTTTCTATGCATCGAAATGGCAGCTGTTGCAACGTGACCTATTATAATGGGAAGATAATGTCTCTTACGAGATTGTTATAAAACTTTGCCATGTTCTCTATCCAATTATTTGAGCAATTATTCTTTTTGTGCAATCTAAAAAAAGTTGAACAAAAAATATAAAGAGCAAAAATCGAATTGAATTTACAATCGTGGTTTCGTTTTATTGGATTTTACCTTTGATATTTGGAAAAATGAAAAACTATGAGATAAAGATATGAGATATTAAAGTTTTGATCTGATAATGATTATATATTTCAAATATTAAATCACTTGTAGCAATCATTAATGAACATTTAATGTTTTGATCGTAATAGAAAATTTCCACGTGGTTATTAAATTTACTTTAAAACATTAAAATATTAAAATCACCTATAATTATGCAAAATATATCTAAAAGATGGATTTTTATAAAAGGAGATCCGCATCTTGATCGAAATCATTCGTATGGGAATATTGCAAGTTAAATAATTACGAACAGTCCTCTATTAGCATATCTAGAGCAACGTTCAATTACAATAACGTAATCCTTTCTAAGCCGACAAACCGGGAACAAATCTGTCGCTCGTCGCCTTTCTCGCGATTCGATCGGTGTTCGAAATTCATTTCGATGTATCATGATTCCCTTGATTTATGCGTCATGCAATCTTGATAACTCGTTAAAATGTCCAAGTTGATATAGGTATATAAGAGATATAAGTAGAGATAAATATTTTATGATAGAAAACTAGAAGATTGTGTGAAAACGTGATTTTCTACCTTCACAGTTAATTTATTTGCCTGCATTGAAAATGTTTCGTTTAATTTACGTTTAATCTATTATTACATTATATTATGATCTCGATTCGTGTATTATGGATTTTATTTTACGAGATTTGTTCCACGCGTTTATGGCGATATGCTTATCTTCATGTTTAATAAAAATACAAATCGATTTCTATTTTCTTTATCATAGATCGACGATAAATCGATGTTTAACTAATCGAATTATATACATACATATATCGTAATATATTTCGGATAATTGATATTTTAATAATATATAATAGTAGATATTCGGATAATCAGTGTTCGGCCAATGTTTGAATAGGAGATGGATTTATTACAATATATTGAATATATGATAATTAGAGATGGAAAATCCAAGTTGGAAGGATTTAATGAAACGAATTGGATAACCAGAATTTGAATAATCACAGTTTGAAGAATTTAAAAGAATTGAAAGTTGGGTCTCAAATTGTCTCAAATTGAAGGATCTAAATTGGATGGTCCTATATTTGGAAAATCAAATTTACATGATTCGAGTTGCGAGGATTCAATTTGCATGGTCCCAAATTTAGAAGGCCCAAATTTGCAGGATCTAATTTGTATAGTTCCAAATTAAAAGGATTTAATTTGTGTAATTCGAAATAAGAGGATTCAAATTGAATGCTCTTAAATTTGGAGAATTCAATTTGAGTAGTCCCAAATTTAGAGGACCCAATTTGAATGGGACCAAATTAAAAGAATCTAATTTATGTGATTCGAAATAAGAGGATTTAAGTTGAATGCTCTTAAATTTGGAGGATTCAATTTGAGTAGTCCCAAATTTAGAGGACCCAATTTGAATGGGCCCAAATTAAAAGAACTAATTTATGTGATTTGAAATAAAAGGATTTAAGTTGAATGCTCTTAAATTTGGAGAATTCAATTTGAGTAGTCTCAAATTTGGAGGACCCAATTTGAGTGGGCCCAAATTAAAAGAACCTAATTTATGTGGTTCGAAATAAGAGGATTTAAGTTGAATGCTCTTAAATTTGGAGGATTCAATTTGAGTAGTCCCAAATTTAGAGGACCCAATTTGAGTGGACCAAATTAAAAGAATCTAATTTATGTGATTCGAAATAAGAGGATTTAAGTTGAATGCTCTTAAATTTGGAGGATTCAATTTGAGTAGTCCCAAATTTGGAGGACCCAATTTGAGTGGGCCCAAATTAAAAGAATTTAATTTATGTGGTTCGAAATAAGAGGATTTAAGTTGAATGCTCTTAAATTAGAAGGATTCAATTTGAGTGATTCCAAATTTCGAGGATCCAATTTGATTCAAAATTTGGAAATAATTTTGATGACTCAAGTTGAGAGGATTTAAGTTGTGTAACTTTATATTATATTTAATTATATACACAAGTTTATGCATAAATGTAGCCGATTATTACTATGAGTCACAGTATATTGATTCTTTTCTCTTCTTTTTTCTTCTCTTCTCTCTCTCTTTCTCTTTCTCTTATTTCGACATCATGTGGTGCAACATTGTAAAATTACTCGGTTTGAACATAATTGTCGAGTATATACACGCATGAAACATCGATCGAAACTGAACGATGGCGTGAATCGAGAAATCGGCGACAAAAAGTGAATGTATTGTGCGTGCACGTCGAAGCACAATGAAGATTCTCATTAATGAGGCCTTTTAATGACGGTAACGAGCGACTCGCGACCGCTTTCGAAACGACACCGGATGCACGCGTAGGGTATCGCTGCTAAACCGCGTTTGTACTGATGCAATACTTCGGATATATTATAGGCGTAAAAAATTCCAAATAGTTTAATTAATTAAATAAGAATACCAGATTTCGAGTGATACGATTTTTCATAAATATTGATTTATAAAATTTCTAATAATAATTAACATTATATTTACTTCAAGATGTAAAATTTATTTCACATTTCAGCGAGGACGAAAAATATAAGAACGTTAAAATTAATTAAAAAAGACGCGTGATTGGGTAAACGTATCGACTAAACAATAAACATGATTAACGATCATGATAATTTATTTTCATTTTCGTAAATCCATTTCTTTTTTTTTTTTTTTTTTTCATATAAAACATACCTACATTTAATTCAATTACCAAATTGATTGACGAAATAAGAAGATTGATGACGTTTTTACGAGCTTTTCAACTGGATTTGTACATTTCTGGTCAAAAGTATCAACACGCTTGATCTTGAGAAATTTCCAACAGATTCGAAATATCAGAAATGTACGAAGATATATTTAACATTGGCAATTATCAAACGATTCACGGGTAGAAAGGTATTAAGTTTGTTTAAATAATAAAGTTTACAAAATATCGAAGATTTCAAGGAAAATGGATAACTGTATTCTATACTTTTGAACATTAGTATACATACAAATTCAAAATCGCCTAATATACGACAACGTAAGAGTCGTTAAATGCATTAATGGCCGTTACGCAATAACCCATATCTGTATAATCTTACGTAATGTCGTAGCAAATAATATCGTGGAATGTAAATTCGTTAACATGTTCGGAAAATGATGTTTCGTGTATTTAATTCGAGGAGCTAAAATTTATTTTTTCGCTTTTCGTGATTTTTTTTATGTGAATTTTAAAAGTTAAAAACATTTTAGAATAAATTCGTATATTTCTGGAGAAAGGAAAAAATCTAACGTATTTCTTTTTCTATTCGATTCGTTTCTATATTATTCATAGAAGTAACGGATCAGTATATGAGAAAAAATAGAAAAAAATCCAATCATACTTCATCGAGTGGAATTTTGTTTCCACGATGGTTGATTGATAAAAAAAAACTTCTGTGTTAGAATTCTCTAGCACAATTGAATTAATGTTACTAATGAAATTTTCACGACACGAGTTGGTAAAAAAAAATCCTCTTGCATAATGGTTAAGTTCAGTTACGAATAAGTTTCTCAAATTATCTAAGTAAAATCGTAAAATAACGATTAGAAATAATTCTGCAAGTTATATATAAAGCAGTGTTATTAGTTTGGAAATTATCATACGAGATTATCCTGATGATAAATATTGTCGTTATCTCAAAGCCTCCAATAACGTATGGTAACGATTTCCTTTCGTATTCATTTCGTTAAACTTGTAACAAAATTATCAAAGAAAAAAATTGAATAATTATAGCTCTGGTACGAAAATAAAAATTTATAAATAACATAACGAGTATGAATATAATTACATATTACGTGGGAATAAAAATTTACGAATGAGAGAACGAAATTTCACGAAACGATTATTTTCAATTAAACGAGAAAAATTTCATGTTTCAATAATTGTGAGTTTATCTATCTCCAGATTTAAATATTCAGTTCTTATCGAATTACGATTACGCAATTTTCACGAATCGTTTAGCACGCATTAAATTATATGTAATATATATTTCTGATAGAATTGTGACTATCGATATTGCCATTAATAAAATAATGAATAAAAGTAGGAATTGAAATTCCTATTTTTCCTCATTCGAAATAATTATTTAAAACATATTTATAATTATCTATTAATAATATTTCGTTGAGTTTAAGGTTAACTATCGATGTTATCGATATTATCGATATTAATAATAATTGATATAATATCGATATTAATAACAATAATGTCGATAATAATTAATATAATATTGAGAAGATTTTATTGATATATCGTTACGATATCGATAATCAATCGTTATCTTCAACTATCGTTTAATTCTCTTTTCCTTCTCTTTCTTTTTCTCACCGTAAAATTAATTCTTCAAAAATTATCGACAAGATAATTAGTTCTATTCTACCTTATTCTGTTATCCAAATCCTTCCGTTTCCTTTTTCTAAAACGTAAAACGATGATGATGGATAAAGCAGGTTATGTGGGCTTCGATGTATAAAGCTCGTAACATCTAACTCGAAGGAACGAGTTACTCAACGTGCCGATTGTTACGTGAGCGGTAGTTCTGTAACAAGGCGTTACAGCGTCCCTCGTTACGAATTCGTTGGATCAAGCATGGAACGAAACGACGTGATGCGAATATCACGCATATTACGTCCTTTCCACCGATTTTTCCATCAGTCTCGTCTAACCTTTTGGGAGAGGTTTCCTTGATCTAAAATCTGAAGAGATGAAAGGAAGATTTGAGATGAAAGAAATTCCTCATAGTTCGTTCCTTCGAGATTTATATAAGCTTAATGATAGCGAGATTTTTTCTGCATCTGCAATTGCAGGTAATTCTCCTTAGAATCACTCGTGGAATTATTTTTTTTTGTGAAGTTTCTTTCTTCCTGGAGAATTTTTTTTATCGAAATGATTTTCGATAAATCGAATTCGATTTGGAGAAATGTAATATTGGGAAAAAATTTTTTTTATTTAATATTAATGAAAGATTATTTATTATTATTTTTATATTATATATTATTATTATATATTATTATATTATATTATATATTATATATTTTATTTTATATTATATATTATTAATATTAATGAAAGATTATTATTTATAGAATTCTATTTTTAGAGATATTCGATATAGAAATTATTTATTTATAATAATATAATAGAATGATTCGATTTGTCCAAAATAAAATTGTCTATTAATATCAATAATATTGATAAAATACCGATAATAAATGAAAGTAACTAGAGATTTCGATAACAGTATGAAGTAAAAATAACTAGAATTAAGATATAGATAATAGATGAAAATTATTAAAATTTTTTTCTTATTTATCTTATTCTTTGACATATTCAAAATATCATTAAGATATTAATAAAATGAATAAAAGTAATTTAAATAAACTACAATATAATTTTTCAATAAATATTGATAATTCGATATATCTATAATATCGATTTTATTACAAGATATATTACAGATAATATTTTTATCGTAGTAATAATTTATAATAATAAAAATAGGAATTCCAATAATTTCTTTTAACGATATTATATCAATATATAGAAAACTATCAATAATCGATAAAATATCGATAATAATCAACAGTTACGACTCTAGTCAAATTCAACTGAAATACTAGTTACCTACTTACCTACCTACGATTCACGGATAAAATAAAGAATATATAAAGATCTCAAAAAGATAAAATTTGTTAAAATTCAATTCGTAGAATTGAATACTTATTTAGTACTGACTTAGCTGAAACTCGTAATAGATGAAAAAAGAGCATAATTTAATCGTGGAAACATCGAAATAACCAAACAACCGCCCATTTTCCATCGTTTAAGAAACGATGGCCCATATCTCACTCGGGACATGGAACAAACTCGGATCAGTTTTGATATGCAACATTGTATTTAACACATCATCCTTCACCTTATTTCATTTATCTCTCTAATTTTATCGCTTCTGGCCGCTGCCACACCTCCATCAGTAACTGTAGATATCGCACGTGGACTTACATGAGGCAATGTACGACCATGATTGCAACGTTGGCAACGAATTCGAGGAAGGAAAGATGATTTCTCGAAGGTTTTTTCGATCCAAATATTATCTCGAATCAGTAATCAGATTTTATCTTTGAAATTTTATTTTTAATATTATAACTATAAATTTACTTCTTGCTTTTTTGTCTTTTTAATAGATATGAAGAGGAAAGAAGAGATGCGAGGCTTTTACATAATATCATTGTTAATATAAATATATTATAGATAAATAGCTAAAAGATTAATTATAAAACAAATACAAAAAGGACAGGAAAATGTTGGTTGAAGTTTATTTATTTATATGAATAAATTTTTATTAAGAATCTTTGTTTTTAAGTATGGAACAATAAGCAATTTTATTTGAGATTTTATTTTTGAAATTTTATTTTTATAGTAACTCAACCAAAGATTATTATTAATAATTTTAAGTTTTCAATAATTCCATATTTTATTCTAATTTAACCTAACTAAAATTAATCTAAAAATATTATAAATTTTAAAATTCCAATAATTATATTTATTCATTAATTATTGTTCTAACTTAATCTAAACAGACTAAAGATTATTAGTAACTTTGTTTCTGTAATAATTCTATAATAATAATTCCACGTTCTAAAATACTTATATACATTGAAGATTATATTAGCTCTCAATTCCTGGAACTTGCGTTTTTTAGTACTTGAATAAGTATTACTACTTGAGTAATTACTTTAGATTACAAATATAGATACAATATCATTCTTAAGAATGCAACAAGTTCAAAATCGAAGAAGCACGGATTCAATAAATACTGAACCATGCATTCCATGCATTATGCATGTTTCATAATTAATCATGCCACGCCCTCAACAGAAGCATCAAGGTACATGGCCTTATGCACACCTTCCACGTATGCGTGCAAACGTTCTGAAAGTTGCACCCTTTGCATTCTGAGCAAGAAAGATGGACGACGGATGACGGGCGACATGTAAGATATGAAAGAGTTTGTAAGAATATATGGAAGTTTTTATAAATAAAACTATATCATAAAACTCTTCGAAAACTTTACAAATTCTTTGATTTACAATATTCAATAAATTAAAATTAAAAATTATAAAAACTAATTTTTCAAGATTCTTTATAAGAAATTTTATGAATTTGTAAAAATTTTAATAAATTTTGATTTCTGAAAATTTTCAAATTTGCACAGATTTTATCCAGTCGACTGATAATTATCTAATCTATATAGTATTATTGACTTGCACGAAATTCAATTTTTATTTTTAATTAATTTTTAAATCATTGTTCGACACAGGAAAACTAATTAAATTTGCAATTGAAATATATGATTCAGCGAAAAAAGAAAAACATATTGATTTCGAGATATAATAAAGTGAAAGATATCTCGTAAAAATGCAAGAAATATTATTTTTACTTCAAACAATTGCAATGAGGAAATTAAAATTAAGATATCAAGAGATATATATAAAAATTATCATGAGAATCATTATTATTGTATTCGTTCAAGTATATTAATTAATTCTTTGAAATATATAATACACTTTTATTATATATCAAACATAAAAAAATATTAAAATTTATTGAAAACAATAGAAAGTCGACTGAAGAAGATTACCAAGAAAATCGATATAATTGTGAAACAATATATACACTGCAGATACGAAACATATGTCACATATTGTCGATATCATATTATTTCTGTTCGTTCAGTAAAGTTGAAAGTGTTATCTGTAAAAAGATATAAAAGATAACCTCGAATAATTTTATATATGTATTAATATATATGTATAAAATATGTATAAAATAAAAGAAAGAAAATATAGATAACATTGTAATGAAATAAAAATAACAATTGATCGTGTATTAAACAAGAAATAAATTTTATATTTCTTGCTTATTTTTAATTTAATTTTAACATGTAAGTAATCAAGTCTCATCGAGCAATTTGAATTTTAATTAATGGTTAAAAAAGATGGAAATATTATGTAATGACGGCGATAGAGTTCCGTTTAGAGAATAGTTGGCATACCGTTTTTCTATGATCATAATCGATAAATCGCACTTGTTTGCTCGTTAAAATGATATTTTAAAACATGTCGATATTTATTGACAGCATAATGCACGTGATTATTCATCGTCTTCCACGGCTAATGGAGCTTGACTATAATAGTTGATAAACGAGAATGAGATTTCTTCCTTAAAATGTTCAATTATATTATTATATAATATAATAATTTCTTAAATAGAATAACGTATGTAAATATTGATCTCTATATAATGATTTATTTACAAAAAAAAAGAAAATATTATATAATGTTATTCTTATATAATAAAATTTATGTATAATTATTTATCATGAAGAATTTGATTTTAATAAAAATTTCTATGTGTATAATGAATGTATAATGAAAGCATAATATATTATGTATAAAACATTTTATTTTTCAATAGAAAGTCTTTTTTGAATGGATAAAATTAATTTCTAAATTTTCATCATTTTTTCATAATTTTATATAATTTATTGCTTGGAAATTTTTTTTTATAAAAGGATGATAAAACACTAAAACTTGAATATTTTTCTCATACTATTATGAAGTTATATTTTAAAAAAATGAAAATAATATTAATACTTGAAATGATATATAATTAATAAAAAAATAGATGAAAACGATTATATGAAAATTTCTATATTTATATATTTGGATATTTTCGTTCTAAATATCATTATATTTTATTATACTTTGTAATTCATAAATATTTTTCGTTAATAATTTGTTAATAAAACTTTTGCAAAGAAAAATGTTGAACATTTTTAAGATATCTTATATAAGAAAAAACATTATATTATATTTTCTATTCTTTTATAGAAGTAATTATAATTAGGAATAAATTATACTTATTTGCAATTGTATCACTTTCTCTTTAATTTTCCTTCTTCTTTAATACTTTTTATGATGGCTCAATTTCTGATGATTTTTCATTAACCTTTTTAATGTTCTTATACGGATCATATGTGCATTGCGATTTTCTCTTTTGAAATACTTTTTTTTTACAACTTCAACACTATACGCTATAATATAATGAGAATAATATAAGGAGAAATATCGACTCACATGTAATCTGTTGCTTTACTGCAGAGGTTAGGAATGGAATCACAATCGCATTGTAATTCGATACACGAGTTGCGCCTGAAGTTGCAACCAAATCTAATGCCATTTATTCAGTTACAATGATTTCGAACTTTTCACCTCATGAATCTATTTATGAGGCGTTGCAATGATCAATGGCTGTTATTAAACTTGTTGTAATGGATTGCTTTATAGCATTTGTAGCAAATTCCTAAAATAACAAATATTTGTATACTAAAAATTTGGAATTATATTAACATGTTCCATAGAAATTTAAATTTTAATCTAAAAAAGAAATTAAATTAGAATTTTGTTAGTATTGAATATTTGTTAATTTACGAAAATAATTATAATTATTTTTTATATTTATGGCATTAATTTTAAATTAATAAGAAAATCATTAAAAGATTTGATAATTGTTAATAATTATAATTGAAAAGGATTCTAAATTTTCAATCGGTAATGTAATTACATAAACAAATTAATTTTTTTTTAATTACTAAAACATATCTATGCATCGATCATCAAATAGAATAATTATCTAGTATTGAAATATATATTATTCAAAATATATAATAAATATATTAAACGTGGTTTCAACGATGATTTCTTTTTTTCAGAAAATTGATTCTATAAAATGAAATGAAGATTTCTAATTAATAAGATATTTAAAAACAATTTTCGAGCAAAACACAAAATTATGTATCATAAATCGAATAGAAAAGTTCAAGATTGACAGGTAAAGATTAAAAATGTAAGAAGGATTTCGATAATGAATTTTTCAGAAAATTGGATAAGTAACAAAATTTTTAAATTACATTACACGAAAAGAATTTTGTTTTACAAGAAGATTATACTTTATTATTATTAGATTACATTATAAAAAAGTTAACGATATAATTTATTATAACATCTAATCTTCGATTTAATTATACAAACTTCGATTTAATATATACAAACGCATATTGATATGTTGGCCAGAAGTAAATCTATGGATTAAATCTTTAAATAAATTGTCTCATAAATCAAGGATAAGTACAAACAAGTAAATGAAAATGAATCTTACGGCAATATATCTCTATATATCGATATATCGATGTATCATATATCGATTCCACTAGAAAGGATTAAAAAGAATCGACTTAATTAATTGCATAACAATCATATACAATCGGCTGATACTGTGAAATGAGAGAAGAGAATTAATTAATCTTATCCATAAATAATGAATGAAGTAAATATCAAGTAACTGTATATTCGCATGATAAAAAAGGAAAATAATAAAGGTCATTACAACATGGTCTTAATGAAAAGGATGTATCGTTGAATGAAAGAGGATCAATTAAAATCAATAAAATCGATCGATCTTACCGCTGTTTGACTATCGTCAAGGATAACGCTTGCCAGAAAGAGCAAGAGTCTTGGAAGGTTAGTTATGTAATTCCTCCGCTTGCTAACCTTTCCCATACTTTGATACTTGAAAAGTTCGTGAGAAATTATTGCGAAACTGTAGCAGATTTCTAATCGTGACTATTATAAATATGTGATATTATTTAAAATTATTTGAGCATTTAAAATTAAAGCAATTAAAATTTATGTATTTGAAAAAGAGTTAGGTTAGAATTCTACGATATATTTTATATACTTTGAAATTAATGAAAAATTTGATATATAATTTAATATATAAATTAATTGATCGTTTTTAAATATCATGATACGTAATCCAGAATATAAACATTCTTAGATTTACTATTATATATATATATATATATATATATATACATATTATTATTATATATATACATATTACATATTACAATATCACATATATATATATATATATATACACATATATTATATGATTTATTTTATGTTGCTAATATAATCGATCATATGAATAACTAATATAACATATTGAATAATATATAACCTATAACTAACCTATAACCTATTGAATCATTTTATTATATTTTGAAAAATTCTATTCTTCAAAAATCTTTTAAAAGCAAAATTTTTCAATAGTTATATAATAAATTTCTCATTTAATTTATTATTGAATTTAGCAAACAAAAAAAACTAATAAAACTTGTAATAAACAAATGATACCTTGTTTGAAATCATGACCATATCGATTCATACATCGAAAATATATCTATCAAAGAACAACTTCGAATTATCACATCCATTCTATCAAATGATCAAGGATAAAAAAGAGGCAATATCCTATCGCACTTATATAACTCGCCATGTCCATGAATTTATCGATCTTATGGTTTATCGTCGACTTTGCTAATTTTCAAAAGATGGTCCACTTCTTTGTTTGCCCATGAAATTCATGTTCATCAATTATAAAAGTGTTCTCGAAGTAGATAAGTAGAAAGATGCATTTACAATAATACATTTTTTGATAGATTCAATTTTTTCTTTGAATTTTTATGATTTTTACCTATTTATATATTTTTTTAAATCAATTTTCTTGTGTAACTTATGCAAAACATATTTAGTTTTAATTAATAATTTTATAAATTTAACATTATCTAACTTAACCTATAACTTGTGAACTTTCAAGAAAATCATGAAATTTTTTTTATTTTTATTTGCAACTTATTATTATTTTATTTGCAACTATTTATTTTCTAATGAAAATTTTCAATATTTTATTTAATATACCAGTAATAATAAAATTTAATAATATTAATATTTATTTTATCTTATTAACTCTTACAATTTTATTAATGACAATAATCAATAGTAATCCTTCTCCAAGTTGTACTTTTATCACTTTGTTTTCGTGATATAATTATAAAACGAAAATATACATACAGATACAAAAGCACAAAAATAGAAAAATGTTTCATAATAATGACCAGAGATAAAAGAGTAAAAAATATTCTGCGACATTGTTGTCGAAATCGATATATTAACATGAATGATGAAATAGTCGGTGAAATTCGGTGAAACGAAATCCATAATCGAAATAGGTCATTTTACATAATATCCCAGCTGTTATTACTCATAGCTGGTTCCTGAATGCGTAGGTGGTTTTCACGGAGAGGGCGAACAATAGATTTACGGACATTTAGAGGAACAATGGAAATCGAGTTCATTATTCTCGCACGGTTAGAAATAAAATTTGACGGAGAGGAAAGGTAGAGTAAAGATGTGAAAAGTCGTGGAAATACAATTCAATTGTTCGTCTTCGTTTATATGGAGACAAATTGTAGATTAATGTGCATCACACGTTTATATTTGTTAGGTGACTTTTATAATAATCGATTAGATTGGAGACTTAGAAATTTTTTTTATTAAAATTTGTAAAATATTTAATATCTATATTTTTAAAATCAGATCAATGAATTTTATTTATTGTCTAAATTATATATTATGAAATTAATTATAATGACATAAATTTTGATTGGTTAGTTAAAATATATAATTTTGAAAATTATTAAATTTTATTGCATTCTCTTCATGATTCGAAAATTTAAATTATTATTTATTTATAATTTTGATTTTGAGTAATTGGTATTTATATTAAACTATTTTATATTACTATTATTATTTATATTACTATTTTTTTATCCTGAGCATTTAATTGATTAAATCGTAATATAAAAGATTATGTTAGGTTAGAAAAAACTAAATATTATAATACATAATTTGCATTGAGATAGAATATTATATTTATAATATAAAGACTATTCGTTAAACATTTTAATCTCATTATGATGCCATTACAATTCAAATATAATAAAAAATTATATGATACTTTTCATTCTCCACAATTTTCACAAATATTAGCAAAAAAAAAATACAAATTTCATGTAATCACTTTATTGCAAAATTCAGTATTCATTTTAAATAATCTTTTGCCATGAATTATGAAAAAAGAACTAGTATTAACGATAGTGCCAACATCGTCTGGAAGAATTCTGAATTATAGTTATTTATCTTTCCTCTAAATTACTTCAACTTTATTTTTTCTCTTTGTCGAAACTTCTATCACATCATTTTCTTATCTTTTCTTTGATTTGTATTTGTTGTAGATTTCGTTTAACATCGAATTAATTAACCATATATAGAATTTTATAGGAGGATTGGATACATAAGGAATTGAAGGAAGGTTGCAAGTTATCTAAATACTTATAAAGAGGTTAGAAATTAAAAGATTAGAATTCGAGAAAGTTTATGAATTTAAAGAATTAGAAAAGCATTGCGTATGTATAAATCTTTAATTTCCTTATAATTATTATAGAAATTGGAGAAGGGTTGCAAGTTATATGAATATTACAAAAAGGGATCGAGGAATTCAAGAGACATTGCAAGATTCTATTTATAGAACTGGAAAAGCATTTCTCATTGCTCGTGATACACGAGTTTGTTCCCCTCGACACCGAGAGAATCGAAAGTTACGGCTTGCATTCTGCAACGCAATTCACCAACACGCTTATGCGCCTACGAGCTTCTCGTATTATTATCGCAGCGTTTATATTTAGCGGCAATTAATCAACTGTCGACCGTATCCGCTTTAGTTTGAGCTCCATTTTTATTATTTTTTAACAAATCTTCGTCGAGAAATTGTCGTCTATTCCCTTCTCCATTATAATTCATGATCTATAGAGATTCTCCAATTAATTTCCCCTATTTATTAAAGAAAGAATTTATGTGTATAAATAAAAATAATTGAGAAGTTGAAAACATTGTTTTGTGCATAATACAGTGACTTGGAAAATAAATATCATTTCCATTGGTGCGATTTTATTTTGTAAAAATTCTAAAAGTAACAAAATAAGCTTCTAAAAGTAATAAAAGTAAGAAAATAATAATATAAAAAGCGTTTGATTTTCAAGTATGGATGCTTTAAAATAATATAAATCTGTTTTGCTTACATTTTTGTTTCGAAAAACAAAAAGTTTTTTCCTTTATATATTATTATTATTATAATGCTACTATATTTGAAAATTATATAATTTTTTTCATGAATTTTCATAAAGGAATTGTTGACTATTTAAAAGCAAACCACATTATTGATAAGCTATCGTGCGAATTGTATCAATGTGTTTTCGAAAAAAAAAAAAAATATTAATTTCATTTTTATCCATATTATCATCGTATATAAGATATAACAAAAGAAAATAGAAAATAATCAATCAACAATTAAAATTTATCATCAGCTAGCCATTATACAAATTTCTTTGTATATATATATAATATATCAGAAAAAATATAAAAAAATAAATGAATAAATTAATATTGAATTTATTTGCCAATTAATTCATTGTCCTAAAAACTGAAAAAAAAAAAACTAGGGATGAAACGAAAGCGAAGAAGAGGAAAAGAGGAGTCTCGTAACATGGTAATGCCACACGTTCAGTGGGGCATAGACATTACATAATGATACACGGGAGACATCAATGCGATACACAAACTGGCTATCAGAAACCTCGATGATATTATGCAATAGAAGAGAACACGAATAACAAAGAATCGAGAACATCGCTGGTACATATACTAATTATTTTAATAGTGTAATCCAATTTCTTTCCATCCTAATTACTTTCTCTTTCGTTCATTGATACATTGTTCTTTCTCTTAACCACGAGTTAGAGAAATGGTAAATATTAATAAAATCTGTCATATTTGATTTTTTCTACAATACATTTTACGTCGAAATGTATACTAATTTAGATACAATGAAATTTATGTAAACGAAGTCTTACATAGGTTGGTTATTCGAACAAAGACGAGCTTCAATTATTTGAATTACTGTCGAATAATCACAACGCTTATAATATAATTAGAAATGTATATTGTATCCTTAGTTGACTATCAGACTATCAGTTATTATTAGATTTTTTTTTTTATTTTACATTATATTATGCGAATATTTATGAATGTTATGAAAATTTGTAGAATGCAGATAAACCAAAAAGACACAAATAATATTTAAAATAAAATAGGTATTATGATATTCAAGAAATAAAACATCTCTATTTTTTTTTCCATTTTTTTAATAAACATTCATAAAAATTCGCAATCTATTTATTGTGTTTGCAAAATTATTTTTAAATTTATGACCAGAAAACGTGTTAATTGGAAAAATCATAATTGATGAGAGAATCAGATGGATTTTTATTAAATGAACAATCTGGTTATGTAAATGTGCTTTAAGATATATATGTAAAAGGAATTATACTAAATTAAAAAATTATTAATGATTATCTTTATCTATTTAAAAAACAAAAACTCTGAAGATGTTTTCCTACAATAATAAAAATATTTTTTATATAATGTATATATATATATATATATATATATATATATATATCAATTTTTCTTTAATTATGAATAATAAAAATTTTTTTTCATGTTCACACAAATATTAATATTATAAATATTTAATTATTATTTGACTTATGTAAATAGGTAATAATTAAAGCAAATCATTTTGGATGTAATCAATTTATAAGAATTATAGATATATAAGAATTATAGATATATTGTAAAACGCTTTCAACAATTATATTTCCAATGAATAAATATTATTGATATTGAAGAATGATTTAATCGCGATGAATAAGTAATAAAAATTTATTCGACGTCTCTAATCCTTGTTTAATGTTGCTACGTGACTCGACTTAATTTCAACCAAATTGTTTCTCTTTCATCAGCATTTATAAGTATATATAAATTATCGATGATTTTTTATAAAAATTTCAAAAACCGTTGAATGGAAAAAAGATCCTCAATGACAATTGTGATAATTTTTATAGATAAATAATTTCTTTAGAAAAATAAGTATTCATTGGTCAATATTAACTTACAAAACATATTCCTTCATCAACAATAAAATTTACAAGATATTTATAAAAAAAAAAAGAAATAATTAAATATTTTATTCAAAAAGAGTTTTGCATCTACATTACAATTATCTTTCAAAGTAAAATCAAAAGCTGGATGAAGTTCATTCTTATCTAAACATTTATATAACACGAAAGGAAAAAGATAAACAAGAAACGTGCAATTGATGACTTCGTGATGTATTAACCTTTTCCAAAGTTTCCAAACGGTTACGTAAAAGCAATAATTATCAATAACTTGGAGATAACCAAGAAAAAAAATATTGTCTCTTCTTGATATGTAATAATACGAATTCCATTTTCTTTCTGCTCGCTTTTCATCAATCGTGTAAGTACACATTTTAAGGACACAATTGGAGAGCAAAAGAATTAAAAAGGATCGTCCAATGATTGGCTTAATATAACAGTTTGACTCATAAACTTGTTAGTCAAATGAGGTCATCCGTTGATCAGTGGACGGAAAGTGATTCACTGACACTTAACGTCATGGATGATGTAACTCAAGATATAGCTAGAGACGATGATACAAAGTGGGCTCCGGAATCATCCATCAAATAATGACGATGAAATGAAAGTTGAATTGAAAGAAATGACAAAATTTTGGATAATTGGATAATTTTGGATAATGTCTTGTCTTTGCTTTTCTTTCATTTCTTTTTCATCGCTCGTTAATTTGTTATTGATGAAATACGATTTATGCCAATGATTTTCAAATTGGAGATCGAGATCTACAAAAGGATAATAAAATTATGTTGATTTTTTAATTTTTCATATATAGGAAGAATTAAACGTTATTTAAATATTACAAAAGAAAATAATTTGTAATTAAAAAAAAATTGGAAAATATCAATTGTATTAATTTTTTAAATTTTTCTTACCTTGCATGAAAGAATTGCAAATTAGTTAAATATCACAAAAAAAAAACGTCGAAAATGGTTGAACGTCGCTTGAAATGGTTGAAAAATACTGAAAAATACAAATAATTATCAATTATGTATTTTTAAAATTTTTTTTATTTTATGTGAGAATGATTGCAAATTATTTAAACTTTAAAAATAAGATTCACATCATTAACAAAAACAAAAAATTGAAAAATATAAATTTACACAACTTTTTAAATAGATTTTCACATATATTCGATTACGTAAAAGAATATCAATTCTCAATAATTAATATTTATTAAACATGAGGACGATTTATTCGAAAAAAAAATCACAAAAATATCATTAATCGATAATTGCAATTTCGTTCACGTCCAACATTTTCCTTTTGCAATGAACATAATACGCAATCGAAAACGACAAATGTCACGCAAGTTCTCGCGAATTGCTCTTATCTCGGCCGATTATCTTCGTTTCGTAATTCGAAACTGCAACAACCAATACGTGAAAGTTGGCGAAATTTGACGTATTGCAAAATAATGGAATAATTTTAACACTTAAAAATTTTTATTTTGTATTACGTTTTAGGATCATGACTATAGATTATAAATTATTGAAATTTTATAAATATTTTTTCCTGATTTTAAACATGATATATTAATAAAATTACTGAAATAATTTTAAATAAAATTTTATTTTTCAAAAACTTTAAATGCTTGATAATTTATATACTCTGGCCAGTTTTTTTTTTTCATTAATAATTCTTACTGTTAAATGATATTATTTTCCGTTTATTTTTTGCATTATGCATCGTTATATTTTTTGTCGGAAATTTACTTTAAAATGAAAATTATGTATTGATATAATATAAAGAGTTAACAGAATCGAAACGAAAGTTTTTGGAAAAAGAAATTATCTTATCTTAAGAATCTTCAGTTAAGTAATGTTATTTTTTCATATTATCGTCACCATTACAATTTATAATTTCAATATTTAACCTAGATTTCTTACTAAAATAAGTAAAGTTTACTAAATAACTTCTTTCAAACACTTTTTTACTTAGATATCAATCCAATCGAACATTTCAATATCTCTGTCTCAATTTCACTTAACTTTTGCATCGCGTACCACGAATCATTCAAATCAATCCGATTTTTAAGCG
The DNA here is from genome assembly GCF_014066325.1 of Apis laboriosa. Classification (NCBI taxonomy): domain Eukaryota; kingdom Metazoa; phylum Arthropoda; class Insecta; order Hymenoptera; family Apidae; genus Apis; species Apis laboriosa. The sequence continues at coordinate 1,798,710 of NW_025224135.1, forward strand.
ACCTAAATAAAGTCATTGTTACATCGCAGCCATTGCAAAATTTTCTTTTCTGCGCATGCACATATGCGACGAAATAGGGAGTCTGCTTTTTCACAGGAGCGCGCATCTTGATTACATTTCGTAACATGAGATTCGTCTAAGAGGTTGGTTGGTGGCACTTGGTATAATGCACGCCGATTTCATCACTTTCGAGTGATCTTCGAACGCTCGACAATAGAAATGAGCATGAAAGGTTATGTACAATGTAACCAGTTGCGATGGAATAGTTGGAGAAATTCAAAATGTTATAATGTTATTCTAAAATTTAATAAAATTTAATAACGATTGGAATTTGAGATTGTAATTGTAGAGAAATCATGGATAAAAAAATTTCTTTTAAAGAATAGAACTTAATAGTTAGTAGAAATTATACTAATACTTAATAAAAGTTAATTAATTTAACTTAATTAACTCAAAAATATCATCGTAATGGCACATGATCTAATTTTTAAAAAATAATTGATTGACAAATGATGATATTAACATATAGTTTGTCTTTAAAACTTTCAAAACTCAACTTTAAAGGTTGAGTCTAATATAAAGTTTAGTTAATTTATTTGCTTTAACTTCAAAAGCCTCAAAAGCTAAACCTCAAGTCTTAAGTTTTCGAGTAAGCTTTATACGATGTTAACCTTCAAGATTGTCTGTTTTTTGAGGTTAAGCTATGAAGCTTCGACGACTTGAGCAATTTCACATATCATCTTAACAATTGTGTTACAATTTCAATACATTTTTTATAAAAATGTATGTATAAATCTCATGATCTAATATTTGAATTATAATTTTCAGTTCATTAGATGAATAAGACAAAAAATTATATACTTCTTTAATAAAAAATATAACTGGATTTTTAAAGATATATCTAAATTTGCAAAGCATTTGCAATCTAATTATTATCAATATATTACATATTTAACAAATCAATATTTTCAATAAAATTTGTAAAAAGATATCCTCTTTTAACTCTTTCGTAACTCTCATCGTTAAAATTATACAGATTCCATGGTGCAAGAAATGAGTTCGAGATCTACCCACGATCATTTTTCTGAAAATATCAGGTGACGAGGTTCATTGTTTCACGCCAAACGTTTCTTAATTGCGAAAGAAGAATACTTGTTCACGAGAAAATCCGCTTTGCAAATCGAGCCTGCGCCCTTAACCGGCTTGCAACGGATTGTCACAGTCGCGATCAGTTTATGCCAACAACGGTTTAACATCAAATAATTGCAGTTTCACCACGATTTGTCATCGAGATCGCGACGATATGATTGTTTTTTCTATGATTCTTATCTTCACTGTGAAACCGTGAAACAAATTTTGTTGAAAATTGTTTTAATTATGACAGTATTTTTCGAGAAATATTTTTTTTTTTGTAATACATACAAGATACAATTATATTTCTTTTGTTATATCTAGAATTAAATAGAAACTTTTAATAAAATAATAAATTATTTAAATTTTATTTTTAATTTGAATCTTATTAATAATCATCAAGTCATGACTTAGACTTTAACTTAAACTAAGACTTAGATTAACTAAATTAGAAATTTAACTTAACTAAATTAGAAATTTATAAGTTGGAAGATTTGCTCTGTATCGTTTTGTTGTGTACAGATATTGAATGATATAATTCAATTATTGAATGTTAATGAATTGTAATATTGAAACATTGTATTATTTTAAATTATAAATTTATAATATAGATTTCTATTCTTTAAAATTTTCATTATATTTTTGAATATCCTTTTAAAAATTATAAAATTATATAAAAAATTGTATATTATTTCCAATATTTATTTCTTCTTATTATTTCTAATATTTTAAAAATGATAAAATCATATAATTACGTATTATTTCTTTTCCTTTTATTTTTTCTTACTATAAATTCAATTCACATTTCTTTTTCAAAAAATATATATATATGTCGACTCACTTATAATTTTTCTTTCATACGCACATATAGTAAAGTCTTTCTTTTATTTTTGTATCATATGATCCGATTCCACAGACGTTTGATCGTAAAACATTACTTATAGAATGATGATGCATTTGTAAATACGCAGATGGCGGCGCCCAAGCCGCTTCGCATATTTGTACACGGGGTTGGCTAATTTTACCACGACCCCCGGCTCTGAATTACATAAATTATTTTGTATGCGTAAAACCGGCTTTTTACGATCGTGCCATTCTAAAAAATCATCTGCATGCATGGCATGCATGGTTCCAATTTACTTCCACACGCTTTCCAACTTACTTTTATGTTTCTTCCTTTTGGAAAAGATTCGTTTCCAGCCGGTAATATCGTGCGTGACATTGCTGATTTAATACACGAACCTTAAAAAAAAAAAAAAAACATAAGCAGAGCTTTCATGATCGAGCTCAGGTCAAGGAGACTTTCTTCCTTTTTTTCGAAGAAAGGTTAATTTATTCTGTATTTGATAAAATGTTAGATTGTGATATGACTTTTTTATATTTCTTTAAACATTTAAAGTGAAATAAGAGAGATATAATTTAACTCCTGTATTTCGTATCATTTTCTGCTTAATCATATTTTTCTATAATTAGTTGATTTTTTAAGTTTTAGAAAAATATGATATAATCTCTCACGTTTCCGTAGTTTCATAATTCTTCTATAATATTCTTTTATAATTATATATATAACGCAACTGGAATTGATTAATCTAAAAATAGACTTATCTTCTTCATACCTTTATAATTGACGTTCACTTCAACATATCGGATAATATTCTCATAACCAGTTCCGTTCCTCGTTGCTACTAAAAATGATCATGATCGTTTCATGGTATCCGTTGATCGATATCTCTTATTGCGGATAGTACGTACATGTTATTAATTTTTAGCCAACACGTTCTTGCCAAACGACTGGTTGCATTTAGTATCCTGCAATGCGGATAAATTAACACAACGAACATAATTTTTACTTTTAAAAGCATTGTCACTGATATCGATGGAATAAATTGGATTAGTATCTTTGAACGATTTTTTGAATGTGAAACAGTGTGTTTGAATATTGCTCAAATAATTTGCTGAAATAATAGAACAAGAATCATTTTGCTAGGGAATTTTTTTAAGTCAAAACTTCATGAAATTAATTGACCGAATTAGTGACATTGGAACGAAGGAAATGAATAATAGACTTCCAAGCAATGACTTTGAACTTATTCCATTAATTTTCTGGTTTCGTATTTCATGTTAATTTAAAGTATTTTTACAGCATGTACAAGATTAATAATGGAAGATTGTTGTTGGAAGTATAAGTTTTTTTCATATTGATAAGCGATAATTAATGAAATTAAATATAATTGTTGTATTATACTATAAATTGTATATTATAAATTCTATAAAGCTACATAATATATATTATTTATTATTATATATATTATTATATATATTATTATATTATTTATTATATTATATTATTTATTATATTATATTATTTATTATATTATATGTTTTATATTATCATTATTAATTTTTTTAATAAAAAAGATAAATAAATTTTAAATCAAATTTTATTTATCTTTTTACCTAATGTCTAATTAATCAAATGCCACGATCGCATCGAAACGAGTCATCGCGAAAGTTTTGTGTGGAAACGGTATTACCATTAGCGTTCTGCAATGCGGCCGATTCAAATGTCGGCGGAGAAAGGCGGGTTTTTCGAGTGTCTGGCCGTGACCCGCTTCGAATTACATAAGTGAGAGCCGGCTCGGTCCCAAAGTCGACTCAACCAGCATCGAGCGAACGAACCGCGCGGGGTGAACATCCAGACAAGGTCAGAGTCGTACGATCGAACTAGTAGGATGCATTTGCGATGCATTTTGCAAAATTCCTTCTTTCTTCTTATGTCTATGTGTATATTCTCGAGAGTAATGAAGGTATCGCTTTTGTTTCCAAGAAACGAATATCGAGATCTTCGTTTTATTGAAATTTAAGATGTTCAATCTGAAATTAAAAACTGAAAGAAAATAATTTTATCGAAACAATATTGAGTATTTAATTATACAGTTGAATTATGTTAATAAATAAAATAAATCTTAGAATTAAGATTAAAATTTAAAATTTAATATTTTTCTTATTTTACGAACTTAGAAAAAGAAGAAAAATTCATGAGTCATTTATTTTCGAATATTCTAGAAAAAGTCAGTATAACCAGATATTTAACTTAGATTAACGGATAATCAACATTCTCGATCAGATACTTTAAATTAAAAAAACGGATAATCGACTTATGGATTATCCGAATTAATTGACAGATAAATTTTTTCAAAATAATCACTTAGGAAAAAATAAATTTACGAAACAGAAATTAAATGATTTTCAAATATGAATACTTATTATGTAAAAAAATAATTATTAGAATGTAATTTTTAACAATTTTCAGATATGTTAATTTAAATACATTATACATATATCTTATGTGTATCTATATCTTAAATAATCAATATTCTATTGAAATCTAAATAATAAATTTCAACGAACATTTTTGTATATAACCTCTACGTTTATTTTAACTTCCAGAATCATCCTTTCAATTTTTTATCTACCTCATCCGCATACTTTGTATATAGTAGCAACAAAAATAGTATATTCGTCGCGATCGTCTTCATCGCGTCACATTCTGGAATCCACACATATTTACACATAAATCGTCTTGAATTATTCTGATTGATACCAATACTCGAGTATTATAACCTGAAAATAATCCCTTACGTAACGCGAATTTGCGAACTACTAAACGAATACACAATTCGGGTCGCGCTGCCATCTAGCGACGGTGAATTGGCGTGTTTGATACGATAGAAAAGTTACGGGGTCCCGTTAATTCCTCTCGCCTTAGTGAAAGACTTAGTTACGACACTTTACATTTGGCCGGAGTGGTATGCAATTCGAAAGAAAATTGTTGGGTCGCGGTCGTTGGTATATTAATGGTAAGAATACGATGAAGTAATCTGTGTGGAAGAAAACGAAAGCGCATTTAGAATATTTGAACGAACGTTAAAATAAGAAAATCAACGTGTACGATCGATATTTCATTATTGCGACGGATCGATATGAATTGGACTCGAATCGATGATGGGATTGGTCAATCGTTTTTGTGAAGTGAATAAAAAAGCTTGGCATATAAGATAAGACATATGAGAAATGACATATGTGAATAATGATTCTATCATATTTCTATAAAATTTAATCAATTGAAAAATATTGTATGGAACATAAGAACGTAACAGAATTAAGAAATAAATAATTAAAAATAATTACTTTTTACTTTTACTTTAAATAATAATAAAATAAATTTTTTATTCAAACAAGAAACTAAATTATCCAAAACTATATGAAATGACATGAATATCAACATGAATACCGACATGCTGTTAATAAAACAAAATTTTAAAGTGCACGATTAAAACGTTTGCAACATTTAACAGCGTAATCTGACAGTTTCTGTTCATTATTCTCTTTTTTCCTCCCTCTCATAAGAGAACGAGACGTTTACGTTGGAGTTCATAATTGAAACTCGTAAAGTCGACGCACGGATTTGTCCCGGGGTTCTTTAATCGTGTAAGCTTACGTAATATGATCCAATTTAGCACGAGTTGGTTCGGTTTGTTCGTTCTCCAGTGATACATGGCTGGGCTAAACGCAATTCTCCAGTCTCATAATTATCGAGGAAATCAGCCAAGAAATCCACGAACTCGTAAAAAGCAACGTTACAATGTGGCTTGTCGATGTAAATTCAATCCGAACAGTTTTACGTCAAGGATCGTGGCGTGAGATATCGTTTGTGTATCGTTTATTAGAGACAATTTGTGATGTAACTTTTAGAAAAGTAAGAAAATTCTTGGAAATTTTTATTTTATTATCGCTTATCTCATAAGATAATTTCTTAAAGGTTAGACTAAAGAATTTTTTCGAAAATTTAACGAGCATTCGGTGAAATTATTAAATTGTAAAATCAAATTTTTGTGAATATGAATGATAAAAATGAAGCTTGATATAGAAATGTTTTATTTTTCAAATATCATAACGTGTATTTTGTATTAAATTTTGCGTAAATATCAATAAATTATTGACATCTTTAAATTAATTATCTTATTAAAAAAAGATTTCACATAAAATAAAAAATGATTCCAAATATATTAATTATCAAGTAAATGTAATATAAAAATTCGGAATATAAATAATGAAATAACTATAATATCAGCTTAAATGATATAACAGTAAGAGACATTAGCCTCTTTAACTTCGTTTTAACGAAACAAATGGTTTCACTAAATCTTTCACATCGTCTTTACGAACATTGTAAACTTCAATCGTTTGAAACGCCTCCAACTTCTTGAACGTTCACCCATCAACCAGCAAGATTTCCAACAACGCGACGAAACGTTACGAGGCATTCTTATCTACCGGCAATATCTGCTCGTTATATAAATTGAAATCTTTCCCACAATAGATTCTAGCAATCGATTCCGTGGTTAAAACACGAAATGTAGAGCAAAATATAAAGAAATATTTTCCATATATTTTACCACATATTCATACGATGGTTTTAAATTATTTATTTGTTAACTTTCACGTATATTTATATTCGTTAATTAATTTTTTACACATTTATTTGTTAATATTCGTTATTCGTGATTTCAAGAAATACGAAATTTCAGTCTTTGTTTATTTACTTTCTAACCTTACTTCTTAACCTATCAATCTAATCAAAAATCCATGTTTTTGTTTCATGTGTATTTCATATGTATTTCTCATATATAAGGATATGAAATTAATCAATATTTATTATTTTTTATTTAATATAATTATCTATTAAAGAATTTCAGAAATTAAAATTTATTAAAAATTTCCAAAAATCAGATTTTTATCTATCTCTAGTTCGTACAAAAATATAATAAAATTTGAATGTGCTCTATTCTATAAAAATTGTTCTATATTTATACTATATATATAGTTACCAATTTAATCATGTTCATTGTACAAATACCAGATATTAATATGAATACGCATGCTATAATCACACTTATATTTCAACGCAGACATCGAGTATCCTTCTATAAACGCAGCATGTATTTCATCAAAGTAACGTGCCGTTTACGCTTTGTGACGAAGAAGCAGGCAATAAACGCATGGTAAGAGCACTTTTCCCTTAATTAAAATGTCTCCTCGCATGCTATCATTGGCCGTCTCGTGTACCACGGACATTGTATTTTATTAGACCGTGATGTCTCATTTCCGGTAAAAGACGAGTCGCACGTAGATTCCTCTCCTTTCGAATGATCGTCGCTAGTGTTCTCGTCCAATCCCGTTTCCTTTCTGTGTAAATCTACTTTTAGAGGCCATTATTTCTAGTGACCTCTGAATTTATTAATTTGTCACTAGAAATTGGTGAATGACCTTTTGTGCTATAGTAATCTGAAATTTCGAGTAATCGTTAAGTTAATTTAAAATATTTGTTTCAAAAATTGATTGAGATGAGTTTTATTAATTTAAATTTTTTTTTGTTTGACTATGAGAATGTTTTTTAATATTTAGGGTGTTATGATAAAAGAAGAAAAAATAATGACACGTACTATCATTTATTATTTATTTGTATTACTTCGAAATGATGCAAACTTTCATTAAAAAGTATTCAAAATTTCTTTAAAAAATTTCAAAAAATATTTATGAAATATTCATTATATAGTTTATGAATAATAATTTTGTAAAAATCAAAAATCTTTTTTTTTTTCGCTTTGATGTAATAAAAATAAACAGAAAAAAAAAGATTATTTTTTCAGTCTATTTTTCACAATTTAATAAAATTAGAAGAAATTACAATGTTACAATGTTATATTTTGTTTATTAATATATTTACGTATTAAGTTTTTTTTCATATTTGCAATATATATAATTTCTTACGCCTAATAAAAAATATATCGAATCGAAAATATCTAATATATTTTGCATTGCATATTTTATTCCAAATTCTGATAACATTCCAAATCCTTACATAACCTATCCACATAAAATATATTAAAAACTTCAAAAATTTTAAAAATAATTCAAATATATTATGTTTCTCAATCGTGGGTATATTTTGATATATCTTTGATCTTTCCACTTTATTTGCATACGAAAATTCGTCCAAATATGATTAATATAATTTTTTGTTGGCGTCTACATTTCAAGGTCAAGCCGCGGAACTCGTCTAAAAATGGTGAACATCAGATCAGAAATGGGATATCTCTCTCTCTCTTTCTCTCTCTCTCTCTCTCTCTCTCTCTCTCTCTCTCTCAGGTATGTAATACGGTTATATAGAAAATTACGATCGAGCATCCAGATAATTCATCGGACCGAATAAATGTCCAAATGGGATACAAGCGATGACTTACGCAAGATTTTTGATTGCTCGCCGCTCATCCCAGTTATATAAACTTGTAAAACGTATCCCTAGCAATTATGAAATGACGATTACATTATATCATATTATAACTTTCCTGCTGAGTAATTCGAACGTGGAATCCATAGTGATATCGTGGAAACCAGTATTATTTAAAAACTACTTAAAAATCACGAACAAACGATATTAAACTTCATCTGGTTTTTAAATCGTTCACTTATCAATTTGCTTCTTAAAGAATTAGATTAGATGCAAAGATGGATTATATATGTACATAACGTTTAACGTCGTCAACACGTATATAATGTTTAATACGATTCCTAGATCTCATGCTTTATTTATTTCATAATCGATTCAACAAAACGATTAATCATGATATCCGTAACTTCTTTTTAACTTGTCCACTATATTGCCACAAAAAACTGACAAAAACGTGATTTAAATATTTCGTATTGATCGTTAGATTATACCGTATCATAAGATTATACCGATCTCGCGAAGGCAAATAGCCAAACCGCAATAAATCAAATCCCGATCCGCTGTCATCCTTAATTTCTATAAAGGTACCGATCTCATGAATTCTCTGCACCGTTTCCAAACAGGTCAGCTGTTCGCGAATGCCATCTAATGAACCATGTTTAATCTACATCGTACAATTTGTTCAAACGACTGGTTATATAAGAATCGTAGCGTAGCGCTGGTATCAGTGTCGATAGTTGTATAAGCGTGTACGATCGCAAAGGGTTTTACGATTAATGTTCTAACCGTTTTTCGAAGAATTGCAACTAAATTGCACAAGATAGTATATTTTCTTGATTGATCAACCGTGCAACGAATTACATCAATGTAAAGTGCGATTTAGTTTTTAAAATAGAGCAGATAGTTGGTTGAATAAATTTTATTTTGAATTTTATTACGAAATGTTCGAATAAAATTTTATTTTAAATAGCAATAAAATTTCTTTCGAATTCTTTTTATCGATCAATCTTTGCGAAAATATCAGGATTTACAAAATTCGTGGAAGAGGCGTGATGAGAAACGTGCTCTTAGTCACGGACCAAAGCAACTTACGTAACAAAGTGATCGTTACCGAATAAAAGCAAAATGAAGATCATCGCGTGGCGTTCACACAAGCGACACTTAATCTTTCTCTAAAGCAAACTTCGATGAAACGGATCGAACAATCGGATCCCACGGCAGATAACGAGACACGATCGTGATTCCAATGCAGTGGATGATACCACCGCGATATCGTTATCGTTTTGTTCGATCGTGGAACGTCAATGTTGTTATGACTCGTGACGATAAAGAATTAAAGGTTAAGACATTGAGAAGTTACATCAAAATCAACGCAGACAGAACGTAAACAATAATGAAGGGAATCATTGAATAATTCAAAACAATCCATTAAAAATTCTGAATTCTTTTACAAAGAATTAACGATGATTTATATGAATTATTAATTAAACATTATTAAAAACCAGTAGACTAAGAACCAGTGAAAAATTTTATGATTATTTTTAAATTGTTATTTAAATAAATTTCGAAGTTTGTTCGCAATATATAAATATGAAATACGTTATATATATCTGTGCAATACGAGCACAATGCGGTCGATTTCTAGCAATCGAAGGTAATTCTCCGCGTTCTATTCACAGATAGCAGAAAGCGTTTCTGTCGTGTCGATCTTGTATCATGTACTAACCGAAGTTGCGCAAAGTTCAGTGGTCATGACGATGCAACTTCAGTGTGATACTATGCGCGTATAACCATGAATCTCGCATACTAGGAATTTTTGTTTCATTCTTGATCCTCATCTGTGACAAGTATTTTGACTATTACGTTCCACTTGATTTCTATGAAGATTTCGTGCCACGTTTTCAATTCAAATTTTCAATTTTCAATTATCTGTTTTTGAAACTGCTTAATATGTTTCTAGTAATATGTGTATATATATATATATATATATATATATATTGGTTTAGTTTTGAAAATTTAACTATTTTGCAAATGCACTAATGAAGATAGAAATGTTTTGAAAAATGTGATAAAAATTAAAAGTAAAACAACGAGATAAAATGGAATATTACTTTGTACATGTATTTTTGCTACGTGTGGTTATTTTAACGGATACATATATCATGAAAGGAAGCTTTTATCATATATAATTATATAGTGTAATCGTCGATGAAACAAATTTTTAGAATTGATATATTTAAAATTTCAAAATATTTAAAATCGTTAACGAAATTGTTAACGTCTTATTATTTTCAGATTTAATAAACATTATAAAGATTTGTTTAGTAAATCTTAAGATAAAAAAATTATAGAAAATTTATTGGATAAATATTTTGTTAAATATTGAAATGATATTGCCTTTATATTATAAATTTTACAAAATAAAAGTATATAATAAAAAGATAAAATAAAACCAAGGATAAAATTAAAGAATGTCATAAGTAAATTAAATATTTTATTAATCTATAATGTCTAAAATAAATAATAATCTTTTTCGATCAAAAAAATAATTCGTAAATAAACAATGTCGGAAAAAGAAAAAGAAATAATCTGTAATTAAAATTCAAAAATGCAAAGAAGAAGAAATTCCATAAAAACGGCGATACATGCAATCAAATTGATTAAATTTTGTGAAATCAGGTACCGAGGCAATCTAAATAGAGGTGAGTAAAAAAAAATGTTGGTAATATTATGGTACCGAGAGTTAACGCTGGAGTCGGTATTGCCTAAGGAGACGTAATCGCGCCATTTTCGTAACTGCATTATTACGAAGATAGGTATAGGCACCTATTTGTTGTGCAAGACTCCGAGGTTATTCGTTACGTCGCCAAATCCAAACGAATAATCGTTCTCCGTATTGTTTTCACTCGTGCATCTATGCACGTACGAATGATAACGGGCAAGAAAAATTTCTTAAACTGACGAACTGTCCTTTACGTAATTAACTTCAATATTCTCAATCGTTACGTGAATTTAATTCAACGTCAATATAATATCATTATCAATATTTCTTATCTCTCCTTCAAACGAAAATTTTGTTTAGTTAAAGTAGTTTTTTTTTTCTTTTTAATCGTTAAAAACAGGTTAACTTGAGATTAAAATTTTTGCGTTGATGTTTTTATATCTTATTTGTTATAATAGAATAATGAAATTAGATTAATGAAATAGAAGGAATTTAAAAAAAGAAAAATTAATATAAAAGTAACATTGGTGTTCGCTAAAAAGTAATTAATGTAAGTTAGGTTAGGTAATAATGATAAGAGGATAAAAATAATAAAGGATAAATAAATGAACTTTACATTCTAAATTATTAAAAATATATCATTTAAATATTGATAATTCTTTTTGAAATATTTATTATGTAAATCTTATATGTATTATGTAAATCTTTCTAAAATGCAATTATGGGTACAAAAGTCATGTTTGATCATCAAGCAATAAATAATATATATTATTATCCATAAATTATTAACAACTTATTATTAGTAAATTAGAATAAATGAAATTTTAATAATACAATAAAATTAGAATTTTATTTAAAAAATTAAGAAAAACTAAATAAAAAAATTTACACATACATTTAAAATTAAGCATTATAATAACAATAATGAACATTTCATATTTACATCTTTATTCTTTGTCCTTTATTAAAATATTTGATCTCTTCATAAAATAAACTAATCTTATTTCAAACGGAACAAAAATTTAAAGTTCGTTGTTCACACGACTGGAAAGAGATGGCACGCGTAACCGGGAATCGCGATCGTTCTGCGAATCGAACATCGAATAAGAAAGCAAGAAAAGAAGTGAAGATCAAAGCGTTCAAGCGTCCTCTTGTTGAAATCACAGTGATCTAAGTTTATTTCTTCACTTTTGGAAAACACATTATGTAACTTCTTTGTTACGTAACATTCACAATACGATGTATGGTATTACATAAATAATGCGTTTAACCTACGAAACCAATATGCGCGATAAAAAGGATCGAAAGTTACATAGTAAATATTTTTTGAAAAATTTTTATGAAAAATCACAATGTGAATGTTGAAATAAAGTTTACACCAATCGTTATTGCAATCCTTTTGAACATGAATACTCTCATTGTACAGTGAATCTAGTGTAAGCGATATCGAGATTGCGATACAAGATATAAACGAATCGAGCAGGTTGATATCAATAGCTTTCTTATAGGCAATAGAAAGGTCAGATTGATATAAAGAAGAAAATTGAAAGGAAAAAAATGAAATGAAAAAGAAACGAAGGAAAATAAGTTTCTTTATTAATGAATCATTGATAAAATGAAATGATAGTCAATTAATTTAGATTAGTTTTTATAATAATTTCCTTTAAGAAGGAAATGAATTGGTTAGTTTTCTGTCATTATAATAGAAATATATGTAGAAGATATTCATCTATGTAAAAAAAAATAAAAAGGAAGGTGAAAGGAAAAAATAAAAATAGATATCTTAAGAGTTTCTTTTTTTGTTTCATTGAGGTCGTTGTTGTTATTCAAAAATAAGATATTTTTATGTATATAAATATATAAAAATAGATAAGAATATTACATGCGGAATCGATAAGTAAAAGTTTTATTATAAAACATATAACAAACTATAAATACAAAAGATAGAAAATAATTAATAACAGTACATAGATATTAAAAATCTTGACAAATAAGTCAAGTATATAAGTATTAGATAAATATAATCAATGTTTAAATATCAAAATCAATATTTACAATGTAATTATAATTAATATAATACTTTTACTTAATCAACAAACTTTCTTTCATCTATTCCTAGAAATACAATTTATAGATAATATATTCATGTTTAAAATTAATAAATTTTTCATTATGAGCCAATACTATTCGATTCTTTTAAATATTATTCACAATTAATAAAACTTTCTTCGAACTAATATAACATCATTGTAATTAATAATATTTATTTTTTGCATATATTTGCACTAGATGAAACATTTGGACATTTTAAAACTTCTTAATTTAAAATTTGAAACAATTTTCAGATTACATATAAATCTATGGCTATATAAGGAAAACTTACAAATAACTTGCAAACAAAATTATTTCATCTTTTTTTTATTCCAAAAATTAGGAAGAATCGTTATTATAATCTTTTTCATATAAACAAATATCGAACGATAAATATTAATTAAACAACAATCCAAAATCCATTGTCGTAAAATCTGACTAATTCCAACAACGTTTACTCGCTCGATTTCATCATATTGCTGCTCGTTCCCCGCGAAGAGGAATCGTTACGCAAAAATCAAACGTCTGGTCTAAGTTTCTCTCCACTACCGTTTAATTCGCCTCCTTTCCACCATTGCCATCTGTACGAAATAGTAACGACTAAAACTCGATCATTCCCTTCCTCCTCCTCTACCCCCTCTTCCGTTTCACCTTTCTTACAGTTATCCGAGTCGTGGCAACGGCTGTAGAAGACGGTGGAATGCGAATCGAGCGGAAAAACAACGGCAACGACAGTGGAGGAAAACGAAGAGAAGAAAGAGGATTCCGTTTAACACAATCTCCGGTTACATAAACCATGGTTGGATTCTCGGGCTCTTGAGATCGGGCGGGCGGCGACTTCTCTCAGCCAGCCACATATCGTGTCCCTGGTTACGTGTAAGTAAAGTGGATACATACGTGGCTCACTCACGTGCGTGAGGCGCACGCGTGCGGCCAAGTCGTGTTATGTAAAGTTTACGACGGTTTCTTGAGAAGCATACTCGAGCACGTGGTCGTGGCCAGCAGGCCGTCGATCGGCGTGCGACGGTTAGCACGTGTTTAACGCCGGTGGAAGCGCGAATTTTATAACATTTCTCTCGGCGGTCCGTGGTATTCAAAGCATCTACTGTGCAATCAGTTGCCAAATAAGCCGCCACTGTCGATTATTAACCCGTGATGTCAATGAATTTTTAATCGTAAAAGTCAATTCGCTTGGATTTACATGATAGCCGCCGGATAATATCCGCAAAGAAGTTTGTACAGAATCAATATTTGATAAATCAATAATTTTTTGTTATTCACTTTTAGTTGAACAGATGACCATTTGGGACTACTGTTGGTTACTCATGATGCGGCTAATAATCGCAGCAATCGATGTTAAATAACAAATTCTTAATTTTTTTTTTTTTTTTTTAGATCGGTTTGTGAATAATATAAATTTTTTTTATTCGTGGAAACATTATTTTACGAAACGTTTTACATTGATTACGAAGATTATATTGATATATTTATTTATTAATCTTTTTAAAGATATCGCGTGATATATGTATAAGTTTTATGAATTATGAAAATTGAATTATGAAAATCTTCCAACTAAAAAAAAAAAAAATCTGTTGAAGAATCTCTTCTTTATTACAGAATTTTTTCTTTAATAATGAAGCATTGATAATATTTATTTGACAATCACTAGTTTAAAAAAGTAAATATCTTTGATGTCTTATATCATCTCTGAATATAATATTCTTTTAAAAAATAAAAAATAAATTGATTGAATAATTTTCTTAAACCTTTATATAATTTTCTTAGCATTATACACATTAAATTACAAGTCTGTTGTAATTAACATAAATTAACTCGTTTAATTTACAAATTGAATTAATTTCCTAATTATGTATTTATTTTTCAAACTAACGTTATATAAAATTATAATTGTCCGAAGTAAAACGTATTAAAGTATGTATACGGATATTTATTTCGGATATATTTGAGGGGAGAGACGTGCTTAGGATTAAGTAATTTTAGAAGTGACGATGATATTTCTTTCGATCCAATGAAAATTGCGCGGTTATAGTTAAATGCTCGCATTGTGATCCATTTTGTATTGTTAGCCAAGAATAGAACACAATGGGAATTTGTTATTATGAAAACATTTTCGAAAGGGAGATACGATAAATTATACGTATCTCGACCCGATATAAAACAAATCTGTGTAAACAGTAACCGCCTATTATATAATGATGAATCAATTAATACAGATAATTACACCAGCACCGAGAGACGAGATGTAGCTATTCGTCTACGTTACGCGATATCGATTGCATGACCGCGTTCTGAGAACGATATCGAAAATTCTCTCTCTCTCTCTCTCTCTCTCTCTCTCTCTCTCTCTCTCTCTCTCTCTCTCTCTGAACGTTCGACTTCCCACACGTTTCCTCCAGTCGCCAGAATATTTATTATCATTTATTATCATTTTTCTAGAAATCGATACGTTTTAAATAACGATTCTTGATTATATACAATGTCTTCGTTAATATTAAAAAATGTAATTTTATTGTATATAGAGGCGGAACTGAATAGAATATAAAAACCGATTCTCTTATATAAGAGATTATTCGATTCGAAATCCACGTATACTTCTTAGTTATTTTGTCGCGCGATAATAAAAAATATTCGCCCTATAGATAAAAGATTCGAATCGTAATCCGATGCATAAAGGCCGCCATTATATTTTTATTATTATTTTTTTTTCTTTCTTCGAATTAATTTCGCACTTGTATCACATTCCCCCTTTGGCGAAGGTTTTGTAACATTTCATCTTTTGCTCGTGTCTTTGTTACGCAATAACGTAGCATGCTATACAATGCTATACTTTGTTGACATTTGTCGCAATAAAGAAGAAAGTAAACGTTTCGTAATAAAAGGATCACCAAAATGTCTTCCATAGTTTTGATTACTCTATTTTTAAACGTTTTGATTTCGGGCTTGTATTGTGGCATTCCCAGAGATTGATATATGTAACCCGAAAATTCTAGAGGCGCATAATATCCTACGCAAATATCATCCAACCGCAATTTATAATTAGACAAGTCGGCTGTTTCGTAAACAGACTCGCATCCTTGATAATTAATTACTTGGCGAGCGAAAGTTACATACACTTTTGGCCTCGAATCTTGGTTTTTGTACTTTTTCGCAAATCAAAGTGATTCGGTTTTACTTATTGTGCTACATCGAACGTTTATTATTATTCCTGATTTTTCTATGATACAATTATATATTGACCGTTTTTTATTCGTTAACTATAACGCGAAAAAAAAAAAGAAAAAAGGAAGAAAGAGAGAGAGAGAGAGAGAAAAAAGACGATAACATCTGAATTCGTTTGAAACTTCGACGTGTGCAAAGCTTCGTGAAATATCACGTTCCCGGCCAAAGTGTTTCGTCTACGTAACTATTGTTACGTCACAGCATCGAACTGCGTTAATTTTCACGAGAAACAAGCTTTTCTTAGAATTAAGCGATTCGAAACATGTTCCGTGTCACGTAAAATTATTTTTCATTGGTTTTTACAATATTTACTATAAAATGTTAATATTCATTGATCAATATATAATTTTAAACATTTATCATAATTCTTATTGAATAAATGTTGAATATACACATTATTATTCCACTTTGTTCATTTATTTATTATTTTTAATCGCTTTATCATTCTATTATTTTTGTTATTTTATTAATTCACATTTTGGTCTGCTTAATCTTTCACTATTCTACTCATTCTACTATATTTTACGTCCAATAATTCATCCATTCACTATTCTATTTTTATTGTTCATCTACGTACTTACATATCTCACCATATATTTTCTTCTTTGTCATGACAACGTTCGTTCTACGATATTTCTGTTCCTCCGCAAATGTCACGTTCAAAAGTCAATTAAAAATTCAAATTAATCTTTCCATGAAAAATTATATTTGAAGAATTAACTTCATCAACAAAAGTGATCAATGCATATTGATAGATTGATAGTCATGACTTTAACGCGTGCAAAATTTTCGATTCTACACGGTCGGTCTATGGCAACGCAATTATGTAAGGTGCGAATTCTATCTGAAATATATTACATAAGCTGCGCGCTGATTCTACGGACCGTCGCGCGCACCGGTGTTCCCAGTACAACGAATTGTTTACCACGCCGAGAATAAAACTACGTTGCATCGTTGACTCGATCACAGTTGAAAGCCATATACACTTAACGTGGGACGACGCCACGCTCGATCTCGTGTTGCTCTGTTAATTCACGCTCATTCATTACATAAAGGCTCACCAGTATTTACCGCGTTCTTATTTTTAAGCATCGACGTGAGACACGATCAACAATGCCCTCTCCCGGCGGCGTCAAGCTGCATGGCGCTTTTCCTCGTATAGCGGAGACAGTTGGTCATACGTCACGCGATGATAAATAGTGTTATGTAGTCGTTGAACTTGCCGCGTCATTAGGATTTCCCGACTTAGAATCGTTGTTGTAGCATCTGCTCGATAACACGATCGTCCGTTGATCTTTGAAATACCATAGATTCTTTTGATGTTCTGTAAAAAATTTGGATTGTACAATGCAATATAATCTTAATCTTTTTCGAATCGTGTTCCATTTTTATAGCAAAATCTTTTGTTAAAATAATTTCACTTGGAAATAATCGGGATGAAAATTCGTGATAGAAACGAATGTTTACGAATGTTTAATGGTTATGTTTTGAGTCGAATATCAAATAACAAGAAAACATCCTACAAATGTTTTATAAATGTCTTAAAAATATATTTTTAAAAGATAAATCGCTGTTATGAAACTTCAATGGGAAAACTTATTTTAAATTTCAAATGAAGAACATGCAAATGCAACTTGATTACAAGGATTTTAAAAAGTATATATATTTAGAATCAATATGCAGAGAAGGAAATGTAAAGGAGAAAGAAGTTAAACCAGTCTTAAAGCTAATATTAATTACTTGAACTTAACCTCAAAACCAGTCTTTGTTTGCTTGTACATATTTATTATTTTTTTTAATATAGCTGTATAATACATTTGTATCATTTATCGAATAAAATAGAACAACATCCGAATAATTATTAACATAAGTTACGCAAAATCGCGATATTGATTCAACAATCGCGAAGTTTATCTAGCTGGCAACGATTTTACAGGCGGATGGCTTTCCATGCTTGATCTAATAAGGTCTCCTCTTGATAGATCGGTCGACGGAGGAGCTTTATGTAACAGTTCCAAACATAGCCGTCCAGCGTGGCGACTTCTAGCCACATTTTTGCCAAATGTTGCAATCTCGTCTCTCCGAAAGTCCATCAATTTGGACGGACATTTTCTCATTCACTGCGAAACATCTACGAATCTGGTTAACTAACGCGGCTATTCCATAAATCGCGAGCAGATTGATGCTTGTAAATACATCGCGAATGAGGCACAATTGTGAAATCTTATCGATGGATCATGAAACGATGCTGATCGAAAGTTTCATGGCATGATTATGTCAGAGAGTTGGTTATCTGAAAGAAAAAGCGTGGAAATGCTCACTCAAGAAAACCTAATTAAACAAATATTGATACAGCGATATATTATATCCGTTACTTCTGTCCGTTCGAAATTAAAACTCGAGAGAAAGGAGGCGCAACGAGCAGTTCAGTTCATGATGAGGTGGGGAGAGAATGAGAAGGGGAGAGAATTTAATGGTTATAGCGGTTAAGCTTTTTAGCCAAGAATAATTAAACGCTTTGAAGAGGAATTGAACCTTTCGTGCTCTATTTTTTTTGTGGGATCTTTTTATTATCACGATTATTTTTTTTTTAAGAGATTAAATAAAATGGCTTTTTAGTGAATAATAAGATTTATGAGCGAAATTTAATATGACTTTTATCTTGTTTTTATTAATATTTCCGAATATATTTATTTTTTAATATTGTTAAGGATTTTAAGGAAATTGTTCAATTGTTAAGGAGAAGCAAACATTCGATAATATGAAATGCAGTTTCGCCCATATATAAGCTTTTAATTAATAACGTTTTCGATAAGTTTTCTTGGAATACAATTAATTTAATCAAAAAAGTAAAATGTTTTTCGAGAAGAATGCGAAAAATGTGAAGCTTCGTGTGAAGCTTTTTTCCAAGTTTTTGAAATTTTACGTTAAATATTAAATATTTCACATTAATATTTGTTATATTTCAGTTTCAGGATTAATAAATCGATACACAAAAATACAATATACTTTTCGTATCTTCCAAAATTTCAATACAATAATTTCTTTCGTCGTAATCGCAAGAAATTTACTAATCTATTCGTTCTTTCTTCTTATACAAAGAATTTTATAGCATTTTCACGAAACTTCACGTCATGAGACGATCGCAATGCGCGAAAGCAAGTGACGGTGCAGACAACGTAATCGTGGATCGCGTGGCCAGGTTCAAGCATGGTCTAAGATTTCTAACAGTATTCGCGTGTATTTTCTCGATCGTCTCGAGACAATATTTTTTGTCCTTCTTGAATACCGCCAAAAGAAGTGGCCACGTGGCGTCTCCGTTATATGTACGCGGGTGTCTGCCATGCGTAAACCATTTACGTAACGCCAAGATACGCCGTATTTCGATGATTAACAATTTGTTTTGCGATCGGCAAAGGTGACTCTTCGTACGACACAAATACCTTACGTAAGCTACCAGATAAATGCGTATATGCAAGCGGAGATTAAGTGTTCCGTTTTTCGAATTTTTCCGCAGACTTTTTGATTATTAAATCGAACACGAATATAAATCTAGGATCGTTTCTCGAATCGAAACATAACCTTGCCGGTCGAGAATCGTGAAGTTATGCGGAAATGATGAAATTGATAGATAGAGAGATAATAAGAATTTTAATAATAAATTTTTGTTATTATTTAATGAAGAGTTTTTGAATATAAATTTCAAAGTATCGAATTTTCCATAATTTTTAGGTTAAATGTATTGAAATTCTATTTTTGAATTAAATATCGAATTAATTTTAATTTTTATATTAAATATAAAACGCTTATCTTCAAAATGATATAATTTGATATTATTGAAGTGTATGATATTATTATAAATGAAATTGAAAATGATATTGAATTTCTTTTTATAATATAATATTAAAATATATATAAATATATATAATAAATATTATATATCATACATGTGTAATAAATAAATATTTTTCTTAAAAACTGCATTAATTTTTATTCAACATTCATTGACACATATTTATTTATCGTTCGTATTAATAACTTAATATGAACATTTGATAAATGACAGAATTCTATTTATCATTAATGAATGTAACTAACAATAGATTATATATGCATGTGTAAGTGATTAATATTTTTCAAATGAGAATCGCAGTATTTTTTTTTTTTTTTTGTTTAAGAAAATAATCGAGCTTCATTCACAATTACAATACAATTGATATGATTCTGCTTCGCAAACGTGACGAAAGTAGCTGATGACGCATTCGCATTTCTGTAAAAAAAAGAAAAAATGGTGCGAGGAAATGGAGTCAATTAGGGTTACTAAACTATAGAATTTTTACTGCAGAAAATTGAGAGTTTCTCTGTGGTCGTGTCGCGGTGTTTACGAGAAAAAGTGGGTAACGTAGGAGACCAGGTTTCATTAAGCGTAATTGCTGTTGTATTGCAAATAGACGTAAAAGGTTTCATCTCGTTGAGACTATATGTTTTTTACCAGCGTAGAAGATGATTGCAGAGATTCTACTTTGAAATTAATTCACGTTACGTAAATTTTTTATTGAAAAATATTTCTTCGCATATTAATATCCAATCACAATTATGGTAAAATATCGTAATTCTTCGATTAGTGTTTGTCGATTATAGAATGAATTAAAGAGATTTAAAAAAAATCTAGATAAATCGAGATGTTCTAGTTTTAATCTTCGATTATACATATAGATAAGAATCACGCGTTTGTTTATTTATCAAAAAAATTTTTACGATATATTATTATTAAAACAATCCGAAACATCCTCTTGAAATCGCTTTGAAATTTTGACGATCCGACTATTGTCGATTGTCGAAGATCATATCGATTTCCACGACTATTGTACAAAATATTTACCATTTGTATTAGATAATTATCGATATTTGTTTGCAACGGCATACATCCGTTGATTTTTAACGTCATTTACCACGAAACTTTAACGAAACGCAAACAGTGTTATGTAATTTTAAACAACACACACCGGCGGCAGATACTATACCTGCAAATTATTCTGTCCAATGATGGGGTCAGCTGCTTTTGTTTCGAAACATCAGGTGGCAAGCTGAACGAGCCGAACGGTAAGTAAATAGAATTCAGCACGATTGACGATCGTTGACAATGAAATATTTCTCGTACAACGAACCGAACATGACACCGTTACTTCGTCGAAAGTGAAACGTGAAATAAATGAAACTGGTTATCCACAAAGGAGGCGATAATTAACGTGAAAATCCATTTATACGTCGATCATATAATGACGACGTGAGGAAATTAATAAGAAGATTTATCATCTATAATAAATAAGTATTTATCGTGACAAGGATAATCGTGTATTACACGCAATTGCGATGATATTCTTAAATATCGGCATAAATATTTGCATTCTTTTGCTATAAAGAAAATTTTAATTAATTTTTTCTTTCTTATAGGTTAATACGAATTTTATAAGTTAATGCGACTTTCGTTATTTTTATGGTTCTATTTCTTCAGAAAATTTCAAGAAATTAAACTTATCGATTGACATGTTCATGACAAATAGATTATAAAGATGGGTTAAACATAGTTCATAATTAAAAAATATTAACTATACATGGCTAATATGTTGATTATATATATGTATATATTAGTACAACGATAATAATTAGTTGATATTTTCTTCCGTATATTTCGATATCATTACTAACGATATTTTGTTTTATATTTTACTTTTTTTATATTTTTTATTTTTTTACGCATCAGCATTATTTGAGATATTACATTAAAAATATAAAAAAAATTATCATCATCATTATTATTTATAGAATAAATCAACACTTTTGTAACGTCTGTACAGATCGGAAATAAAATCAAAATAATTATTTTTTTAAAAATACGCGAATGTCATCAATTTATATATATATATATATATATATATATATATATATAACCTATAATATATCAAAAGTAGAAAAAGATATAGGGTAAAAATAATAATGTATAAACAATTTCTCGATTCATACATATATACATATATACATACGCATGAGCGTACACGCGCGCGAATCGTCTCGAGTGTTTCAGTTGCATCGCGCAAACGTGATCACGAACGCGCGCGCATGTGAGAAAGAAAGAGAAAGGAAGCGAGCAGTGCGTTTATAACGCGTCTGCGTAGTCAACGGTCGGTGCACACTGACTCACGCACGATCACACAACGAGGGGAGCAGCGCACGCAGGTCTGCTCTTGGTGCCGGGTAAAACGGAATACCACGACGTAGACCAAGTAACGTTACTGCTCATGCTCAGTAAGATTCCTAGAGCCCGGAGAGCCGAGGCTCGCCCGTGGAATAATTGATCCAATCGAAACTCGCCTCGCTCCCGCCACGTTTTGTGCACTGACGCGACGCTCTTTATGTAAGCTCCGCAATCGCGCATCCCGCTGCTTCGTCCACAGCTTTACCCGTAACGAAAAGATTCCGTATGTGTTCTGTGTCGTGTTTTTTTGCTTCGAATATCCCTTTGACGAATTCATTTCTCGATACGGATGACCGAAACGAAGATAACGGACGAGCAACAACAAGTGTCCTGATTAAGTGGTCCACTACCCTTGCGTCTCGTCACCCTCGTCGAATCACAACCTGTTTTACCATATAATCTGCATCGAAAGTTTCGTGTCACGTTCGTTCACTTAAGAAGGTTTCTGCTTCGACGACTTTTAGGTTCGTTGGTGGAGCGCGGGTAGCTAACAGGACGCCGTTCGTTTGAATACCATGAAGACATGCTTCGAAAGAGCCTGTTGATATTTCCAGACCATGTCGATTGCAATGATGAATTATACTTCAATGATATGTCACAATAAAGAATATTCAAGAAAGATTTTTCGATCTTTATTCGGATGCTTGCTGAAGTGAAATTCAACTCGAAGAAGTAAAAAGAATTATTTTGAAATAAAGTGTCAAAAATAACGAATTCATTGAGAAATAATGAATTCATCCAAATTGATATACTGCGAATGATGCATTGCTCGATCGATCGGAATATAAAAAAGCAGAGGTATCCTGATAAGGTTAAGAAGAGGGCAAGGGTTAAGCTGAGCGGATCAAGAGGGATCTTCGTGGTGGCAGGATGATATTCCGTAGTGGGGGGTGTGGCTCGACGCGACGCCTACGTAGAACGTAGACCCGTGATATAGTACAGTTCGTGGTGGTATCACGAAACAGTTGGTGAGGTAGAGGCAGTGAAGAGTCGAAGGTGTATGTACCGCCACGCGGCGCTGTTGTCGCCATCGTTTGGTACCACCACGATTGCACCGACGCCACCACCACCACTGTTGTTGGCCACCCCTCGTCCGGTTTATGTTTCTGACAGTGGCCCGAGCGAGCGGTGACAGCCAAGCCAGCAGTCGTCAGTGCGTCGTCGTACTGTACGTAGTGTTGTCTCTGCGTGGTGTATATCGTGAATACTTTTACCGCGTGGCCGGCTAGCTGTCAAACGTGCGAGCAATCAATCGACTTATGAAACTATAGCTCTTCCGGGTATCGATATTGATAAATACCGAGCTTGTCCGATAATCATTGCCTCTCATTGTGTCAAGTGTTTTTGTTGCATCGAAACGTGTTTTCCAGACAACCGATCGATACGATTTTTATTTTGAAGAAAGAAAGGAAAGAAAAATATAAATGAGAGAATATCGTTGCACGATTTTTAGAGTGATCCGATGAAGTAAAATGTGC
The DNA here is from genome assembly GCF_014066325.1 of Apis laboriosa. Lineage (NCBI taxonomy): Eukaryota > Metazoa > Arthropoda > Insecta > Hymenoptera > Apidae > Apis > Apis laboriosa. Next base: position 1,822,922 of record NW_025224135.1, read on the forward strand.
ATCGTTCTTAAATTTATCCTCTCAATATTATTAACCAGCGGATCGTTCCCATTTATTTCGCGATCAACGCTTATACGTAATCTTTCATAACATAAACGTACGCGCGTCGTTTCTTCGAAAACTGATTTCGAACGAGGAAAGTGCTTTCAAAGATTTCAGCATTTCAGTATACGATCATTGAATATGACTGAATTGGCAAAAGAAGCTTTCGCCTCGCGCAATTATCGCTTAGCTGTAGAAATGTACGAACGTAATTTGAAGCAGCAAGCACCGAGTTTTGAGGTGCTCGTTGGCTATGGAGATTCTTTGGCCAAATGTGGACGTATCAGAGAGTCCATTGGTGTTTACTCGAAATGTTTAGCAGTAGGATCTGTGGCACCGGAGCGATTGAAACATCTGGCGAACGCTTTGTTGGATGAATTGTCTGGGGCTGCGACTACAACCATCAATTTTCGAAGAAAAATCGAAACATCTTTCGCGTGCCCTTTGTGCGAGGGAACCCTGTGCCAACCAGTAACATCGAATTGCGGCCATACATATTGCAAAAATTGCGTGGAGCCGGGCAAAAGCTGTCGCGTGTGCGGGCAAAAAATCATCACTGTGAGTGAGACGAATGTGCTAGTGCAGAGACTGGTGGAAAAGTGGTGGCCGCGAGAAGCAGAGGCTAGCAGAGCTAGACACGAGGGTGATATTCTAATGAAGGAGGGACACTTGGGTCAAGCGCTCGAAAGATACAATTTGGCGGTTCATCTTGGTGAGTGTTTTTTTTTATTTTTTTAATAGTTTTGTTGAAATTAGAGTTTCATTTGTCTTTTATTATTATTTGCGACACTTTATTTTGAAGAATTATTTTTTAAAAAATTAAAAGAGATTAATTTGAATATTACGATATTAAAGTTGAGCATTTTATGCATTTATGTTTATATTTTGTGTATTTATATATTTTAAAATTTTTATCATAAGTATACTTTTAGATTTGAATTCGATATTATTCATGTTAATATATTATAAGTATATTCGATCATTTCGAAAACATCTATATAGATTATGATTTATCGTAGGAACTTTCCCCTAAGAGAAAACGATCGCAAAGATTACGTTTAGTCGTTGGATTAGTTTTATCTTGAGATACGTAAGATGATTTTTTTTCTTTATTACCGCACAGAAAATGGCTTATGTACCCAGACAGAGTATATGTATACATTTTACGATTTAACCCCACGGTGTTGTCTCGATTTATCCTTTGTTTTCCTTTTTATACAACCAGTTGCAGAAATATATTTGCGTTTTAGAGAAAAGTTTATTTGTGCTACTAAATTCTCACCACAGATTACAAAGTAGTTACATAAAGATCATTACGAAACAGCGAATCCGGATAGCGTTACGAACCACAGAAGATCGAATTAATTTGCATGTTCTGATTTCAAAGATAGCAAAGATGCACAAAAGAATATGACCGTTCTAAATGGACACAAATCTTTTTAATTAATCTGATAGTATTAATGTAATACTTTTAACGAATTTGTTTAAGTTAGGTTAAATTAAATTAGTGATTTTGGTATCCTGCAGAAATGGATGACAGATTGTTTTCACGATAATGAAATTAGAATTATATAAATATTTATGATTTTGCTTTTATTGATGAAATATCATTGTGATATTAATAAAAACGTTTTGAATTTTTTTTAAAATTTTTATCCTATTTTCTAACGCTATTCTGTATAATATAATCTAATTAATAAGACGAAATGCAAATGCTTAAATTAGATTAGAATTAAATAACATTTTTATTTGTACATTCAAAATTATTATTGTTGCTTGTTTTTGTTTATCGAAAATTATATTTAAAAATTACGTAAAAAGTTTAAGAAAAAAAAAGCAATATCTCAAAATAAAATTCAACCATTGACCCTGTCAACAAACTAAGATCAACCGGATGTTTTTTTCAAACATGGCAAAATGAAGGCAGTATTTCATGAATGGTATTTCGTTTGCACACACTTCGATATTTACTACGTGCTCAATCTCTGGATAACATGTTGTGTTATTTGCCAGTCACAGAAAGGTTTTTTTCTGTTGCAGAAACGCGTTCCACGTTTTTACAAACAACGCTGTAAATCATATGCACTCGGTCGGTTCTCTTTGTCCCGCGCATGAGTTACTGGCATTTCATGTCTTCTCTTCGTCGTTTAAAGCTTATTAAGCATTCGAATTTCCAAAGAGCGGATTATATCTTTTTATATTCCCAACCGTTTCAAGTTTATTCTTTCATTTCGATACGTATGATACTCGGGGACTCGAGTGGCAGAGATTCTAATAATCGATACGAAGTTAATAAAAATTGCAAAGAAAATTGCATAGAATTTTAAACATTTATTCATTCCTTGAGAGAATAGTGTTTATTGACAGTTTTTTTTTTAAAAAAGATATATTTTTAACGCAGGATGCAGAAAATAGATAGAGAGTTACGAGTAGAATGAATCAGATGTCTAAAAATAAGATGAGAATAAGTTTGAACTGTCTTGAACTCTATAGTAAGAGGATATCGTATATGAAAGTGTTTAATTCGTTTATATATATATAAAAAAAAAAAATCTTATTCTTTTTAATAATTCTCGAATCTATTAAATATAATTCAAACGAAAAAATGATTTTTCCAAATATATCGATTGAAAAAAAAATTACGAACTTACGAAATTTTAATTTAACGCAATGTTAGAGATTTAGAGATTAAGGGAGAAAAAAAACCGAATCGAATTTTTCGAAGAGAATAATAACGAAGACATGTTTCATTCACGATCCATTTCTCTTTACGAAGAATTTTTAAACTTCACGATCGTACCATACATACCATATATACACAGAAGCATCATCCAAGTTCTTGCGTGAGATAAAACACGGTCTGGACCCGGCAGGTAAAGCGATTTTCTGGATCCGACTCGAAAGAATAACTGAATCGATCGCATTCCTTCTCCCTCTTCGATGCATGCGAATGCACCGAACGAACTCGTAGGGGAGAGAGAGAGAGAGAGAGAGAGAGAGAGAGAGAGAGAGAGAGAGAGAGAGAGAGAGAGAGAGAGAGAGAATGCTTGCGTTCGAATGCGAAGACGACCGACCACGTCGGTAAGTTCACGGCCAGTCTGAGTTGGTTCTTATATAACGCGGTTCGGGAGAAAGAGAGGAAGAAAGGGAGACGAGCAATGGCAGGACGAGTGAGAGGGAATGGCGAGAGGGCAGATTATTCCGAACCGGCCTGTTCGGTGGCACACGATGCATGCACAGTGAACACAAAGAGACTTTCTGCGGATAACTTCGCCATGAAGAATTTAGCGCATCGCGTACACATTAAATCGTTGCATTTGTGACAAATGTGCGAACTAATTTTTCATACCTGGAATGACTTCTGCTTAGATAGCGTTTTTGAAATTTCTTGCAGTATAAATATGCGGATGTTGTTGTATCGATTGAATTGACTATAATTTTGGATAATATGAATATTTTGATAGATGGTAGTGGATGTATAATTGATAATAGTAAGAAAATATATATCATACAAAAGAATTATCTCTTATTAAAATTAAATGTTACAAAATTTCGAAATGTTAAAAAATTAACGCATTAAATGAATTATATCTTACAATTTATATTCATCCTACTATTTTTTTCTCGAAATATAAATGTTTGCATTAGTATCAAGAACACTGTATCTTTGATACATATTTATATCGATTTTATAATTTATTCATATTATAACATTTTACAAAATATTATTTTTGAATTATTTGAAATTGCTATTAACTATTGCTATTAACAGCATTCGCAACATACAAAAATACGATTTTTTCTCTTTATAAATCATAATTCTGAATTATAGCATCTTAAATAATAGAATTTCTATGTTTTCTATTTCTTGTATTATTTTATATAATATCTTATCTCACTCTGATTTTTTTGAAAAAATTTTCAAATATTTTTTCATAATATACATGAACAATATAAAGTTGTAAATTTTTTCAATTCATTGGTATTCTTAAAGTTTAATAGAAATCTACAAAAATCAAAAATCATATTTTTTTTATTATTTTAAGTATTTATTATTATTTTGAAGAGGTAAGAAAAACTCTCTATAAGTAGCTTTGATAATTGGTTTGACAAAAAGAACCATATATAGTGGAAAGATATGAATTCTTATCACAAATTGCGTGATAATGTTATATAAAAGTTTATATATTAAAAATTTACCAAATAAAGCTTATATAATTACTATTATATAACGATATTATCTATTTTGTTTACGAGTAGATGAAATAACTACGAGACAATTGATGTTACCTTTCTCATTTAAGTTAAGTTAAGTTAGGTTAGGTTAGACACACAAATTTTAAAACCATAAATTTTAATGTTTTATCTTATACATATTTATGCATTTAAACAAAATTTAAATATACAAAAACTTACAGAATACACACAAAAAGACACAAAATATGCAAAATATATTAAATTATCGCGATATTATATTATTTCGATAAATAATACAATAAATAATTCGATAAATAATTCGATAATAATAATAATCTTTCATTTAATTTCTTTTAATTTTTTATATATAATAAAAATTTAATTTTATCTGAAACATCGCACTTTGTTTAATCACTTTTCGAAACGAAATTTTTAATGTAATCTTTTAAATTATAAAAGCAAAAAAATGAAAAATATTTGAACGTGAGTAAAAAGTTGAAACATCAGAGTGTAGCAACATATCTTGATCGCGCATTTTCTCACGGTGATACTTCAACCTAACCTATGTTTTCTTCTCTCTTACCGATACCGTTGGCGAATGATTACCAAGAACAATGACGCGTAGCCGCGATAACACGTAATCCATGACTAATCGTCCTTGTCGAGATCGTCCTCGTTATCTTCGTCATCGCTGATTACGTTTTACGTAAAAGGCTCTCGTACCACATACGCATAAAAATATGAACCGTAACTGATTGAATCGCGCATTCAAGTGAAGTGCAGTCGATAACGTAGAGATAAAAGATTTTCAATAATTAAAATATATATTTTTTTTTTATCTTTTTATATGATATCTGATATAAATATTGATTGTGATATTAAAATCTGAATTTTTTTTAACATGTTAAGTATTTGTACTTTTAAAAGCATGTATATAAAGTGTATATAAATTGTTTCGCAGAAATGAAGAAATGACGAGTATAATCGTCGTACATGGCTAATAAATTAAATTTGATGCGTGAAAATTTTTAATATATCCTTTTTTTTTAATTTAAATCTAATTTTAAATAATAATTTTTTATTTATTATTAAGTGACGATTATTTTTGTAATTTTTGAAGGAAAAAGAAGAAATTATTTTTGCAAGATGGAGCAGAATGTCGTTTCTCTTTTTTCTTCGTTTTTATATGTATTTTAATAGATGTCTAACCGTTATGTATTATAGCGTGTGCATTATAATCAACGATTATACTGAATGCTTTGGTGTTTTAAAAAGGCAATGAGTATACTTGTGTTCGATGAATCACTATGGTTTTTTCTCTCCCTTTTAAGAACAAACAATTATCATAAATTACTATCGTATAATGTTTTTTTTCCCCTTGAAGAAATAACATTTAAATGCAGTCATTGTTTTGTTCATTTACCAAGAGCAATTTAGTCTGATGAGCATATATATATTTATTTTTCGATTTTGTTTTATGAAAATTATCTTTATAAATAAAATTTATTATTTATAAGAAAAATGCATTTATCTGTATATTGTCTTCTTAGTTCTTCTACTCTAACTAAATCTTTTTGATACATTCGATCGTGTATATTATAAAAATTATGAAATAAAGAATTTGTAATAAGTATTTTTAGTCAATATTTTTCTGACAATTAAAAGAGACAATCTTTAATAATATGACATTTACGATATTGAAGATAGAAGAAATTTTCATTTACAAATCTCACTTTTTCACAAATGCTTTTGTGAATTGACAGTAACTAGATACAATAGATACTATAGAAATGCATAATTCTAACTAAATCTCAATAACATTTACAATTATCTGTATATTACATAGCTAAAAATAAAATAATATTGTACAATTTCTATCACAAAAGTAACAACAAATCTCTCTTAAATTATCCAATATAATCATAAAAAATTTCATTTTTTTTGAAAATTAATTTAGAAAAATAAATAAAAACGTTCAATTTTAAATCCAATCTATCACTAATCTTACTAAATCTCAACAACAATTACTGCTATCAATAAAATATCATTGCTTTCATTAATTATCATTTATTTTAACGCATACTTATTTTTTTATTACAAAATTAATGACAAATTTTTCCAATATAACCTAATTCTCAATACAATTTAATAAACGCTTCATAATTTAAAAAAATAAATAAAATTTAATCTAATCAATTTATGCAATGATATGCAAATATTTATTTCAAGTGATGGTGTCAAGTTAAAAACATGCTGCGTTCTATAAAAAGAAATTTCCATGAACGCGTCGAACCACTGATATCGAATACCGTGCAACATATGCGCTATTAATTTATTCTCGAGGCTAATGGCCATGCACTGGACACAGGCCGGTGCGCGGTCGGTAATATCGAAATTACGTAAGCACAAGAACTAAATTTAAAAGAAACAAAAATGAGTGATTGGCCATCTGCGGCGTGTATATCGAATGCTTATTTGCCCGATTGCACCTGCATCGTCCACCTGCCCTTTGAACCAATTATGAGCTTTAATTTCTCCTCCAAGATCTATTCGAACGCAGAAGGATGTTTGATCGATTTTGCTTGATCGAATTCTCGCTTCCGTTTTTGGTTTAACGAATGGATTATGAATTTTTATTTATAAATTGAAATTTTATCGAATCAATTTTCATTGAATTTTGATTATTGATGACAAATATGAACAAATATGAACAAATTGAAATAGGCAAATAAAACTAAAGATTTGTAATGAATTGCATATTATCTTTATTACATATTTATCTACGTTAATAATTAAAATAGTCTTATTTATTTTATAATTTTAATACATATCTTAAAATTTTTTAATACATGTATATTAATAAATATAAATATATTTTTGTTATTCAAGTTTCAATTATATAAGTATAATATTCTATACTTAATATTCTAAAAATGCAAATTTTTATCTAATGAATCATCTTCAATTATCTAATATTTGATATTTAAAATATCTCTAGAATCTAGTAATTCCATGACTCTGTTCAAAGAAACTTAACCTCTTCCACGGTTCAAGTCGCAACACAATACATGTGCATATATTTTTAATCGAGAAACCTAATTACTATTTACATTTCATTGAAAGAAAGAAAGAATAATTTTCCAAAGTCTGTGAATTAAAACGAATCGATTGCATACAAAATTTTTTGCAATCATTTCCATTGCAAATCCTCTTCTTTTATTCTTGCATGAATAAGTTGACATTATTTTTCATCGGCCGCGATAACATTGATCGATCGTTAAATCGAGAAAAAGTGATTTGTGTATCTCAAGAAAGTTGTATACATAACGAAAAGCATTTATCGAGCGTGAGCATTGTCTTGCGAGTATTTTCGAATCGTGGTATTCCATTTCTGCAAAGTGTGCTATAATTATCGTCAGAATTGAAACTGCACTTTATGCGTGTTCGTGCCATGTTCGTTGACAAACGTGAAATACGAAGAAAAGTTTTATGTTGTTTTTCACGAGAAAATGTGGAATACTACTGGTGTGCCAGGAAATTGATGAAATGTGAAATGTGAAAATTTCTGAAAATATGAAACATTTGTATCAGGAAATAGATGAAATGTGAAATATGAAAATTTTTGAAACTATGAAATATTTGTATCAGGAAATGGATGAAATGTGAAGAAAATTTTTGAAAATGTGGAATATTTGGTGTGTTAGGAAATGGATGAAACATGATAATTCTTAAAAATATGATATAATAAGAATTAGATGAAATTTGAAGACAATTCTAAAAATGTAGAATATTAATGTGTTAGAAAATAAATGAAATATGGAAGAAATTTTTAAAAATATGAAATATTTAATTTGCTAAAAAATGGATAAAATATAATAAAAAAAATGAAGATATAATATAAAATTTTATAATAATAAAGAAAGATTTAAAAAAATGTAGAATATGATAAAATTTGAGAAAAAAAATGAATCAAAAATATAAATAATAAATCATGTTTCTTTTAGATAGAGATAAAAATTAAATAAATGGGATGGTAATGATAGATGATGTTGCTAAATTCAGATTTTATTTTCAAAACAGACAATTATTTAAAGAATAATGATAGCAACAAGACTTAAGATTACTTTCAGAATAATAACAATAATATTGATTAATTTGACATACGAAGTGAAATATAAAGTAATGAATATTATACGAAAAAAATCAATAGTAATATAATTTGTATATTATGTGTTTCCAATTACAAGTAAAACAGTTTTCAGAATTTGTTATAAAATAATTTCTGACGCGTCATATTTTATTATTAAAATAAATTCTATCAATTATAAGTAAGATTATCGAAGAAGAATAATAAAACACGATTATTTACATTAATACGATAAATTAAATTGATTATCAAGCTTATCTCGAAAAATCTATTTAAAAAATCACATTTTCAATTCCACTTGAAAACAAGTTAACGATCTCAATTATCAAAATATTTCCATTCTCATTAATTATTAATTATCTATCCATTACATTAATTATATTAATAACAGAAATAAATTATCGAATTCTATGTATAAACATTTTTTCTTCGAATTAAATTTCAGTGTAATTTTATTTCATGTACAAAGTAGCATGCCCATTATTCGCTAATCCTTTTATTTAATTCCTCGTATTCAACATCGAGTTCCAAGTTCGTTTTCGCGACATACAATCTCTAGCACAATTCACTCATTCCTCCATTTACTCGCGCCTTCTGTGGAAAGCACGAATCGCGTTCGAGACTCAATTTCACGCGTTTCTTCGCTCCAGTTCCCCGCTCTTTACGACCGTTTCTCACAATACCAAGCGCAAGAAGATCGTCGGGTAAACTCGAGTCGCTCGTACGTAGATCCGCCTATTTCATTTCAGAAGTATACATATATACATACATACGTACATACATCAAGGCGAGTTGAGAAACAGGATAATGAATTTTTTCACTCTTTACATTTTTTGAAAAACGAATTAAACATAAATAAATTTAAGTTCAAGAGGTTACTAAGAATTTTCACGTTATGTAAAATAATAGATAATAAAATATCGAAATGAAATTTATCAATTTACAAACACTTGTTTATCTCGTAACTTGGAGAGAAGCAAGGAAAATAAAGCGAATTTATTAATGACATTGAATATAATTTTTACAGTTGAATGAAACTTGAAAATTATTGTATTAGAAAAAAATTATATAATTATGTTAAATTATAAAATTAATTATAAATATTATTTAAATTGGAAAAAGACGATATAGTAACTTGGCCATTTGCCTGTATATTTGCTTCAATAACGACCAAACTGCGGCATTTATGCAAAATTTGAATATACAAAAATTTACAGAAAATATATACAAAATATAAAATTATATAAAATTATAATTAAAATTATAAAATTATATAGAAATTATATAAAATTACAGAATATATATACAAAAGACACAATATCCAAAATATATCTAAAATATCTAAAATATCCAAATATTATGATATTCGAGAAATAAAACAAATATTTATTTAAACTCTATTTCCATTAATTACGTTCATAAAAATTTGAATTGCATAAAAATCTGCAGTTTAATAATGATGTAACACAAAAATCTAAGATTTCAAATTGAAAAACAAATTTATTAAAATTCAATCAATAAAAAATATAGAAAAATATAATTATTTCTACAATTTGTAATTTATTGCATTATTGCAATGATATATACAATCCAAACAATGTGCAAGATATTTTGAACGCAAAAACTCAATGACGCATTAAGTAAATCGAGAGTCCACGTAAACAAATCTCTACGCCCAAAGTTATGTTATAATAAGTGACTCGTCTCCGTCATTCAGCGATATAATTCACGATTCTTTCTACAGTGTATCCGATTTATATATATATAACAATAAAATATCTTGAAAACACAAATGGTACGAAAAAATGTTTCAGATAAAAAAGTTATTTGCTATAAAGAGATACATTATGCAGAGATACGTTATTAATAATTTTTCTGTGTATTAATGTATAAAAATCATGCGAAGATTAACTTTAATTTTTTAAATAAAATTATATAATTTTTATTTCATTAACCGATGTAATTCGTTATTTCATAAAAAAATTAACCTATTTATATAAAAAAATCTTTAGTTTAAGAAATATTGTAATTTGTATTGAAATTTATAAAACTTAGCTCGTATGAAAAACAAGGAAAGCATGAACAATGGAATATTGCTGTCTTTTATATGGTTTTTGAACTTTAAATTACAATATCTCCTAAATTAAAAATTTTTCGACATAAATAGCTTTGTAAGAAATAACTATACTGATTACTATAATAAAAGTCACAAAAAACTTCCATTTGAGAAATTAAAGTTATTCATATCTTCATATAACCTCTATTTACAGAGAAACTATTAACACTACATTAATGTAATTTAATGTAATGTTCGTCCACGTTAAGAAGTTGGCAAACAAAATGGCAGAAGAATCTTCAATTGCCTGATCATGCTACTAACTCTGCCATATTGACACAATAGTAAGATCTTTATAAACTATGAAAACACATTTCGTCAATAATTAACACTCTGCTTACGGAATAATTTTACACTACTTTGAAGTCATTGTCACTACATCGTTTTTTTTCATTCAATATATTTATTTTTCTTTTCTTTGTTACACAATTCGATTGTAAATCCGACTATTTCAACCAACTATGAAAATACGCATGAAGTACTCTTACCTACTGCTGAAAAGAAGTTCTTAAGACGGCACAGAGGCAAGAGGGGTTCTTCGCTTGGTCAGCCTATCCCCACTCTTGATTCTTTTAAAGATTACGTTTAATTTAATATCATGCGCTATAAATTTCCCTTGAATATTCCAAATCACGAATAGAAGAATTCTATTACAATAAATAAGATAATTAATTATTTTCAATTATAAAATTATGTAAAAGATTCATCTTATAATAGATTTCAATTATAATAGATTCATCTTATAATAGTTTTAATAGATTTTATTGCTCTTCTCCGTCATATCGACACAAATGCGTATGAAATAGACGTTTTTTTCTCACTCTAATTTTTTCCACAGGTTTTATTTTCAAGAATATCAAATAGTGTATCAAATAGTGAAACAATAATACCCATACTTTTTTACTATTTTCTCAAACAAACAATATCTTTTCATACATCAAATAATTTTTCTCTGAACTATTTTATCGTTCACATTTTTCGCGATACTTTTCTTTATTTTATTTCAATGCTTTGAAATCATTTCCACATCGTTCTATCACGCTTAATATCTTTATATATTCTTTTCTCCATCGAACGATTCGATTATAGATGCAGAACTTAATTTCTGCCAATTAAAAAAATTCATGTAAAATATTGTCGAATAGTGAAGCAATAGTATCCATACTTTTCTGCACGTTCATCTTCTCTATTATGAATAGTGTCTTCGTATATCAAATAATTTTTTGTCTCGAACATTTTTTCGCGTCGTTCATCATATTTTTTCGAGATGTTTTATTTCACAGATAAAGCAGACACCGTGTACAACGATACAGCTATGTATCCACGCGTTCCATTGGCGGCGTGGTTGGAGGCACGCGGAACTTGATCGCGGCGCGTGTATGGACCCATGCCAAATTCGGCACGCTTTGCTCCATCTTACCTTTATCTCTCAGTTGGAAAGGCGGTGGCCGCGAATTCTAAAGAGCGCCAGGGACCAAGGACACAGCCGTTCGGTGTTCAAGTGATTCGCAAACAGAGCAAACAGACACAGCTGTGTCAGGGCCACGGCATCAAAACTGTGTGGAGCACGGATACAATGGAAATAGGGACTCGCGAATTTTGTGATCGAGATGATGTATTGGTCAATAATTGGACTAGTCGTTTCGTCCAATTTCGATGATATTGCTGTAATTTGCTTTTTGAAAAACAACATTATATTTCGATTAAATTAATCGGTCTTTTTACTTTTCAAATATTTGAATCATTATATTTTTTTTAACTCTTTAAATGAAAATTATTCTTGAAACCAGATCGAAGTATTAACATTATAATTATTTTTCTATGATATTTAAATCTTTTTTATGTATATAATATTAATACTATAAAAATAAATAGATAATAATAAAAGTAATTACAGTTCTATCTCAATATATTACAAAATTAATTTTCATTTTTTCAATAATCGAAAAATATAAAAAACGAAAAATATAAAATTTTGATGAATTTAATTGTTCTTTAGTAATTTCAAATTTCACTTGATATGAAAAACTATAATTGTTAATTAATTCAAATCTGATCTTTTCAAATCGAAATAAAAATAAACATTTTAAAAATCTTATAAAATTAATCATTTTTCTTCAATCATCATTCTTCAATCAAATTACTGCCATATCAATATTAAATTAAAAATCTCCCAATACGATTAAAAGTATTACTCTACACGCGTGCTCCGTATTTCAAGAAATAGATTTGCACGAAAATATCGTCTACGATATACGAAAAGAGTGACTCGTTCCTTCGTAGAACATATTTTCGTGGTACACTCACATTCGAACACATGTGAAAATACGATCTGACTCATTTGATTTTCCTAATGAGATTTTCACGATACGACGACAGTTTATGTAAGTATATCCATGTAACTGATACGCGCATAATTTCTTTCATCATTCAAACTTTCCGTATGCCCCTAGGTATATGTAATGCATTTATCCTTACAGTGGAAAAATAATTTTTCTAAAGTTTCGATCGCGTATATATAATAATTATTAAATTTATCAATTTATCTATTATTTTATAAATAATTTGAGAAAATTGTTGAGAATTGTCGAGTATTTTCAAAATATTTCTCATAAATGGACATTGCGTTGAGGATTATTATTCGAGAGAATCGTTTCGCTATCCGAGAGTCGATATTTCGTTAATTATCGCGTGAATAATTGGAGAAAATTAATAATTTGTTGGAAACCGATGTTGACAGTTTATTTCTCCGTAAAGGGACATTATATCGATAATTATCAGAGAATTGATTACTAAATTTTATCGTATGAATTATATATATATATATTTTCCAAATAATTTCAATTTCACTGTTGAGAATTGATGTCGATAGTGTTTCTCATAAATGGATATTGCATTAAGAGTCATTGTTCGAGAGAATCGTTCTTGGAATACAAATTTTAGAATTTTGAAATGCATTTTAAAATATAACTAGTAGATAATTATGAATGGATATAATATGTTTCATAAAATTTTGAAATTTTGAATCTCGGTTTCGATAATATTTCTCGTGAATAGATATTGCATTCAGGATAACTATTCAAATTATTGTAAGTATTGTTTTATAGAGTGTAAATTATGGAATCAAAATTGCATTGTTTCTCGTAATAATGGATTTCGCAATTATTATTTCCAGAGAATTCCGCTATTTTTATTAGCTTTGATGTTTTTCTAATTATTTATTTATTTATAATTATTTATGAATATTTATTATTTATGAATATACTATCTCACAGAGTACAAATTTTGAGATGCAAATATAATATTTGAGAGCATTCTTTAAAATTCTCTCGAGGACATGTTTCATAAATCAATTCTGGCTTTTGTTCTCGACAAATATAATTACAAATCCGGTTTACTATTTTTGCTACAACAAAGTCAGATGGGAAAGATTCGAAAGTGGGTCGCGACCTGGATCCATCCATCAATCCAGACTTCGATCGTCTCCTCATTCTCGTTTCCATCATAAATAAACAATCGTTTCGTTCGTTCCTTTCTAGATATTTTCTTTGTTCAAGGAATCAGTTAATTTAAATGCCAAGTATCAAGTGTTCAAACTATGTGTATATACACACACATATTTGTAGATATATGTATATATACGCAGGTTAAGTTAGATTAAATTAAATTAAATTCGTCGAAGAATCATTAATATCAAGTATCGAATGTTCAAATTATATAATACATGTATGTGCATATATATATATGTATTTATATAGTATAGGTTAAATTATCGATATAGGTTAGATTATCGAATGTTCAAATTGTATACGCATACATGTACATATATATGTATATATATATAGTATAAGTTAGGTTAAAATAGGTTAAATTATTATAATTTGTTCAAACTGTATGTATAGTTTATATTAGATTGTCGAGAAATTATTAATTTAAATATCAAATATATATACTCTTATATGTGTAAATATATGTATATATACAGATTAGATTAATTTAAATGTCAAATATCAATATTCAAACTGTATACATACATATGAATAAACTAATAAAATAAAAAAAATAAAATAATATATATATATATATATATATACATGTATAAGTTAGATTAAGTTAGGTTAAATTATCGAAGAATTATTAATTTAGATGCCAAATATCGAGTATTCAAATTAAATATATATAGCCATATGTGTAAATATATGTACAGATTATCTGAGAATTATTAATTTAGATGCCAAATATCAAATGTTCAAATTATATTATATATATAACCACATTATATACATATATAACCACACGTGTAGAGGTTAAGTTAGATTAACTTGTCGAGGAATTGTTAATATATGTATATATATACGTATATACAAGTTAGATTAGGTTAGGTTAAATAGAGTACATGTATAGGTATCGTTTACTTATTTTTGTATAGCATTGAAAACAATTGTCATGCGTGTGCAAATACTATTTGTGAACGGTTTTATTATAATTTATGCTGAAACCAGTTTCCTGCTGTGAGAGTCATTATTTAATAGGTTGGCCGATAAGTTAATTTGGAATAATTTTATTTTAAAAGTTGTTCGTTTAATCGTTTCTTTTCTTTCTTTCTTTCTTTCTTTTTTTTTTTTTTGCATCTATATACTATGTTGATAATTCGATAAGCTAATGGCTTAATATACGTGGATTAATTGGTTATAAATCGATGGCAATATGATTGATTAACTTTAGTGGCTTAAATATTACGATTCAAGTCGTAAAAGTATCAAATTATGGAAACGTTACTTAATTATTTTATTTCATATTATCGTGTCCAATATTACTACAATTACTTTTATCTCAATTTTTTCTGTATCAAATTTTGTATTATCTCAATGGTATTATAATAATAAAGTATATAGGCACTGTATTATTGATTATCAAAAATTCAATTATTCAATAAACATGCAGACTTAGTATTCAAACTTTAGAACTATAGAAATAGTTTCCTTGTGTACATTATACAAGCGTATATAGTATTGTCATGATGGAGAATTTTACCGCTTTCACGCATCCTGCCACCTCGAGGGAGCAACTGGAAAGCTATTCTTGCCTTGACACGGATCACGTGCGCCTCTGTGGATTAATTTCGATCGCTCGTAATTACGTAATCGAAACGAGCTATCGCGGATTTACAATACCGTGGCCACGTGGACAGAACTCGTATACTCGTGTGTCTTGCAACTTGTTCCTCGAATGTCGATTTAAATTATATCGAATACAGAAAATAACGCATGGAATTTTTAATATTACGAATTTTTATATTAAACAGTCGATTGATCAGGAAATAAAAAATAAAAAAAAAAATTGAGAAATGAAAGAAGAAAGAGAAAGGTGTTGGAAATACGGTTTGAACATATTTTTGAAATCTAATTGAGAGTCTGACTGATGTGAATATTAAATTGTTTGAATTAAATTCTATATAGAAAATGACACGTAGAATTTATTTAATAGTATGAATTTTAATATGGCAGATTATTGATTATCGATAATTGGAAAATAAAATAAATAATCAGATAAAAGAAATATTAAAGATAAAAGATTTGATTTTTGAAAAGAACGTAGATTTTTTGAAATCTATTTAAATTATATAGAGGTTATGTCGAAATATATTGACGTTGCAATACACTTTTATCTCAAAATCTTTTCTTTTCGATTCACAAAAATTTTATTGTTAGATTTAAAATATATAAAACAACTATATTATTATTATTTCTATATGTATGTAAAATCAGAAAAAAATTCCAACAAACGTTAAAAAATAATTCCTAGTATTATATACTAAGAAATATCACAACAATGCAATAAATATTCTTGTCTCCACACTATTTCTTCTATAATTTTCACTAATTTTTTTCCATAATTTATAATATCCATTTTTTTCTCTGAAAACACTATAAATAACATTACATGTTCACCAAGAGAATATCTTCATATAAAGATTAGAGAATCGTTGCTGAACAAGCGATGAAAATCTTGAAAAAATTTCGTGCGAATGTCACGATTGATTCACGTAATACACATTTTATAATGTGTTCGATTGATCGAGATAATTTTCGCGGCTCATCTTGCGACATCGATCATGAAATACTTAGGTAAATATGACACTTTGTCGTGCAGGTAGCATTACTTCGCGTTTAATTGGGTCGAGAATGTGAGTTTGTGAGGTTAGGTTGCATGGGAAAATTGAGATAGATTACGCGCAATTGGGAATAGAATTGTGTTATTTGAATTTCGATTGGATAGGATGAATTATATATATATTAATTTATTGTTAAGAAAATAGCATTCTTTTAAAAAAGATTTTGGATAGTAGAAGAGCAATTGCGTTGGAATGATTATCTTTCTTGCTCGATAAATCTAATCCTCAATAATTTTTCATATTTAATATCTAAATCAATAACTTAGTTTCCAATGACTTAACCTTTAATAACTTAAAATTCAAATAGCCAATAAGTCCCAATGATATAATTTACAATAATTTAGATCTTAAGCTTTTATAATCTATAATCTAGGTTCTGATAATATAAATCCTAGTAATTTAAAGTTTGTCATTAATAATAATCTAGGCATCGATAATCTCTCAATCCTGATAATCTAGATCTTAATTATTCAGCTTTCAATGACTTACGCTCAATAACTTGGGTATCAATTCAGATAAAATACGTTAAAATAGATTGATAATTTAGGTTAGGTTCTGATAATCTAGACCCTTTATCTCTAAGCTCTGAATCTAATCTCAATAATCTAATGTAAATCTTCAATAATTTAGGTTCTTTGATAATCTAAATCCTGATAATGATAATTATCTAATTAATAATAATAACTTAGTCTAGTTTTCAATGATTTATTTCTAAACACCAATAATTTGGCCCTATAATGTAGATTAATAATTTAGGTTTTGATAATTTAAGTTCTAATAATTTAAGTTCCGATGACCTAATTTAATATTTTTTTAATAATTTAATAATTTTAATAATTTTTTATAATTTTTAATAATTTAATATAAATCTTCAATATAGATAATATAGATTTCCTGATAATCTAAGTCCCAATAATTATAATAACTTAGGTTCCAATAACTTAACCTCAATAATCTAGGCCCTACATAATGCAGATCTCAAGTAATCTAAGTGTCGATAATTTATCCTTTAATAATCTAAATCTTTCGATAATTTAGGTTCTGATAATCTAAATCTTAATAATCTAATATCCTAACACTAATAATCTAAACATACAATAATATATTTTCTAATAATCTAAATGCCGATATAATTTGTTTTTCATTAATTAAATTCCTTGATAATCTAGGTCTAATAATTTAAGTTCCAATAACTTAAGTTCCTAATTTAACCTAACTTAATCTAATCTATTACTATATTAGTAATCTAACTTCCAATGATTTAGGCTACCAATAATTTAGATCCCAATAATTTAAAACTCAAAAAATTTAGCTCTAAATAATATACATCTAATAATCTAAACTCCAACAGTTTAGATCTTGATAATTTAGGTTGCAATCATTTAAATTTTAATAATCTAATTTTAATTATCTAGATTTTCAATAACTAAGATAATCCTTTATGATCTAATCCTTAATTAATACTTAGTCCTTAATTATGCAAGTCCAAGTGCACCAAATGGTGCACCTTTAATATTCAATGATTTAATCTTTAATAATTTAGTTCTTAATAATCTAGTCCCACTAACTTAGATTTCAATGACTTATGAGTACACTTCAAACATTATTTAATCTTCAACTTAGTCTCTAATAATCTATTTTTCAATAATCTAATTATAATAATCATTTTTCAATAATTCCAAATATTTTCTCTATTTTCAAGAAATAAATCAAACACTAGATTTCAGATTCACAAAAACAAAGATGATTCGGGATATCAAAGATATCTTTAAGAGAAAGGAAAAATTGAATTAAACAGATCGATCGAAATTGGAACGTGTAGTGGTAGGTGTCGCACGTGTCGCCCACTCGTGTGTCGCCACCGAATTACGTAAGAGTCAAAGTCGTTACTCATTGGCCGAGTCGTTCATGCATGATTCATCCTTTAATCCGGCGACCGGCTGTTAATAACGGCCGAGTTTATTTTAAAACTAACGTCCTGACACTAGATCCTACTTGATCGAAACAATTCGAAGGCGATCGACCTATGGCAAAAATTTTCATCTTTCTGTCTGTCTTGATTCACCTCTCTGTAAATAAGTGTGATTTTCTGTAACATGTAAGTAAGGTTAAAGGAAAATATGTCATGTTTGGTGGATTGTCATTGATATATTAACTCATCTTTGTTTGAATATAGGAATTGTAACCTTGAAGATGATTTATTGGAAAAGAGTGATATAAAATAAAAATATAAAAATTATTTTTTATTACTTTTAGATTTATAATTATTTTTGTTAGAATGATAAAAGATGATTTAATAAAAAAGGATCTGTGAATCTATAAATGTTTCTTCCAGAAAGATGTTTATGTTGAAATTTTTATTGATATATGAATATTATATTAATATAAGATTATATCATATTATGTAATAATATAATATTATGTAATTTACTAAAAAAGGATCTATAGGTCTATAAATTTTTTTTCCAGAGGAGTCCTGATATTAAAAACTTTTATATTTTTGTTAATATATGAATATTACATCACATTATATAATTATATAATATTAATATTTAATATATCACATTGCATCATATAATGACATAATATTATATAATTTACTACAAAAGAATCTATAGATCTTATATTTTTCTTTCACAAAAATCTTTATATTAAAAATTATTTTCAATAAAAGAACATTACATCATTGAATGAAGATTTACCAAAAAAGAATCTATGAATTTATAAATTTTTGATGAAATGAAATGAAATGAAAATGAAAATATCGTATTACATCATATTATATAATAATATATAATATTATATAATTTATCACAAAGGAATCTATGGATTTTCTTTCACAAAATCTATATTAAAAATTATTTTTATTATTAAAATAATTAAAATTATTATTAAAATAATTTTATTATTATAATCATTAAAAATAACTTATTAAAAGTAAAAATCTATAAATTTTTCTTTCTAATTTTTCTTGATAAATAAATAATATATCATTGATTTACTAAAAAAGAATCTATACATTCTTTTAGAAAGATATTCAATTAAAAATTAAGGAATTTTATATTTTTTAGGGAAATCAAATCAAAATTAAACCAAAATGAACGTAGAAATGGCAAATCTGATTACGACACCAAAAATTGTAGAAATCAGGTTCAGTCCAGATAATTTTAGTTCGATCGAGTGAGTAATTCTTTCGAAACCATGAATGTTAATTAAACTCGTCTAATTAATCGCTTGGTGAAACTTTCCCTCTCTATGAACAGTTTTTCCCAGTTTTTTCGAGGGAGAGGCTCGACGAAGAGATAGTTCTCAATAGCCATAATCGATCCACGTGAAAGACGAGCGCGATGAACAGTTTAATTGGCTTCGACTTGGTTCAATTTGATGGGTCTCGATGTGGTCAATAATTAAACGGTGAATGTTCTGTTTTAATTTATATACAGCATGTTATTATTTAATCTTTCTCTAATAGAAATAATGTCTTTTTTTTATTTTTTGTTTTTGAAATTTTTATATTTTTAAAATTTTTTCTTTTTCATAATGTTCTTAAATTTCATTCTCATTATTTATCGTTAGATCGTTTAAATTTTATTGATCTTCAAATTAATTTTAGCAATTTGAGATATATTTGAAATTCTAGAATGATATGATTGTAACATTGGTTGCATATATGAAATTTTATTAATCTTCAATTGACAATTTATGATATTCTAGATTTTGCAATTACAATAAGATACAACATTGATTACAATCAAAATGGCATACAAATTTTCAAGGTAATGTAAAATGCAATTGGACATTGAAAAAATTTACATTTTGTGAAAATTTTTAAATTTTATATACATATATAATTTTATTGATCTGAAAATGTAATTAGATTTTATATAGTAAAATAAAATGATAACACTGCAGTGAAAATTGTACACGAAATTTTAATAATTTTCAATTGCATCATAACATTTCAAATTATATAGAAATATAGAATAAGATACCAATTGCACAAATTTTATTGAGAACTTTTTTAACATTCAAAATTTTATAATAGGATAAGATGCAATCAAAATCTTCATGACATTTATTTCTATAATAATAATAATGATGTAAAATCAAAATCTTTTTACTAACTTTTATTGATTTCCAGACAACTATTTTAGTTTCTATAGTAGAATCTTCAACTTCTCTGAGCAGAATAATGACAACTAAAATTACCTAAGAAATTTTCTTGACTTTCAGCTTTTACAATAAAATGCAATCAAAAATCTTTTTATCAATTTTTATTGTTGATATTATGATCTTATATAAAATGACAATCCATTTGACATTTCTTTGCTTCAATATATTTTTCCCTTATTTTTCTTCCATTTTACTTCACGAATCTTTCCAACAGAAAATAATTCATAAGATCCAACTTTTACGATCCATTTACCGCTAACGTGTAAAACATCAACCATCCTTCCATCCGTTTATGGCCACCCAACTAGTTCGTCACACACCAGGTGTTAACCCATTTTCCACGGTTTTTGCCGATAGGTGTCGCAATCATGCCTCAAACGAGAATCCACTCGTTTGCGCGAAGTTTGGAAAATAGAACGAGCATTTCGAAATTGTCGAGTTTCGAAAAGCCGCGATTAGCAGAAAGCTGTTTCCATCGATCGGAACACGCGTTTCTCAAGTTATGCAAATGTAGCATGTATGTACGTTCCACTGACCTATAGACTACGTGAATTTTCGAATATTGATTCGTTCGCATGAGCGAAAGAGCGTAACGAGTATAAAATTAAAAAATGACGGATTTCCAATATTTTTCACGTTTTATTGAAAATGTTTTTGATAAAAAAAAATTAATTTTATAATTATATATTCTTACTTACTTTTGCGTGGAAAATGAAAATTGATTGTATTCAATATTGTTGAATAGCAATTATGGGTTCTCTATGATTGAAATATGGAAAATAATGGTTATCATTGTATATTTATTTCTTTGATATAGCTCTTTGACAAAAAAGTTGGAAATTTAAAAATTTTTAATTTTACAATTTTACATTTTAAATTTTAAATTTTGGAACTTATTAGAATATATTTTGTATAGTTTAAATGTAAATAATTGATTTTCTACGGTGATATATAAAAATATAGAAATATTTTAAATTAAAAAAAATACTCAGAATTTATCAATCTGTTGTAAAAAAAATTTTCCAAATGAAATTGCACCAAAAATTGAAAAAAAAAATTTTTTTATATAAATTTTATCGGAATTTTAATTGGAATGATTTTAATTTCCTTGTAAAATAATTTATAGAATTATAATGTATATAGAACACAGTACGAAAATACAACGAATCTTATCGGCTGTACGTCGCATCGAAAGAGGTACAATTGTTGTGTTATATATTCGTGCGAAGCGTGGAGAAAAGCCTCGTTGGCTTTACGTAATCGGTAATAAATACGACCGCAATCGATATTTCGAACTGACACCCATCGGTGCCGTGCCAACCCAAATCGAGAACCATTAAGGGATTTTTAACGTTTTAAAATGGAAATTGTTACGACAACGCGTGATTTTTTCACTGTGAATCACACAATTACGAAATGGAATACGTCGATTTTATAGTGAGTTATAGTTTTATACGTAGAGTGAACCGGTTTCGTTACGCCGCCATATTGAATTATCTTTAGGATTGGATTGTTTTGTAATTTTCTTATTTGAGTTTTATTTCTTAGTATTTATTTATTTTATATATCGAATAAAAATGTGTTTTTAAATTTCGTTTTAGATTTGTGTTATGTAAAGGGAAATATTTTTTTTTTTAAATTGATATGTGATCAATTGAATGTTCATGCAAATTAATTTGTTTTTAAAAAATATAATTTTATAGATATCGAAAAAATGAAATGTGAATAAAAATGTATTTTCGCGTATTATATTTCGCGTTGTATTTAAATTTTTCATAAATGTATCAATCCTTCGTCTTACAATCACGTTTTTTAATACATAGTATAAATATATAATAAAAAAAAAAAATGTTATGAAAAAAAATCGACGATCGAAAATTTTCATAATTTTATTTCGATCGATTCTTGAATAAAATTTTGAACTTGGATCAAATAATAAGGCAAAGAATTTACAATCCACGATCTTAATATTTTTTTTTTCCTTATTCTTAAAGAATTCATTTTCATTTATTCTACATTGGAAATAATTTAAATTACAAGTTTGATGATAAATTATGATTAAATATCGCAATAAAAAAGAATATTCCGTAAATATTTTATTTATAACATTTACATATAATGACCCTTTA
The DNA here is from genome assembly GCF_014066325.1 of Apis laboriosa. Lineage (NCBI taxonomy): Eukaryota > Metazoa > Arthropoda > Insecta > Hymenoptera > Apidae > Apis > Apis laboriosa. The sequence goes on from NW_025224135.1 coordinate 1,845,901, forward strand.
AGCCTTATCTTCACTTACATCATCTTTCAATATATTGTTATCAATTTATCGCTAATTTGCTAATTGCATCGATATTGAAAACATTATTGCGTAAACAACAAGTTATGAACTCATTATTTCGATAAAACGTCCTCCTCACCACACTATTTGACTTTGCAGCGTTCCATAATTAATTTGCGTGCTCTAAACAATTGGCAATAACGAAATAACGAATAAAGATCATGAACCTAAAATGGCGAGATATTCAAATCAGTTTATCATTCCCCTCACCACATTTATTATTGTACACCAATATGCCATTATGGTGGATCAACAACAGTTGTCTTCAAGAAACTCTCTCCTTTCCCCCTCCACCTTACCATCAAGCAAGCAACGACGTTAAAATATTTCGAATATTTTTCTTTTTTTTCCGTTACAATTTCGAGAATGTATTCAGAGTTAAAAATAAATAAAATTGACGTTTCGAAAGGAAATGGGAAATGTTGACTGGCTTTTAGGTTTATTACACTCGCGTGAAGGATGATAAATCAATAAAGGTACGTATTATTTCCACCGGAGAATATGTACATCGAGGTCTCACTTATTTTTAGAAGAAACGCGACACGAAAAACGGTGCTGCGCGTGAGATGTTGAATCGAGTTTACCGAAATGGATATAATTGGACGTTTTAGGTGATATAATTGAGGAGAAATAAAATTTTTTTCATTCAATTTTTGAATTTTTGATTAGATTTAGGTTATACGAGAAATATCGTTAAGTCGAATTTATTGGAATAGATATAATTGGACATGTTAGTAATATAAGAGTAATATGAGATGAAAAATAAAATTTTTTTCGTTTATGTTTAATTTTTAAATCATGATTAGTTTTAAAATAGGTTAGGTTAGGTTATACGAAAAATAATGATCGAAATGTTGAATCGATTTTACCGAAATTGATATATTTTTGCATGTAATTGTATTTATGTCATGTAATTGTGTTTAATTTTTAAATTATCTTTTAGATTTTATTGTGTTTAGATTTAGATACGCGAAAAATATTCTTAGAAGAGAAGATTTTTTTATGCGTTTAATTTTTGAATTATGGTTAGAAGTTATTTTATTTGAAGAGTGAAAATTTAATTTTAAAAATAAGAGGAATTAGAGTAGATTGGATAAAATTATTTTTGAACATTGTCTCATCTGTTGTTTGAAATTCAGGAAAAATCACAATATGATCGTAGAGAAGTCTAGAGGAATAGTGAATTACGAAACTTGGCGGGAAACGCCCAAGTTGCCGAAACAACTCTTACGTAAACTTCTCTCCGAAGGCTTCTACTACATTCTCGAGTTTTGTTCATTGTTTAACAGGAATTTGATAGAAGAAAAGTGATTTTAAGTATTAGAGAACAATATATGAGAACATATGAGAAATGTTTCTTTTATTTATACATAAAATATTTGTAGATATTATACAAAAATTTCACAAACCAGTTATTCAGAAATTCTTGAAAATTCTCCAATATTCTTCCAAATGATGCATACAATATTTTTACGATTCGATTAATCAAAAATCTCTAAAAACCTAAAAACCTAACCTCTAAAAAAATCGATTACATCATTATAATTACAAAATTCCAAATTCTATTTCTTCAATATTCCCAAAAATATTTCTTAAACCCATAAATCATTCTTGAACTTGTATTTCCGTCTCTTCTTTCATTCAATCCAATACCTCGTGTCGTATACAATTCATCATAGAGAACGATTTAGAATATCAGGGATGCCTGTCGGTAATTGGCGCGAAACGTTCACAATGGATCGAATGCACATCTCGGTTGGTGACCGGTCGATACACGCGGGCCACTTACGTAAAAGAAGAATAACGAAAGAATCGTAGACGCCGCAGAGGCATATTTGTCGATAAGATAGAGTCACGTGCTCGTTGCACTGTCAAACTTCTCTGTTATGTAAACTTGTCGTTCTTCTGGCGATTTGCCATTTATTTGTCGATTCCATCGAGGATTTATTTCGACTTATTTTAGGCGGCGCGTGAACAGGATACCTTTCTCTTCCTTTCTTTTTCTTCCTCTTTTTTTATATTTGGATGATGATGATCGCATTGACACGAAAGATGAAAATTTTAGTATTTATGTTTATTCAATGATTGAATTCGATTCGTTAATTCTCAAAACGTCAACTAGTAAGGTAATAAATATTAAATTGAGTCGAATTTAGATTTTTCGTTTCGTGTTCATTTCGAATAAACTTTCTTATAGATCTTATACTTTTCTGAAATTATATACATATTCAAAGTAAAATATTTAAATTCGTCTTTACCGCGTTTATCATAAGGAAATCATTTTTTCCAATTACGTGACTCCTTTGATAAGTCAAATTTTTTCCTCTACGATTTCGTTCTTTTGTTTGATGTATATTTTTTTTGCTTATTAAATATTTTTTTTGTCTGTGATTTAATTTTGGGTTTGATTATCACTTTTTATTTATTAACCACTTTTCTTCCCTATTTTATTTTATATCAATGATTTATTTTTAATTAAAAAAAAATTTTTTTTTCAAATATGCTTTGAACATTGTAGTATTGCATACATTTCATTTCGAAAATCTCGAAAATAGATGGAATAATTAAATATAATTTTCGTTCCATTGCATATAAGCGAAAAAGCGACGAGAAAAAGAAAAAAGTGTTTCTTATGTCGTTTTTCGGGGGCGTGGTTACCCGTAACCACGACATCCGACTTGGATAACGTTTCCCTTCTTTATCGTTACGTCGAGCGGAAAAGGGTATCGCGGTCGCATATCTGCAACCGTGAATGTCGAAACCGGAACCACGTTGTCCATCACCCGCCTGTTGACTCCTGATAAAAACTACCTTTTTTTTTTCTTTTTCTATTTTTATAATACACTTTGTGGCTATTGATATGCGCATTATATAACATGTATATTAAATAAGGAAAAATGAATTTTTTTCATTGAATCATAATAATATTTTCTTTTTTAGAAATATACGAAATTTATAATTGTACAGCAAAATCGCCAATGAAGTTTAAGAAATATATGTATATGAAATTAGATTATACGAATTTTAATTCGATAAATTCATATGAATTTATAAATAATCTAACAATAATTAAAATGATTATTTTTTGTTTTATGATTAATGAGAGCGTGAAAGTTAATATTTTTAACTTTAAAGAAATACTTATTCTCAGAAATATTTATTATCATTTTAATCATTTTAATCATTTATATATAAAATAAATATTTAATATAAATGATAAATAAATCCAATATTAAATACAATTTTTCTTAATTTCATGTAATTGTATTGTGTGAAGAGAAAAATCTCCGTTTCAAATTTTCAATACCAAAAAAACATCAGAAATATTTCAATTATATTGAACGTGAAATAAAAAATTTTCAATTTATATTTCACTTTAATTAACAAACTCCTTAATCATCTTTATCGAAAGATAATTTTGATTTTCGTTATATGAAAATGTACGAGGCTATAATTAAACGCGAAACTCTCTCCTTTCATCGTCTTCAGTTTCCGATGTTAATTAAAGTTAGATCGTATCTAGGAACATTTTATGCGTGATTCCACCAGCGCTGCCAACCGAATTCCCCTAGACTCCGCATCCGCTCATTATTTACTCTCGTAAATTTTCGTACGCGCGGAATCTATTTCCACGTTATGAGGTCGTCGGGATTAATTTGCAATTCGTCAGATATATATTTGCAACTTCTTTGATGATTTATCGCGTTCAATGAATTTTCTCTTACAAATTCGAGAAGCGTGAAACACATTTTCGACATACTTTTCGGAATTGCTATATTTATGATAGTTTTCAAGGAAAATTAAAAGAAAAGAGAGGGGAAAATAAATTTTGTATTTTTGAGATGAATTTTTTTCTATTTTTTTCGAAGGATATAGAATTTTGTATCATATAATAAAATTTTTACCTTTGTAAATTGAATAAATAAAGACAACGGAATTTTTTAAATAAATTTTCTTTTTAAACTAATTAAAATAATAGTTACATAAAGGAGTTGTATATATTTATATATTTTTTGTATATATTATTTATTATTTTTTTTATGTCGTAGACACGAGAATTCGATAACTTGTAGAAAATTGTACTTTAAATATAAATATGCAAATAAGTTATGCCTTATCCTCATATTTACATAAAAATTATTATTACATTTAAGTAGAATAGTGGTCGGTTGAACGATAATAATTTTTGATCTGTGCTAAATTCACATGTTCACGTATGATGAAATATAGAAAGTCTTTCTTCAGAAATTTCAAAGATTCATTTGTAAATTAAAATTTGACAACAATAATGGATTCTTAACAATATTCTTATAACAATAGTTTAATCAAAAATAGAATAAGTTAGATTAAGTTAAAAGTTTTTTCTAGAAAAAAATAATCTTATATTTTAATCTAATCTTAAAAAATTTGAAGTAAATTTTATTCTTCACCTATCAATTTTTCCAATTATTTCCAATATAATTTCGAATAAACGCATCGATAAATTTCTCTCGTAATTTCATAAATCCAAACTATCGTTCAATCGTATACAATTATGCTCCATTCGTTTCCACGGTTAAATCCACGGTTGACAAGATTAAACTTGCTTTCAGCGAGTTTCCACGTACTTGTTGCCAAGTTTGCGGCCTGTATGAACACCTGTAAACCGATAGTTGCGCCACCATTTTTCCATTGGCCACTTGCTCGAAACGTATAACGTTCGCGATTATCGTTGTTCGACCACGTTTCGTAATATCGGATTCACGTAACGAGAGATTCATTTTTGATTGATCAATTTTAAGTCATTAATCGACCATTAAGAACAAAGGCGGTAAATATATAGATGCTATGCAGAGCGAAATAATCGATTTATTTTCATATATGTCGATGGAAATTATTTCAATGGGACGAATGATATTTCTTCTGCTTCCTTTAATAATAGAACTAAGGCAAAGTAAGTAAAATTAATTTAGATTTAGTTTTAGATATTAAAAAAAATGCACGAATGTTTTTGATAAAAATTAGAGATTAGTTTCAACTTTTTCGTTTTGAATTATGAAAAAGCTACAAATGATAAGAATTAGGTTAGATTTTTTGTTTTGAAATTATGAAAATTGTACGAGTGTTTTAACAAAATTAATATTAGTTCTTATTCCGATAAAAATATAATTATTTTTACAAGTATTTTAACTTTTCCTATTTATTAATTTTAAGTTATTGCTATAGTTATATATTATAGTTAATATATAAGTTCTAATGTTAATCTTATCTATTTTTTTTTTTTTTGTATTTTTTATCTCTAATAGGTTTTTTTTTAAACATCGAAAACTAAAAGAAATTCGATTAAAAATACGCGTCAAAGGATTTTTTAAACATATAATCCAAAATTTTTAAGTCTACGAACATAATAAAAACCTATAAAAACGTACGAAAATAAAATCCTACATTTCTTTATATATAATACCGACAATTCTAAAAATACGTTCGTTTTTTCACACATTTTATTTATCTCAAAACAAACTATACTTCCTGGTCTACTACGAAAAATCACAGAAGAAGGAATTTTTATTTCAGACTAACTGTCCAGATCTTTTTATCACCTAGCTATAATGGACAAAAAAAATTAAAAAAAAAATGAAAGATGTTAACAGAATATACAGAAATTATGTACACGATAAACAAAACTGAGAACAAACATCTGGCAGAGAAGGCTCGAAAAACAAATCATGTATCCTTATCTATGCTTACGAAACAAGAAAAGTCTGGAGCTGTAGGAAAGGGAATTTTTATTTTGCAAACTGATTTTATAGAATATATTATTTCAATTTTTTAATCTTTCTTGATATGTAATTTTTTTTATAACATCTAAATAGTTTGTTCATTGCTATTCTAAAAAATGCAAGCAAAATTTTAAAAATCAATTTTTATTAATTTTATTTATCTATAGTTAAAAGAAAATTGAATGGAAAATTAATATTCTTTTAAAAGAATGAATCTTTTAAAATATAATAATGTAGTAAATATAGAGGTTTTCAATTCGTGAATCGCGATTCTCAAACAAATTATTGTTATCATTTTTAGTTAATGATTTTTTATGTTTATTTATTTTTAAATAATCTTCTTTTTAATATATGTCAATGCAATTATATAAAAAAATAAATAAGTACTTTAACATGTTCACTATTGTCATAAATAAAAACACATTTTAATTATATTAATATATTTACATAATATGAAAAAAATAAGGAAAAAAAGTAAAAATGTAGCGAATAAATATAGTTAATTATCTTTCATACATATATACATTGTCTTTTTTTTTAATTATAAAAAATTTTCATATATTATGAAAAAACTGATATATTCATATATATATATGTATCCTTACAAGAAATGAATATTGAATATATCTGCACATATCCATTTTGATGAAATTTAGAGAAAATTCTCAAAATAATATTTGATATATTTTTTGTTTTAGATACTCTTATACTCATAAATTTTATCAAAATCAACATATATATGTTACATATATGTTTTTTAATAATGAGTGCATTAATTAAAAATGATATTTTTGAGAATCACTGCTTTATCATCCAATAAAACAATCATAATGAAAAAAAAAAAAAAAACAAAAGACACGGACGAGAAAAGACAGAAGGCAGCAGGAACACGATAAACAAAACAATGGACAAACACAAAAGAGCAAAGAGGAGGCGGTGTAACAGCGGGTCGAGTAAGCGGAGAACAGACCACGTGGCTGATTGTCGCACGTAACGGCAGCACGGGCCGAATCTATTTGGTTGTGGAGATCGACCGGCCGATTACGTAACGATAGATTTATATAAATGGTTACGTTGACACTAGAGAGCCCCGGCCGTAGCTGCCTCAGCCATCGTTATATTATCTAACGTGGGCCGCACACCGTTCCTCTGCTCGAGGAAATTGCCACCGACGTTTATGGTTATGCCTCTAATTGCCACTGGATCTTTTGAAGAGATATAACATATGATATATCATAGATTTCTTATTCGTAATTTTTCAATTTATATTTATTTTTTTCGAATTTTTTTTTAATGTTATATCATATCAATCTTTTATTCGTAATTTGTGGAAAAATATAATATATCGAAGATTTATAATTTTTCAAATTTTTCTTTTCTTTTTTTTTTTTTTATAGAATTCTCTGTAAAAAAGTAATTATAGTAGCTAATTATATCATTATATTATCTAATGCGGAACACATATTGTTCCAGAAAATTATCAACGATATTTATGGTCATTGCCTCTAATTGCTATCTGGAAAAATATATTGTAGATCATTTATTCATAATTTTTCCTATTATAAATTAAAAAGTTATCGTTATATTAGTATATTATTTAACGTAAAATAATAGTTTACTCGAGAAAATTGTAAGTATTATTTATAATTAAGTATTATAATTATCAGTGTATCTTCTAAAAAAATATAATATATAACATATAATGTTAATATTTTACTCCTAATTGTAAGACAATTTTTATTTGTGTACTGTGAAGATAAAGGTATTTATAAAATTCTAAAAGTGATAAGTTAATTAATCGTTATATTATTTAATATACTATTTATTACAACTACTAATTATTACAAAAATGAATGATCATTTCCTCTAATGGATCTTTTAGTATAATATAATATATTTTAGATTTTTTATTCCTAATTTTTCGAATTTTTTTTTAAGAAATAATTGCAGAAAGTATGTGTTTTATACATTTTGGTCAATTGTTTCGTGATCATGCAATTGTGTTTTTGCCGTCTTTTTGAATGTTTATATACGCGTAGAGGTTAACTCAGATTTATTCTTAGAAATTTAGTTAATATTAATTAATTTTTATTTAAATGATTTTCGAGTTATATAGATATATGAATATATTACATTTTTGGTTAAATAATAATATTAATATATTATAATAATATTTATATAATATAATATATTTAATAATAATATAATATATATAATATAATATATATAATAAATATAATATATTTATAATTGTGAAATACAGATTCACATATTCGCGAATATAAATATATATACATATCACTTCAAAATATTCTATATATTCATCGAACAATTTAGAATCTCGTAACAAGAAGACAGATATATTTTTTATTGAATTATTACACGTGTCACATTTAAAGATAAAAAAGATTCTACATCTAATGTAAATTAGATATAGATTTCGATAAAAATAATCGATTTACGAATATAAATTCGTGTACATTACTAATCATTTCCAATATAACCTAACAATATAATTTACCAATAAGAGGATACCAAACATAATTTTTCAATCTTTATATAAATTATTACATAAATATTACGTAAAAATTAAAAATTCCAAAACTATTATTAATTATTGCAAATATCAATAAAAAAAATAAGTAATCTACCACAGATTTAACTTGTTAAATGATAATCAAATCCACTATTTTAATATATTTTCAAGTCTCTGCCAAGATATTCTACCATTCGTTACGTTTACATAATATTTAAGTACTTACATCGTATATCAATAGAACACATAATGCAAACGCGAAAAGATCGATTGTAAAATTTGAGAATCGATCGAAAAAGCTTGTGGAAAAAGGCGACACTTTCGCCTGATGCTTGGACGCAACCGCGCAGGGTCTATGTTTCTATCAGTTATATAATAAAAACCGTTATATAAGGACGAGCAGCTACGCATAAACGGTGTACTCGGCAAAGCCAAATTAATCGGTTTGATCTTAGAGCGGCGGATATGTGCATGCTCTCGAGGTCCCGGAACACCGACATCGACATTGGCCGCAGTTTCGAGCCCATTGAGCATCGAGGGAGGATGTAGAAGTGAAATTTATTGAGTGGATGTAATTGGATAGAATTGTTGTGTTACATTATCTTGAAAATTTTTATTTTTTTATTTTTTTCTCTTTTTTTAATTTTTTAAAGAATGTTTGTATAATAATATATAGGATTGTAAAATTATTTTTATTTCCCATGATGAATACAAGATAATTTTCATGTTTGTGAAATGAAATTGAACTTTAATTTTGTAAATGGAATGCTTTCAAAGTTAGATAAAGATAAGTGAAAAGAATGAAATAAATTAAATTATTTTTTTTCTGCATACTTTTAAGATCAAATACAAAGTAACAATGAAATTATATAAAAATTAATTATTCTTATTGTCAAAAGTTCTACTGTTGAAAAATTTCAGGAAGTTATTATCGATAATCTGGATTTCCAAGAAATTATGTAATTTAAGTCAACTTGCTGTGCCTAACCACTTTTCATAAGCTTCCACTTTCGTTTCTAATATTAATATATTATAATTAATTATATAATTATATAATTTTTCTATACAACTATTAATATGTACTGTTACTAAAAATTATTAATATATATTTACATAATACTATAACTAATTCTACAATCACTAATATTAAATTATTGCATTTATATATTATTACATTTTCAAAATTTATCCTATAATTAAGAATCATCAATAGATATAATTCAAAATAAATTAAAAATCTTAACCATTCCATTGTTTTGTTCTTAACTACTCATTATATCAAAAAGACAAGGCCAATAACCCATTAAAATATTTTTTAAAATCTGTTCTAAAATCACTATCCAAAACTTTTGAAATAAAAACAGAAAATCCAACCACTCCATTGCTCAATATTCCCATCAAAGAGAGGTAAGAACGAGGCCAATGACTTATTGCACTTATACCATATTTTTATGAGCTGTGCCCGTGGACCGCTCATGAGAAGTGGAGAACTCTGGAAGTGAAGTGGTCGGCGTGAAGAAGGCCGAGAGAGTAGGTCAGAGACAGCGAGGAAACTCGATCGAATGAAAGCATCAGCGGTACTTGACCGTGAAAAATGGCAGTGTGTCGGTGCACACCGAAACGAGGAGGCCGGTCACCGGATATCGTCGCTTTCTTGCCGCGGAGAAAGCTGCCTGCTTCTTCTGTTCCTCCGATTTCTAACTCGCCTGAGAATAATCGCCATCATTATTTTAAAGAATAGAAAATGTGTTGTCAAATGACAAACTGGAAAATTTTAAATTAAAATTTGTATGGTGTCGTTTTAATAAATTTATATATATATATATATATATATATATATATTAAATATTTATATATTTATATTATTTATTTTTTATTATTATTATATATATTTAAATAATTATATATATTTAAATTATATATAAATAAATAAATATATATATAATATAATTATCTATTAAAGAAAAAAAAAATTAAAGATTAAAAATTAAAAATTGTATGAAATTTAATATTGGATATTATTTAAAGTTAACTAAGTTAGATTATAGTAGTTTGTGTTGGATAAGAATTGATATTTTTTTATGAATCAAAAACTAATCATTATTAAATCTTGAATGTAATTTTACAGAATTATGAAACATATTTTAATTTTGAGAAATTTTAAGGTATTACAAAATTGTATTTTTGGTTTTATTTTTATGATAATATTGTTATGTATGTAAGTTCTTAGATAAAGGAATTAAAATAATTGTGAAAAAAATGGATGATGATGTGAGAAATTCTTTATATAAGATTTTTAAAATATTGTTTGATGAATCGAAAATAAATTGAACTATTCTAGAAATTGGTCCCTACAAAATTTTAAAAATCTTTTCACATAACTTACTTTGATTTTATCATTCTAATTCTAAAGAAAGCAACTATTTCTTATTTTTCATATGCAAATAAATTAGCAATAACGAAACAATTTTAGATGTTTACTTTGTGAAAATAATTCGAAACATATATTGTTCAAAGAATACAACAACCTACATTGTATAAATTATTATACAGTATTATTATATACAATAATTAAATTATTATACAATAATTTTCTATGGCACCACGTATATTACAAACGGTATATCATGGTTACAGTAACTAGCATTATTGCCTCATCGGTAAAAGGAACGAACGTAAAGTAGAATTCAATTTTTTAAAACGATCAGAAGACATCCAATCGTGGCCGGCTACCATATCGCTTATTATAGCTGTAAAATATCGTTACATAATGTTAAACCGTTTATAACCAACATGACACGTTGGTGAAACGTATCACTTCGTTGTAAACAATGATTTCCATGCTTTGTCTCGAGAAATTGCACGGTCATTCTAATTTGCAATATTGTCACCACTTTCCTTTATTCTCAATTACGCACGCATAATATTTCTTTTTTACTTCTTCGTAAATTTCGATATGATTGTTGAATTTTTAATAATTATGCATTTATTTATTAAAGTTAAAAAGTAAGATACATTAAATCTATCACGATTAATTGGAATTAAAATTGACAAATTTGGTTTGGTGATTTTAGTAGAATTAGTTATGATGGTATGTATAATTTGATGTAAAATGAAAAATCTGAAAGTATAATTTAATTTAAATAATTGCAAATTAATAATTATAAGTTATTAAAAATATATACTTTAATATAATAGTAATAGTGAATCTACTTCTGTCAATATTATAAATATTATCCTTCGTTAGTCTTGAGTAATAAAATTCAAAACAAATCTTCTAAAGAAAAATCATATTTAAAAAAGCAGACAAAGATAAAATTGTTATTTTGAATTTCAGAGTTTTTTAGAGTTTATAAATATCCAAAAAAAGAAAAGAATATTAATCATTCAAAATTCAATTGTGAAAAAAAGTAATTTAAAAGTAGTCGATGTTAAATGAATCATCTTCTGTGAGACATAACCTCAAATATCAAGAGATTAAACCCAATCTTATCGATAACAATCAAGTAACAATTTTTAATATTGGAAAAAGAAATATAAAAGGTATGATATATGAAAGATACTATTGAACAAAGGAAATTCTCCACGTTTATCATAAAAATCTCGTCGCGTTGCCAATATGCAACTGTTTTCGTTACGCAAGACTTTCGAATCGTTGCAATTATTTTGGCGCGCGAAAGCATCCGGGAAATGTTGCCATTTCTATCTACCAAAGGAAACCAATGACGTCGATAAATTTGCTAACTAAATTTCGAAGCATTTCACTTTTTCAAAATTTTATTTTCTTTTTTTCATATTTTTTGACAGTTTTCAATATATGAAAGATAAGAAATGTAAATGAAATATATTATCACTTACCTAAGAGTTCATTAATATACATGTATTTTAAATTTGATTAGTCTCAGGGTAAATATTCAATTTTAATTAAGTTAGTTAAAATTAGTTAGATTAATCTGGATTAAAAAATATATTTTTTCAAATTTAAAAATTTATTGATACAAAAATTATGCATATTTAAAATTTGATATTCAAGCATATTGCGATTTTGGTTAGGTTAGATTAGATTAATTTTTACAATGAATTTAAAAATGGACTATGTGAATATTTATATCATCATTTTTATCATTAAAATGAAATCAATTTGATCATATTGTTGATGAAAACAATACAAACTTTGTTTTAAACTTTTATATTACTCGATACTTTATCATATTATTCGATAAATGAAGATAATCTTATATCGAATATTTATTTTGTTATACTTATTAAGATATTTTATTTTATCATGCTACTTGATAAATAGAGAGATACTTAATATAAGAGATGAACTATTAGACTTAGGTTATGTTCATCTCTCCAAAAAAAAGATACACAAAAAAAAAAAATATTTAAAAACGTAATGCCTGAAAAACAAATCGAAATATTTAAATCCAATTGGCTTAGACGCTAACAGTCGAAGAGAATGGCTAGCATGTCGTATGCAAAACGACACGTGTTGTACGCGCGTTGTATGCGCGCCTCACGATTTCCAAGGATGATGCAAACCGGCGCAACATGGGAAGAAATACGCGAGAATACTTTGGCAAGTGGCGTGTCAAGGGACGATGTCGTCCCGGCGCACGTTCCGCTAGCCAACACGTGGAGCATTATTGATCGTTGCCAGAATAGAAGGAGGGAATATAAGTATGGAGAGTGCACGTTGTTGATACGTCGAGGTGTATGTTTTTCACACCTAGCCAATACGCCACATCTGCTTCTACGTCGAACTTGAATTATAATATTTCGAGAAAATCTTGGAACGATGTGATATATTGATCTTTCTATATCATATAAACATATATTTTTACTTGGAAGATTACGTTGGAAATAGAATAGCATTTAAATATTGTTTGTTACATATATACACATAGTCATATAGATTACACTGAAGTAGACAGTTTGGCGTAGACAAGTTGTCTTAAAGAATCTTAATATTCCCGAATATATAATTATTGATTAAAAAAAGAACGTAGAAAGAAAATATCAAAAGTTTAAAGCATTCATAAAAAATAGAGCTGATGATTCAAAGTTTATAGATTAAAAAATGTTCTTTAATTACTAAAGATTAATTACTAAAGATAAAAGCAAAATGTTTGAAAATTATATTCATAATAAAATACATTACATATTATTGCATTCATAAAGAAAATATTTTAAAATTAAACTTCTTCTTTCAGGTGAGATTATATAATATACAATGATACAAATAACTTAATAAACGTCATTTTTAAAAGAAACATTCGACAAATCACTCACTCATAAGAAAATATAATATTACATACAAAAGAAAGCATTCGAATCAAAATTTCATTTTTCTATCATCTTCATTTTTAATCACATAATACACAACTCAAGTAGATGACTCAATGTTTATAGATTAAGGAATATTATCTATCGAATTATTAAACTATAAAAATAAAAATCCAAAAACTACACTTATTCTTAACAAAATATATCACATGTATGTTCAAAAGAAAGCATCTTTCCATTGTCTTTGCTTCGATTCTCCATTCTCCGCGCCCTCGATCGTGGCGCTCAAGTCGCAGGTAGTCGTCCAGCAGTTTGAACGGTGGTCAGGGTCGGGGTGGGAGGAAGCGTGTTTCGGTGTTCTCTCTCTGTAGTGCAGCTGCATCGGACGACGCATCGCTGTTGGATCGAATGGACGTCACCCGTTCCGGCGCAAACAGCCAAGCGTTACGTAAAGGTCGGTCACCCGGCCGCGTACTTCATCGTCGTGCTTGTCGTTGCTGCTGTTTCTCTGTGCTTGCTCCTTCAAGTACTGCGCCCTGTTAACTTAGTCCTTTGTCTTTTCCTTTTTTTACATGATTGTATACGGTTTTTGGTTATTGCTTTTTTTGCGATTTGTGTCGCATGATAAATGTTTAGAATATTTTAGTTTTAATGTGAGGAGAAATAACATAATAGTTGTTATAGGTTATCTTTTTGTTTTTATAATTTGTGTTGTACGATGATCAATGTTTACAATCTTTTAATTTTAATATGAAGAGGAATTAATACAAGAAATCTTTTTTTTTCTTTTCTTATTCTTTTTTTGTGTTTTTAATTGTTTCGAGATTATTATAGTGATCTTTTTCTTTTGTATTTTGTATGACAATGATTTATAGTATTCAGTTGTAATATGACGAGGAATTTTTTTTGTGAAAGAAAGGACATTCTTTATAATTGTTATGGATTCATAAAATAAATATAAGTAAATAATTATTTACAAGTTGATTCAAAATATCAGTGAACTTCGTACTAATGATAAATCAAGGCGCATTTAACCTCAATACAATAAACTATATTTTGAGATATTGTCAGGAATTTGTTGCAAATTAAAAAATTAAAAAATATTTTAAAATAAATAGCAGATTTATGTTTTTATTATCATTTGGGTTTTTCTTATACATCACAAATTTAACAATTATATATAAGTTTTATTATCAATAACTTTTAAAACTATATATTGAATTAATTGAAGAATTTAATGAATTTAATGAATTACCAGAATAGAAAATCAGTGATTCGTTTTTTTTAAATCTAATTAATTATATAAATAACCTAACCTAAATTATTTAATTTTCAATTTTTCAAAATTTCTGAAAATTTTATCATAATATTTTTTATTCTTATATTATTCATTACTCAGAGATAATAATAATATTTATCGCCATGAAAAAGAAAAATAAATAATTAAAACGTATAAATCTGTTACATGAAATCAATGTCTCGTATGTGAAAATTGGAACAATCGTGTTTGCAGATAGTAGAGCAATATTTTACTTATCTTGACTAATGTAGTTCGCTGTATCGATTGGAGATATAACGCATTGCTTGTTCAGTCAACTTGGTAACAAAATTGACAGAGATCTCATATCCGTATTCTCTTTAATAAACTGTTGTGACTTCGAAAGGATATATTTCAACTCTTCGAAACGAACAATTTTTCTCATCGACCTTGTCGCACATACATATCTTTATAAAAATTAAAAATATTTTCGCTTGTGTAATCAAGGAAAATGCTTTATGAATTAGACATGAAGATTAGATTATAAAATGATAATACATTTTTGCGCCGATAAATTTCACGGTTTATTGCTTTGAAGGATAAATCAACTTCGTGTTATTCTTATTAAATTCTGATATATAATTAATTATTATCAATGCACAGTTTCTAAGAATACTTTATCGAGATACTAATACTTTCCGATACGAAATTTATTATTAATATGTATTATTTTAAGAATAGATTTTTCTTAAAATTTTTTTGTTTAATTTCTTTTTTCTAGAATTTATTTTAGATGCTATTCTTTAATTCAATAATGATCAAATGACGATAACTATTTTCATTAATTATCTAGGGAATTGTTTAGTTGAATTCTATATATTTAAAATCAAATATATATTATTTCTGTGCGTTGAATAAAAATAATGAATGAAAATATAATTAATCACTTTTTTTTAATATACATAATTATCTAATTTACAACGAGTAAATAAATTAATAATCAATTATTCGTCAATATGTGACATATATGTGACATTATATTGTTTTAATTTTTATTAAATATAATAATAATTATCGAAATAATTAAATTAAAAATATTTATTATTGAATATCATATAAAAATTAAAAATATTATCGTCAATATCATCGATCCTGTTTATTAATTGGATTCACTGAAAAAAAAAATTTTTTTTTAAATGAATGCAAAAATTGCAACCCTTTTTTAATAATGTTATTAGACACATGTTATTCCGAGAAGAAATAAATCAGTAACCAGACATGCAGTTGTTAAACTCGTTAACGCAACCTCTTTTAAACCATAATCAAGTTGATTAAGTGGGATAAGTGTATAATCGATTATACTCGGTCTTGGCACTTGACTTTGTAGACAGGAAATTGTGACGTAACATAATAGGATCAAATTAATGAATAAATTTATTAATTGTCAATTGTTCAGATGAATCTCATAATTCGGTGAAATTTTCCTTGAAAATGAAGTCGATAATTTTTTTATTATTAAATGAAATAAATAAGTGAAGAAAGAACAGAGAAAATATTATTAAATATTTTTTTCTCTCTCTTTATTATTAAATAAAATAAGAAAAAATATTGTTAAATGAAATAATTTTTTTCTCCTCTCTTTTTATTAAATGGAATAAAAATGAATAAATAAAGAAACGGTAAAGAAAGTATTATGGAACGAAATATTTTTCTCTCTCTCTCTCTCTCTCTTTATTGTTAAATGAAATAAGAATAAAGTTTTCATATTGTGTTCTTTTTTGTCGTCTGATTAAAAATAAATGTCAGTCGATTATCGATCATTGTAATGTTCGTTTTCCATGCTGTGTTGTGCTGATTACATATGTAATCGAGTGACATCAAAAATGCATAATAATAGTAAAAAAAAAAAAAAAAAAAATGGAATAATAAGGCAGCAAAACGAGTATTGTACAAATCGATAATCTACGAACATTCATTTTCAACTGGAAAACTGAATAATGAAAAAGTTTTAATAGCGTTGGAAGTGGAATGAAAAAATCGTAAAATTCTGAAAAGTAATATAGCGTCGTAATCTCGTGTAATATAAAATTGTACAATGCTCCAATCAGTGATAAACTTGAAACTAAAAAAGTTTTAATAGCATTTTATACCATATATTGATTTGAAAATGAAAATTTAAAAAAATAATTAATAATTCTGAAATGTAATCATATAAAATTGTACAATACTTCAATAAATATCAAATTTGGAACTAAAAAACTTTAATAAACTTGTATATAATTGAAATTGATTTAGAAATGAAAAGTAAAAAATCACAAAATTCTCAAAAATAAGAAACATAATATATAACATAAATTCATAAAATACAAAATTGTAATAATATTCTAATGAATAATAAACTTCTAATAACAATTTAGTTGTTCGATATTGAAAATAGAATGGAAACAAAAAATCTTAAAGTTTTAAAAAAAAATAAACCTCAAGTATAAAAATATTTTAAATATTTAATTAAAAATTCTATCACCGTTAAATTTATTTATTTAAAAAAAAAGAATATTCAACTATCTTTCCGATATGAAATTTTTTCATAAAAAGAAATTTGTTTTGAACCGAAGAACAAGATAATGTAGTCAATCGATGGAATCAATTTATTCCAAGAACGAGTTATCAGCCACAATGCTCGACAACAATTTCACACAGACACGAGTAATGATCTGCCCACGCGATTGCCTTCTAAAGAGAAGCAGAAAAACCATAGCCTTCTTAACTGCTTCACTGAATCCGGTATGTCACGTTCTTTTCTCTTTTTTTCTTCGATAAATAGCCTCTTGCGAGTCTCAGACATATCGTTCGAGCATTTTTTCACTGTGAAACACGCATAAAATCAAAGATGTATGCAACAACCTTTCCCTTGAATGTCTGACTAAAGAACACGTGATTGGTCCAGAACGAGATCCAGATGTTTCGTTGAATTGGTTGGATAAATCTTGGTTCATATGCAAGTGTCATTGGAATTTTAAAATGTTATTCTTGTAATCTTGATTGAATCTAAAAATAAATTTCAAATTTTTCTTGTTTAAAGATGAAATTTTTTTGAATTTATAGAGAATTAATGATGATAAAATTATTAATTATTTCAATTTATATTGATTTAAGAAAGGTTAAGAAACATTGTTCTAACCTATATTCAGTTTGTGTTCGTTGATCAATTTGTTCGATTGTGAAATTACTATTATATGTATATGCTAAATCATTGTTAGTCATCGCTATTTAAATTTGAAGTGCAGATACAATTGAGATTAAAAATCTTGAGAGTTCCTCTCGAGAGATATTTTTCGCTAATGATTACTATCCGTTACTATCGGACAGTCATTCTAGTCTCGAATTTTTAAAAGTTTTACTAATATATTTTTAATTAATATTTCAATAAAGTAACTTTTCCTGTTTAATTTTCAAAGGCAATTCTCGAGAGATTAATTTCTTCAAGTAAATACAGTCAAATGTATTCATACTCTCAAATGTATTCATATCTTCGATTATTAACCCAATAGATTATTATAAAAACATATCTTCGAAATGAACTTTCAAGAGTTTTATTTATATGTCAAAAGTATTCATTCATTTGATTATCAATCTGCTAAAATTATCATCATATTCTATTCTACTGTTATTTCAATATTTAATTCTTAAGAAACAATTCTCAAAAGTATTATTTTTAGGTTAGGTTACAAATTTCATAGTAGAACTCTTGAAATTTTTTCTCAAGTGAACATGATCATGATTATGATCATGATCTGAATGTTCAGCACATTTATAAAAAAAATAATTCTTAAACATATTCATATTCATAAATGTATAATAAAGCAAGAATACTACATTATAACAATAAAAAAAATATTCACTTACGAGAGAAGAGTGTATGCTTTAAGCATCTGCCGATACATCCTGGCATTGGTCACAATGTCATTGCCTCCGTCGAGTAGAGACCCTTGCCTGGTCGAGGACGAATTTCCGCCACGCTTGATCACCACCAATGCCAAGTCGAACCGATTCATCGAGTTCCATTTATCAACGGTGACCGCGGCCACTGCATTCTCGTAAATCTTTAAACGCGCTTCTCGCGACAATGTATGAATACTCGATTAACCGGATTCCTTTGTTACCGATCGCGATTGCCATTGATCAATTCTTGTAACTTTGTTATAGAATAGAAGTTTTGTTGAAATAATTTCACGAATGTTGAATAAAAGTTTTTCATTAATGCGTTTTATAAAATCTAAATATTTAAAAAGTACGTTTCTAATGAATTTTCTATAATTAATAAAAATAATTAATACAAATTATTATTAGATTTTATTAAAGCACAAAAATATTGAAAATTGTGAGTATTCTTAATTTTTTGGCTAGGTTAGAATATCATTATTTTAGAAAATTTTTTAGTAAAAAATATATTTAATTGTAAATGGAATTATTATATATAAGTTAATTATATATTCCATATAAATAATTTTTAACTTCTTGCTTTATAATTTCTGAGATATAAATTTTTTATAGGAGGTTAGGTTAAGTATGTAATAAAAATATAATATGTCATATAAATTTTAAAATTTATCGTGAATTTTATTTTATTTTATAAAAATAGCGGAAAATCTGATTTAAAATCTTATTTTTACTTTTTTTATTTTAATCAATTTGAACGAAATTAAAGTATTTTCTGGTGCAATATTTTTTGATTAAAAATTATTATATTATAAGACAAGGAGTTATAATATATAAAAAATGAAATTTTAAACAATTTTTTTTCTTTTTTTCAGTTTTAGAAATATTTGTAAAAAAAAGATTGCTATCACATATATTGTTATAATGCTGCTTATATTATATGATAAAGTTGCAATGCATTAATATAATTCAGAATCTCGTCCTTTATAATATATTTAAAAATCATCGAAATTGAAGAAAAGAAGATAGTTTTTCTGCAATTTTACTTTAATTTCAAATTAATTAGAAAATTAAAAAAAAAAAGAAAAAATGAAAAGCAAAAAATGTATATTAAAAATGATAATAAATTATGAAGAATCCTGAAACGTTTTCATATATTGCAGTTGAACGTGCATTAACTTAGAGGAACGGATGCCATCGAAATCATGACCGCGTACAAACCTATTTCGAGAAAGTTATACGATGTTCGTAGCGTGTCTTCGCATTTGGTTTATATACATGAACGTCTCGTTCATAGTAAACTTTACCTTGAACAAATTATAGGATAAAAATATTGCAATAGATCGATTTCTATGATCAATACATGAGAGGGATAATTGAAACCATTTTTGTTTACATTCGAGATGTGTCTAATGACTTTTTGATATTATAATCTCGTGTTAATGCTCTGTTTTTAGTTAAATCTTCTTATATAACATTTTTATTTTTTGAGATATGTTGATATTTGATGAGGTTGATATTTCAAGTTCTTTTATATTAGGTAAGTTATGTTAATTTTTAATATTTTAAAATGTTTTGTGTTTTTTAGAAATTTAAAATTAGATTTTTTTAAATAAAAATATTAAAAGTTTCGAATAATAGTTAGAATATTTTAATTAATTAAATTATAATTACTAAAATATTGCATTATTATATCAATTATATTGCATTATTAATCAAATTATATTTGATATTATATATATCAAAGAAATAATATCTAGAAAGAACTATATCTAGAAATTTGGAAGAATATTACATTATTAAATTAATAATTTAAATATTAATATTTAATACAACAAATTAAAAATTAATATTTTTTTCTTCCAAATTAAATTATATTTCTTTATAATAAACATTGAAATTTTGCATGATATAATTCTGTATAAGATTTTTTGCTGTTTTTTCAAAAAAATTTTAAATACTTCAATAATAATTCTCATGAATTTTAAAAAAGAAATATTTGATTGCAATCACAAATATAATCAATTCAAAGATTCCATCAAATCCATTTTATCAAGTTGATCAAAATATAAAATATAATTTTATAATCTAATTAATTACTGTAGTTTAATTTAAATTTAAATTATCATATTTTGCACTGTAGATCTTTATCTTTATATAATTCGTTAAAAAATTATATTATATGTATTCCTTGGATTAATTCTGGACGAAGGTCAAATCAATGAAAAAAAAAAAAAATGATTTAACACGTAACACGCTTTCAGAATAAATTTGAGGCGATATGCCTATCTTGTGTTATACAACATTCCTCTTTGTATATAACTTATAAAACGAATTGCATCAACTTATTGAGTAATTATTATTCTGTTTTGTTAAATTTGTTTTAATTTTTCGCAATTTTATTGTGAAAAAGAACTTTGCCAATTTTATCTTTTCTTAAAAGGTTTAAAACTTGTTATAAAAAATTGACAAGTAACATAACCTGTAAAATAACATTAATTTATTGGTTAGTCATTATCATTATCCTATTATTCATTGTATTTATTTTATTAATATATCAATTAATAATATAATCAATAATAAACAAATAATATGTCAATTTATATTATTCTTTTTAGAAAAGGTCCAAAATAATTGAAAATTCTGTGACGACCGACTAATTTCTTAATTTACCAGTTTCTTTATACATTATTCAAACGAAGTGGTTTCTCGTTCAACATTTTCGTCGCGAAATCTCGATAACACGGACGTTTATTGAATAACGATTTAAGAACAGGAATTAATGATTTAGTGAGTTTCGGATATATGGATATTTGTATTCATCAGGAGTAAAACATAAATGAAAATATTTTTGTCTTCGCATCTTTTAAATTTCTTTATTTAATATCGACATATTAATTATTTATCAAATTACAATGTTTGTTTGCACTGTTTGCAATTTTATTTTAAAAAATAACAATATCATCGCTAAAAAGAAATTCATTATAATATAAGATAACAAAGCCAATAAATAAATATTTATCAGGTGATATTAAAATGTTATTCTAAATTTTTCATTAGAAATTTTAAAAAAAACAAAATTAAGAAAACAAAATTAATATTATCTGTTTTTAAAGCATGAAAACACTAATATTTTTGCCACACATGTCACGTGAAATCTTTTCCACAATTTAATCAAGAGGAAAAGGTTTCCAATGGAACAAAAGGGGCGATTTTGTTGCCAAGAGACCCTCCCAATCTCCAACTCTTTGGAGTCAATATTCTAGCAATGCTTTATGTTCGTGTTTCCTCCTGTTTCAGCGCCAAACAGCCCACTCCATCTTAGCAACAGGGCTCACGTTTTGCTCCTGCTGAATAGACCTCAAGCCTCCCTCACGGATGCTGATCATGCTGTTAGGCTACGACCGGACTGGGGCAAGGTGAGAAACTCCTTTTTCCTGTATATATTATCGCGTTAGGATACCGTGTAACGAATAGTAATATATATAGTTTTACACGTTGTATACATGTACATATACATGTAGTTTTTATTTTGCATGAACGAAAAAATTTTAATCTTAATCTTAGTTAAATTTAATATATTTTTTTATCTATTATAAATTTTACTTTTGACTGTGTGTGAAGTGAAAAAATTTTTTTAATATTATTTTAACATAATAATAATTGTGATTTTATTTTATTAACGTATGAATATAATAATTGATTTTTAATTTTGAATTTTTTTTTATTTGTTATACAATTTTTAATCAAAATTTTTTAATACAATGGTGATTCTATGTTTTTGTCTTATTAATATGATTCTATGTCATTAATCTTAAAAAATTGAATTATTAGAAGTTATAATTGGAGTTAGAGAACAGATATCGAGTTATAAATTATTAATTTAATATTGTTAGTATAAAAAGTTTAAAAATTTATTTAAAAAAATGAAATATAAATGAAAACTAAGAAAAATTAAGAAATATTGTATAAAAATGATATTTAGAATATTATACATAAATTATTGGGAATAGAAAATCTTGCTTTCATAAAAATTTCATTCAATTGAATTTTTTCGTATGGAAACTATGATATAAGAAGCACCATGTGTTTTTTCCACTTGGCACGTTGTTCGATCACATGTTTGGCGACATGTATTGTCCCTCTATCCTTAACCCAATCCCAAACCAAATCCTCTCAAACCACGCGTAACATATTTCTTTCAACCTAAATAGGTTAGTTCAGATTTCTGATTCAAAACAAACTTATAAAGAACTTATAAAGAAACGTGACGAGTAAAATAAATTTTCTTCATGTTGTTAGTATAATAAATTTAATATAATGAATTTTCTTCGAGAATCAACATTAAAATTGTACAATTTATTAATATATAATTATAATAACGTATAATAAATTATATTTATAATAATATTTACAATTTCAATCAATATATTTTTTATTATTTCAAATCGATAAAATTTTTAATATTGAATCTAGAATCGAGCCGCAAAATTTAATTAAAATCACGAATAAAATTACTTTAACTTTTTAAAATGTTTGAATAACATTTATTCGTAGTTGAATAACATTTTTCTTCTAATCCAACTTGATCTAATTTTGAGTGTTTGAAGCTTTAAATAATAAATTATTCAAGTGATTTATTAGAATAACTGTTAAAATTTCTTTCATCTTTTATATATTAACAGGGTCATTACAGACGAGGGGTGGCTTTGTCCGCGCTAGGAAGACACGAGGAGGCACTGTTTGCTCTTTGCATTAGCGTCGCTATTGACAAGAATCCTCAAGCTGTGCGTCACGAATTAATCAAGGTATGTCGATTTTTTACGTCAATTTAAATGTTATTTATTATTATTGTATGAACAATGTTCATCTTTCGCGATTACTCCCCATAAAAATCTGTGATTCTTTGATATATATATATATATACATTTATATTAGAGAAAAATATTGAATAAATATAAGATCATTTTTGACTAATATTTTATGATTTTGTTTAAGCGCAAATTTCGTAAATTTGAATATTAAATTTAAAATTCTTTTTTTAATTTTTCAAAGATATTAAATTTACTTTGAATCTTTTTTATGTTTTTTAAAGTAAGACTATAAATGGTTAGAATTATAAAAATTAAATGCTAGAAAAATTACAATATCATAAATCATTAATTTTTACATAAAAATTTTTGTTCTTAAATAAAACATGTTTCTTTTCCAATTATCTGTATATCTTTATCAAATCCCAAAAGGAAGAAAAATAAAAAACAGAGAATCATGACTCTACAGAAACTTGACACTTTTGAATAATATCCACTTTCCACACACACATTTCTCTTCCAATTATCCCATCTCTCGTGTTTTTGATACACAATCATTCTCAAGCTTCCAAAAAAAATAGAATCATGATTTCTCAAAAACTTGATGTCCTTAAATAATATCCATTTTCCATAATACATTTTTCTTCAATTATCTTTCGCATTTCTCATAATGCATAATCCTGAAATCCTAAAAAAAAAAAAAAGAAAAATAAAGAAAAAAATGAGCACGATTACAATAGTTGGCACGAAAATAAAAGATCTCGAGAAAAAGAAATTGTCACGCGACGAACAGAGCGAAACAAGCATATATCTCCTCGCGGGTATAGTTATCATTGCCCTGGGGACAGGTCACTCACCTGGCTATCATATACCGAGTCATTAAGCTACACCACTTCAGACCATACCGGAAATGCTGTCAAGCACACACATTCATTTCTTTTCTGCCTACTACGTTCTCGTGACTCCATCGCTAGTATCTTGATCTTTCACTATACCATGCATTTCAACCATATTAAAATGAGAATAAATGCTCTAGGATTCCTTTCAAAGAGGATTTCATTCCGTAAAAGAAAGAATTGTATACGTGCATCCAGTCATTGACTCTTGAAAATATGATGATGGTTGTGAAAGTAATCAAAGTTGAAATAAAGCAACGAATATTTGAAATATAATTAGAATATTCAGTTGTTTTAAATATTTTATATTTATCTTTGCATTTATGAACATAATACTTAATTCAATACTCATGTAAAATAAATTGTACGTGGAATCTTAAATATTTATATATATTGAATTTTCTATTATCTAAAATTTTTATATTTATCTTATTATGAATTATAAGACAATTATATATGAATCCAATCATTGATTCTTGAAAATATGATGATTATGAGAAAATCAAAATTAAAAATAAAGTAACAAATATTTAAAATGTAATTAGATTGTTTTAATTTTTAATATTTATATCTTATCTGTATTTATATAACTTGTATAGAATTTATTTAATATTTAAATAGTTATATATTTATGTAGGATTTAATTATAATTAATTTGAGTGTATATATTGAATATTTATTGGCTAATATTTAACTTGATGGTAAGAGAATTATATATATTCAGTTGTTAATTCTTTTAGATATGATAATGGTAAGGATTTGTCAGAATTGAAATATTTTTATTGAAATATTAAATTTAAATATTTGTTAATTTGTATTTGTTAAATTAAAAAATGTTTTAGATTATTTTATTATTTTTATTTATCAAGTAATGTGAGAAAAATAGTTTTATTTTGAATGACACAAGTTACTAGCAAATTATTAATTATTTATGTCTTTGTATTTATATAAGATTTAATTATAGTTATATATCTGTATTAAATTTTTTATTTTTATTTAATTTCATTATAAAATAAGATTTAGATGTAATTAAAAAATTAATATATATTAAAAAGATTATATATAAGACATAATTATTATCATCACCAAAATTTAATATATAAAAATCATACTTACCAATATCATAGGTCACGATCAAACAAATTTGTAAACATATTAAAAATTTATCATTTCCAGAAAAAATGGAAAAAGAAAAAAATCAACAACTAATTCAAATTATCATAATTATCTTTTAGATTTTAATAATTATCTAATGAATTTCAACAATGTCGTGTTTTTTTCTACCAAAGAATTGTCTACTATAGATGTGAAAACGAATAATCTAAATATATAAATATTCCACGAATTGACATTCATGAATATCTCAAATCATTAGGTCTGTTCGTACAATTCAATTCTTTATTGTATAATAAATTCGCGAGCTATTCTTACATATTTCAAAAAAAGAAAAAAAAAAAAAAAAGAAAAGAAAAAAAGATGTGAGATCCAAGACCAAAAAAAGCAAATTTATTTCCTTGTTGACCTCACAGATGCCGCATCAGTCGATGATCGTTTGTTTCAATAAGCCTCTATCTTCAGGTGAGTGACCCAAGGCTAGTCCACATTGAAAGCAAGGCCAGTGGTAATCACGTGCAACTCGATATGTTTGAATCGAATTCGTTATACGAATCGTGGTTATAATTTCTCTTCATATTCTTCAGATTTTTCTATATATATTGTTTCTCGTTTGGATTTTTTTTGGATTAATTTTTTTTGAATATTACTTATTTGTTTTCATTATAAATATACAAAGTGTCTCATTTAATTGTGATTTCGATTTTCTCTAATGTTATTCGTAATGTTATTCGGAAAATGTTTCAGATAAAATGAAAAGAAAATTATTTGTTATTAATTTTTTCGTTTCATAAAAGGCAACTTTTTTTTTAAATGAAATTATATGCTTTTTAATGTATCAATCGATACAATTCGATCTAATTTCTTCATCTAAAAAAATATCAATTCATGTATATTCAAAAATTATTAGTTTCAATAGATCTTTTAAATTTTGTAAAATTTAATGATAACTAAGATGTTTTTTTATATACAAATATATATAATTATAAATTAGATAAAAGATAAAATATTAAAAAATATATATTTATTGGAATAATAAAATTTATATAATATTGAAAATTTCAATGAAATTAAGCGTTACCTTATTTACTATACTAGTAAATAAAATATAAAAAAAAAGTCGTGCTTCAAAAAAATATTAGAAAACAGTGTTTTAAAATTATAAAATCTTCCATATAGATTTTCTATGATAAACTACCGACAATGATCGATCGAAAAATAAATCGAGATTAGCGACATTGCCAGAAAAGATTTGTAATTAGAAATTACAAGTTAGGATTCATTGAGCAAGAAAGACGAATTCAATTTCGAATATTCATTATATAACATGAAGACTGGTAGAATCATTGACGCAAACTGCACTGCTACACTTATGTAAGATTCGAGGAATCACTTGAATACTATTCTACACGCGTCTAGAATTCGAATCTAAGGGCAAATATCGCAAAGCCCTCTACTACTTTTTTCAAACGAAAATAGTTCCTCCATTGGAATCCGGCTTAACTTTCATGAAGTTGCACAAAATCTTTATCAATTTTATTGTGTTATATTATTTTTCTTTTTATATTTTTTTTTATTTTTTTTCTTCTATTTTGTAATGAAAAGCAAATATTGTAAATTTTCTTTGATATATTAAATTTAAAATTTTTTTCTTATTTATCTTATTATCAATGTTGTGTAGACATTATTTAAAATTGTTAACGAAATTAGTTTTATTTTTAGTACTATTTTTATCTTAATTAATCATCTTATGCAGATCATTTGATTCGTAAAATTATTGAAACTACGACTCGCATATCAATATTATTTTCTGTTATATAAGCCATGTATATTTTTTTTATTTTAATTAAAAGTTACTTATTAATGGACTGAATTAACGATTGCAAATTTTTTTTGAAACAAGTTTTATGTATGGTATTATGCAACCATGTTTTTCTGAAAACATGACTTATAATGAAGTATAAGAAGAAATATGGTGTTGTTTAAAAAAAAAAAAAAAAAAAAAGTCAAGATTAAATGAAAAATTCTTGAAATTGGAGAAAAGTAAAGGAAAAATATATTTCTCAATTTTAAATTGGAATTGATAAATTATTTCCATCAAATCTATGATTGAGAAAATTACGATTTTTTTTAATTTATTAAATTTAAAATTTTTTTCTTGTTATTTATCTATTTCTATCTAATTTTTTCTTGTTATTTAATGTTGTGTAGATATTATTTAAAATTATTAACGAAAAAAAAATTAGTTTTATTTTTATTACTATTTTTATCTTAATTAATTATCTCTGAAATTTATATTAAATTTGTAATAAATCAGTAAATAATGTTAAAAAAAAAGAAAACCAATAAAATTAAATTTATCTAAATTCTTCTTTTGATATTTTGTAATTAATAACTAATTTCAATTGTAGATTATTGCACATATAAATAATAAACGAGTATATAAATCAACTTTTTCTATAAGAATCGATGAAAAAAAAAAATCGATTCTCAGCCTCGAATAATAAAAATTCTTGTAGAAATTTATTTTTAAAGAAGTCATAATGAAAACGAATCGTGCGATAAGAAATTTTTCGAAGAAGAACAAATTGAAATTGAATCTCAAATAAAAATTTGAAAAATTTATTCAGAAATCGTCTTAAAAATTTTTTTCAAAAAAATATAGGAGTTATCTTTTGAAAAAAATCAAAATTTTATTCCACGAATTGTATTATCGAAATAATATTTTCCATTAAAAAAAAAAAAAAAAAAAAAAGAAAAAAAAAGAAAAAAGAAAAATCGTAAGGAATATTAAATTTTTGAAATATTATTGATGTTTCATCGTACTTGAACTTAAATTTGCGCTTAAACGAAATATACATAACATTTAACTGCCTTATAAATTAAGTATGAAGAGGTAATCACGCTCGATACGTTATTGCTGCGCAATTGATGTACATTGTTCGTACTTATAAGTTACCATTGATAATTATAGAACTGTTATTATATAATAGCCATTCTAGAAGTCGAAGTATTGTCATTTACATCGAGAAATTCTCACGTTCTATTATCACTTCGAGTGTAAACAAAATTTATCGTATACCCTAGTTACGATTCGCCAGAAAACGATATCCGTTGCTTCTCAAACGATCGTCAAATTAATTAAATCGAATCAATTAAAATCATCGATTTATTATAAAATCAATTAAAAATCATGATTTCGAACGGCTTATTGTTTCGAATATAATTCGAAGTGATGAGTAAATAAACGAGTAAAAAAAAATAGTAACAATGAACGAGGATCAATATACAAAATATACAAAAATATACAAAATGTAAAATTTAATGATATATATATATATATTTTTTTTTGCTTATTTATGATAACGATCAGGATTATTAAATATTTCTCTAGGCCAATATCTATGCGATGAAGGAGAATTTGAAGGCATTTATAACTGTCAACTGTTAATTAAAACTCGTGATCAACTTGTTATTTCTGTTTGTCTTTTATTGTTAGTAATTGTTATAATTTATAAAATGTATGATTAAACATAGATTATTATCGTGATATAACATTTCAATGATGGCTATTAGAGAAGCTATTTTACTAAGATTAAAATTCTTTAAAATTTTATTCTAATTTTTTTTTTTTAGTATTTTTTTTGGAAAAGAAAGGAGAGAAATAAGAATTTGAGTTTCAAGAAGTTTCATAAAAGTTTCGAGTTTCAATCCGTCTCTAATTTTTAACAATATATAAAAATTTGTACAGATTATTACGAACACCCTGTATATGTTTGGAAAACTTTCAAAACTTAAAGTTTCAAATTCAAGCGGTTTCGATCCATCCGTATCTTTTATCAAAAACTATTTCTCGTAATTTCTCGTAGAATGTTATCGCAGATTATTAACGAATATCTTATACATATTTTCCAAAGTTTCGAAACTTTCAGATTTAAATTTTAGATTTCGACATTCTATTCATCTTCAATTCTTATCAAAGATTATTTCTTTTTAAATATCATGAGTACACAAAAAAAATCGCAAAGATTATTTAATAGATACTCTATAGAAACTTCATTTTCAGATTCAAGTTTCAGATTATTTAATTCTTACCAAACACTATTTCTCTCCAAATATATTTACGATTATATAAAAATTTGCATAGATTATTAACGAACATCCTATATACAATTTAAAAAATTTCGAGTATTAATCAAAAGTTTCGAATTAATTTTTACCAAAAAAAGCTATTTCTTCTTAAATATGTAAATAGGTAAATAAATAAAAAATTTCACAAATTATTAACAAAGATTAACAAATTATTAAAAAGATTCAATATATACTCTCGAAAGTTTCGACAAATTAATAAAAAAAAATTATTTCTTCTCAAATAAATAAAAAATTATTACAAATTATTAACGAACACCCTATATATATAAGTCACTTATCCAATTTGTAATCGAAACGCAATTGACATTGGCGCGTAATTTTTCGAAATGAACACGAGTTCCATTTGTATCGTAGAAACAGAATTTCTCTATTATGCAAATCCAATGATCCGTGGATCCTTGGACAACAATTAACGAACGAATTTATTGTTCCAAATCACATTACAATTACAAAAGATGTTGTTTGCTATTGTCTCCAGGTGCTGCACAAAGTGTTGTCATCAGGACATCGTCGATATAGCCTCCTTCCATCACGTGCCCCTTACAATCTGACAGAGGGCGCGTCGCGCACCAGAAGTCGCCACCAGTTGATTAATCCCAAGAGAAACCGGAGGGCGGCGTTCAATGCCTCCGACTGCGAGGACAACAGCAGTGGTGGCGAAGAGGAATTCACTCAGGTAAGAATTTTCTTTCTTTCTTCACTTATTTTAAATCACTTTGTGAAATACTACTATGTGAATTTATATTTAATGCTTCAAATTTAAATCTTTCACTCAAGTAAGAATTTTTTTCTTTTTTAGGTATTTTGAATTATTTTGTGAATATACGAAATGTATAGTGAATTTATATTTGATTCTTTAAATTTAAATTTTGTGATTTTGGAAAATTGATAATGTGTCTTTCTGTTCATTTCTTCCAAAGAAATAAAAAATATAATCCTCCAAATGAAAATATGAAAAATTGTGATTTTGAGAGAATTTGTATGAATATCATAGATGGAACTCATCAGTGGAATTCAAATCAAATTTAGTAATATTGGAGTTTAAATCAAAATATGTTATTTGTGATTCTTAGAATAAAAATATGTTGAAAATATAATACTCAATATAAAAATCATAATGGAAATATAGAGAATATAAAATTCATAATGGAATCTTGAATTGAAAAATTGAAAAAATTTTCTCGTTTTAAGAATTTAATAATACTGGAATTTAACTCAAAATATGTTGTAATAGAAATTATAGTGGAAACCAAATGTAGAGAATATAGAACTCAATGTATATAATGGAATTTAAATTAAAATTTTGTGATTTTGAGAATATGAAAAAAAAATATAAATAAATTCTTATACTGAAGTGATTTTAGGATTTGATAATATGTTAAAAATATATTAAATTCATATTAAATTTTAAATTAAAATTGCAAGAATGTACTCATGCTGGATATCAAATCAAAATAATACTTGACTTTTTAATTTTGAAGATGTATCAATTTTATTGGATGATTGTAAGATATCTGTAATTATAATATTTTTTGAGTCATGATTTTTTTTTAAAACAAGTTAAATAATTATGAATTTTAACTTTGACAAATTCTAATTCTAATTCTAATTCTAAGTTAATATTAAACAAATTTAATAGCAAAACAAATTGTTTTAATTAGTGTTTTTAATATTAGAGATGAATATTCTTGTACAATAGACTAACATATAGACTAATATTAGATAGACTAATAATATTAAATAATATTAATAGATAATATATGGATTAATATTTCTAATATTTGAATATAAAATTTTAATATCTATATAGATAGACATTTTGAAGATTTTGTAAAAATTATATAACCATAAAATAAAACGAGTAATATAATAGATAAGAAAATACGTAATAACTCGTAATAGAAACTTGAGGGAAAAAAAGTTTAAAATTTTTTAGAAACTGCTTACAAGAAGAATATTTAAAATTTGATATTTTATTAACGCTCTATGATTACATACAAAAAATGACGTAATATTATGATAATTATCGAAAAATGCTTATAAATTATCAAATTTAACAAGAAATTAATCAATTGTAAATTCGAATTATCTTATAGTAAAAATGTTTAAAAATTACAATTATTACTATTTTATTTTTTTGTTCTGCATATGTGTTAATGCGATTTACATTTTTTTAAAATAAAACAAGAAATCCAAATCCAAATGAAAAAATGAAAAAGAAAAAAATATGAATGGATAATTAACTCGAATTGCACAATAATTTTATTCTCCATTCGAAAAGATTGTTCGTTTACGTAACATGTTTTAGACATTACATTCCTTTTAATACAGAGTAGTTATACTTATACACCGTGATAACTGAATAACCATTTTAAAAGTGATATCATCATTCAGGTACAATTTCATGCTGACTTCGATGCTACTGCAATTAATTTATCAAATCACTTCATTCTCCTCTTGTTACATATATATTCATCACTTGTAAAATTCTGATCAATCGTCTTCTCATGGACATTAAGGATAAACAAAAGAATGTGATATAATTAAAAAAAAAAAAAAAAGAAAAAGAAAGATAATTTAATTACTCAAAATTCTTCATCTTCAATTTTCCAATAATGATTTTTTCAATTTTGAATTTTCCAATTATCATAAGATAAATTATTCGAAATTCTTGATTTCTGATTTTTCAATGATATAATTAAAAAAAAAAAAGAAAAAAGAATTGATTACAATTTTTCCAAATTACGAATTTTCCAACAAATAATTTAATTTATTTCTCAAAATTGATCTCTAATTTAATTCCTCCTTCTTTTATTTAAAGTGATTTTAAATTGTCGACCAATTAATTACAAGCGAACAATCAACTTAATCGCACGAACGAACAAAGTAAATATCAAAGAACGAAGTACTTAATCACCATTTAATCTCAGAAAAGAACAATTACAATTGTTTAATTCAACACGCATTTTCTTTTTCTTTTTCAAATGACACGACACGAACAATCATATCACAGATTATACTCTTCAGTTGTTTTGATCAAGTCACTTTTTTGTTTTGTTTTCAGAAGATTACTGTACTTGCCCGTTTCTAAGTCACGTATATAATGTATAATACGCGCGGAGGGAAGCATGTGATTAAAGATCAATTTGCAATTATTATAGATCAATAGAAATACGGATATATCGAAGGTATAATAAGCAGCTAGTTGATTGGAATTTATATAAATCCGACGTTTCAATTATCTATCAATCTTGCGGCCAGAATAATAAGTTCGTTAACCAATAATCGCATGTCATGTTTAATTACAAATCAGAGTCTCGAATTTTCTCTTTCTATTGTTCTTATTTTTAAACTCCTATCTATCTTATTTCTTTTTTAATACTTTTGGATACGTATTTTGTAATTTAATAGGAGAATTGAATAGAAGATGAAATAAGTTAGGTTAGATTAGTCAGATAAGCAATAATATATTTAATTACAAATCTTTTTGCTTTCTATTAGTTTTATTTTTAGACTTTGAAATTTTATTTTATTTCTCTTTTAATATGTTTGAATTATAGAATTAATATTATATACATTTTGGACAAGTATTTTATAATATATACTTAATAGAGAAATGAATATAGAGTGAAGGTAAGATAAGGTTAAATTTGATATGATAACTATAAGTTAAATAATAGAAATTTTATTATCCTTTAATATAATAATATAAATCTTAATTATCCTTTAATATGTTTGGATATGTATTTTATAATGACTTAATAGACAATTAAAAGAGAGTAATAGTTAGCTAACCAATAATCCTTATATGATTACAAATCATTTGGTTGTGTTTATAATATATATAAAATTCTTTAATTTTATTTTTATATTAAAATTATTAAAAACCGATATACAAATAAATAATAAGAAAAATTATTAAAAATATCAAACATTAAATTACACTAAAATTTAATTATTTATAGTAAGAAATTAATTTATTATTTATAAGAAAAGTATATTTATGTAATATATTTATAAATAAAAAAATATAGATTTATAAATATATTTATATAATAAGAAAGTGTAAGAAAAATTATTAAAAAAGTGAAGAACCAAATTGAAAATTAAAATTTATTATTTTTATAAAAAATATATATAATAACAAAAATATAAATTTTTATATTATTAGATGAACAATTAAAGAATAATCGAAATCTTCGATTGTAAACGCGAACGATAATGTAATTGCAATGATGAGATGGAAAAGAAGCGAAACGAAATATCGAAGAATTAGGTTTCAAACAGATTTTATGGTTGCGTAACTGGTAATCCATTAAACGTTACGCAATAACTTCAGGTCGTCTCGAATAAAGATGAATTGTATTTCAAAGAAAGGATCCCTCTAATCGTGTCAATCCTAATAATTTTAGATTAAAGTTCGCGTTTAATCCAATTATGCTTGTTGATTCATTGCAGACTGTTAGCAGAAGGCTCCTGTCAACCACAGCCCCACAAAACAACGTGAAGCTCCAGGCTGGCCTAGATCGTCTCTACCAAGACATTGAAAAGCTGAAAAGTAAGTTGAAAAAATTAAAAAATTGCAATCTGTATTACAATATAACATAAATTTAAATTTGAAATTTTTTTTTGAATATTATACAATAATATAAATAAAAATAAATAAAAATAATTAAAGTGAAAAATAGTATATAAATAGTAATAGTATATATATAGAAATATTTATTTATGGATACCTTTATATATATGAATAATATTATTAGTTAGTGAATATGATTTAATGCAAATAATAATATTATTCATTTAACGATATCCATTAAATAGAAATGGATAAAAAACATCTATTGAGAAGTAAAAAATATAATTTATATTATTTATTATTATTATACAATAATATTTATTGCAAATAAACAAAAGTGGATTTAAACATTCCTTTTAATAATTTTATAATAATCGTTTTATTATTAATTTATATACTCAATGTTTGATAGATTATATAATATTTTATGTTGAATCAAATATTTGAATTTTTTTTTTGCAAATGTACTTTCTTAAATATGTTTCTTATAAGAATTCAATTCCAACCTGAAAAGGTTACCCGATTAAATTTTATCTGACATTTAGTATTAATAACCACGTTGCACCATGATATGCGAGGCTGAATACGTGCCATTGATAAACAAATCGACGAAGCTACTTAAAAGTAAAGTTCATTCAATATTCTCGTGCAACACGAGAGAAATCTCTTTCATTTAATTTCTGCTGATCTTATTAATTAATAACGTTTTCAGTTTCTTATTCACTATAAATCAAATTAATTTTTATTGTGTCTATCCAATTGAACATTCAAAGATGCATTTATCTCTAAATTTGTCTTATTGTTAATTCTTTCGAATTTTTAGAATTCGACTTTTTCTAATTAATTAGTAGAAAAATCTTTCGTTTTCATCTGATTTCTAAATTTCTCTTTTTTATTTATCAAACGAGAGAAATGAGTGAAATATAGGTTAAGTAAATCTTTCGTTTTTAATTTCTAAATTTTTCTTAATTTATAAAATTATTTCAATTATTTTGGAATCATATTTCTAAAATTGTTTCAATATTATTCTAAAATTTAAAATTATGTAATATAGTTAATATTATTGAGTTGTAAATACATATTGCAATGATTTTTGTTATTGTTACTTTTCATAGGACTCGAAACAAGATCCGCCGAGATTCTCCTTCCGCCTCTTTCCGGTGGTACAGCCGGTGAATTGGACTGCATCTTGTGTTGTCGACTCTTATGGAAACCCGTAACAACTCCATGCGGACATACGTATTGTTGGATGTGTTTGGATCGCTGCTTGGATTATTCCTCGGCCTGTCCTTTATGCGTCACTTCACTTGCCGATGTAAGTAAATATATCTAATAATAAGTAATAATAATAATAATAATAAGTAATAATATATCTAAAAATAATGAATTAAATATTTTTTAAAAATTTTTATTTGAAGAATGGACAATGTGTATTTTAATGTTAATTCGTTATTATTTTACAATCAATATGACGGCCGATGATGCGATAGTAACGCCACTAACGTGATTATTAAATACTAATGTCCTAATATGTTTTTACTTTTTCACATTTCAAATATTCAAATTTTTAAAGCTTTAATTATAATATCGAATAATAAAATAAAAATTGAATAAAGATTATATAATAAAAAATATTAGTAGATAAAATAATCGACAACAAAAAATATATATTTCTGCATAACGAAACTTTTAATTATCGTGATAAAATAGTTAATTCTAATATATGTATACATGTAATCGGTTAATAAGACGAGAAGTTAATTTTGAACTACAATATTTCGTGGAAGAAGAGAGAACACCTGCCCATAAATGAGATATAATGTTTCTTAGCGGTTAATGATGCAGCAGATTGAAATGATTATTGTTTGTGGTCGCTATGGCTGCTCCGTTAGGAGCTTCCGCGTTCGTGCTTTGTCATTACCAATTGTCTCTGCGAGCATCATCGTTAATCACGTTAAATAAATTTTGCGGCTTGCAATCCCGTATCTTTCACGTAACCCTTCCTCGTATCGTGTTACATTATTATGCAACGCTTTGTGACCGTTACTCTCGTGCAATCCTGTTTTTCTCCTTTTCCTTCCTTCTAATCTTTCTTTCATCTTTACCATCTATAGTTAAAAGTTGATAAATTTAATTCCTTTTCAAGAAGGAAATTTTAAACAAACTATTCTTATTAATTTTAAGAAAAGAAAAACACTATGAATGTGTCTTAATTTTCAATATATAATATTATTATTGTATTGTTGCGTTGTAATATAATAAATATATTGTGCTTCTTTATTGGACATCTATAATTTTCTAATTTAATGAATTATAATTTTTTAGAGATACATGTTAAGTATAGAATATAATGCTTTTTTGTAAAGATAAATTTGTTAGTTATTATTAATAATAATATAATTTCTTATATATTCATACATAAGGATAATAATGTTTTTAACAATTTCAAACTTTAACTATGATTATAATATTAAACATACTTCTATGCATACTTCTTTAAAACGTTCAATTACATTATGTAATGATAATATAATTTTTTATATATTTTCAAATATAAATATACACCAATCTTTCCAACATCAAACTCCTTATTTCAACCAATTACAAAATCAAACATATTTCTATATTACATTTCTTTTCAACTTTCAATTGCATTATTAACGATATTATAATCTTTCATATATTTTCAAACACAGAAACATCAAACGTTTCCTCAAACTTTAATTATGTACAAATTTGAATATACTCTTATATAAGACTCATTTGAAGTAATTTGATTGCGTTACTAACGACGATCTAATCTCTTATATATTCTTAAATAGCAAGCAAAAATAATGTCTTTAACAATTTCAAATTTACTTCAATCACTTACACATATTTCCTTTCAACTGCAATACTAATATCAATTCCAACCTTTTACATATTCTCAAACACAAACATATCAATATTTCCAACAATTCTAAATTTTAATCAATCAAACATATTATTCTCTCAATTATTATCTATTCTCTTAAAATATTCAATTACATTACTAACGACGATTTCTCAAAATAGATAATTTCGAAAAGCTTCAATAGATGAAAGTAGAATTTTGCGAGAAATTGTGAAAATGTCACGAATCCTTGGCAGGAGAAGGGAACCTCTCGAAAAGGACGACGAAGCTTCTGCTCGGCTTAGCGAAATATCGTTTTTTTTTTTTTCCAGTATCTGGCCAGCAGCCAGAAGACAGTGACGGATTTCATAGAGAGGGCTTTGAAAACGGTTGCACCCGTGGAATACGCCTCGAGGGCAGCCAGCCACCGACTAGAGCTCGTCCAAGGACTTGGCCTTCTGGGTAGTGAGCAGATCGCTGTTTTCGTTTGCACCACAGCATTTCCATGTGTCGCATGTCCGTTGTTCGTGTACGAGCCGAGATACAGGTTGATGGTGAGGAGATGCGTGGAGAGCGGTGTCCGCCAGTTTGGTATCGCTGCATGTATTAACCGAGAGGCTACAGGGACCAGAAGGTAATTTTTCTTTGAAATTTTAGTTTGAAGTTTGTTTATGGGAATATACAATTATTAAGACAGATTAATAAATATAATTGAAAAATGTATTATTTATATAAGAAATAGTGCTAGGTTTTTTTAGTAAATTGATTCAATAGTTTTTGAATAATTGTCACAATCATCTTTGAAATTTAAATATGAGAAAATTCATTTAAAAGTTAATTTTGTTTTTATATTCAAATAAAACGTATGTAAAATTTATTTATATAATATGAATTGTATGAATATTTATATGTAAAGAAATTATTTATTATAGATAAATTTATAAAATGTTAGATACAATAATAATTATACTTTTTTAAAGAAAATATAGGATTAATGTTTTATAGTATATATCTATTAATAGAATCTTTATAATTTCATTTACATGGACTTACATAAATAATTTGTGACAAGGTTAAGTTAAATTAGGATCGTTAATGTTTTAATCTTTATAGATATATGTCTCTCTTTTGAATAGAATTTGTAAAGCTTTATTTACATAAATCTATTAAGAATTAAGTAATTCGTGAATCATATAATAGGAATTCTTTAATTTTTTTCTAATTTTTTTGTATAAATAACTAAAATCATATATTTAAATAAATTACATAGTGTGTTAATTTATTTTGTTCATACAGAATTCGCATAATTGGTTATTGATGAAAATTTCAGCAAATGAAATATTGTGACCATGAAATATGCTAGTTGATGTAATATGCTAGCCTGATTGTTATGAAATCTTTAAATGTTTTTTGTCAACTTTCGATATTTCCATATTTTATTATATTTTATTCATCAATATTTATATTTTTAATTATAATGACATTCATCCATTATAATTTATTGTGTCTAAAATAGTATATTTGAAATTAAAATAAAGATTAAAAAAGTATTTAAAATTCTAATAGATTGTATATTTCATCCTAGATATTTAATTCCAAAATATTATTCTTAATAATAAATCATCATCTGCAGACTATTATAAAATATTCTATTATATTATATCACACAATATTTCTTCTTAAAGAGAGAGAAAAAAAAGAAAAAAAAATTGTTTTTCGTTCGAAACAATTTAAAATTTATGTTTTCATTAACGAAGATGTTGAAATTATTCGATCGTGAATCATCGTCTGTGTATTTCGTACGAAGACAATAATTTATAACGACCGCTAATGCTCTCGAAATATCTTTCCACATTCCTAAATGTTAAAAAATTCAGTTTTAGTAACGATTTCTGGAATAATCATTTAAATTAAAAAAAAATAATAAGATATTGTTAAATAAAAAAGGAAAAGAGAAAAACAAAAATAAAATTATTCAATATTTTTGTTTATACTAGATATGCGGAATATGGAACCATGCTTGAGATTCGAGATAGAGTGTTGCTAAAAGATGGCTGCAGCATTTTGAGTACAGTTGGTGGAAGAAGATTCAGAGTTCTCTCTGGAGGGGAAAAGGATGGTTATGATACAGCTCAAGTAGAGTTCCTCAGGGATACGATGGTTCAGGATGATCAACTGTTGAATCTTCTAGAGTTGCACGACAAGGTAAGATGTCAATGATATTTAAATATTATATACTTTGTATTCATTGATAAGATATTTCGATGAGATATAGCGACGCACTTTCATTTGTATGATGCTTTGGATATAAAACACATAATGGCACAATATTATTTATACGATGCTATTGACAAAATATCTCGTGTGTTTTTTTTTCTTTTATTAATCTTAACTTCTTCTATACGATTGTCGATTTTAGTCGATAGCCATCGAATGAGTACACTGCACATCATGCAATATACATGATTGATAATCGACTTTTCGATCGATCGACTTTATGACTAATTGACTTCAGCATGCAATGTTTAGTATACTTGCGCAGCGCAGCAGAATCGAAGAGGTTAGAAAATGAAATCTTGATAAATTCGTGTAATTTTTAAATTTGCTAATGATAATTTAAAGTTTGTTATACTTTCAAAAACAAATCTATATTTTTATGTGAAATAATATTTAATTACTGTAAATATACATACGATTATTAGAAATTAAAAATTTGAAATTTTTGGAAATTGCATTGCAAGATATTTCGTCGTTTGTGATCAAACTTTTAATTAATTGTTATTTGTGTTATTATCAATGTTAAAATATAATATGTTTATTAGTAAATTAACGATCTTCATCATGTGATGCTTGTTTAAATTTTACATTTTGCAATTTTTGCCTAAAATTATTATTACTTTTTCTCCTATCTTTTTTTTTAATTTACCATCGATTAATTATACAAATTTCGCATGAATATTACTATTTCTAAATAAGGATTCTCTCTTCTTAAATCTTTTTACTATCAATCATTTATTCACACCGCTCGACTAAATTTTATATTTTATAATCTTTCATATTATTCCTTTACCAATTCACCAATTGCACAAATACACGATAAAAATTACTATTCCCAGGTAAGGACGAAAGGCAGAAGATGGTGGGATACGGTATCGTTATCTCAGCAATTGGAAATCCAGCGAGTATTCGGTCGAATGCCAGACACGGAGGAGGATTGGCCACGTTTACCTGATGGCCCATCGTGGACATGGTGGTTATTAGCTATATTGCCGCTTGGCCCACAGTTGCAAGTGGGAATTGTGGGCACCACAAGCCTAGAGAAGAGATTAAGAGCCATTGAGAAGACTCTGGATCACATGGAGCAGAGGCAATTGACCGTGGCTCCTGCCACTTCCGAGGAAACGACTACTTCCTCCAGTATATGCCGTGACGAAGGTGGTTTAACGGATACCACGGTCTCGTTGGTCCAGTAAAAGAAGAAACAAAGAAGAAATATAGAAGAACGAGAATATCCTTTAGAGGATATACGTTTAGATTTTGATTTCGCTACGAGATGGCGATTCGATGGGGATTTCATTCGATGTACAAAGTACTTGGAGAATAGCTTATCGAAGATTAACTACTTTTTACTCGATATTTAATATAAACGCAATTATATCCGAAAGTGAGGCGAGGGATATTTGTAGCCCGGTTCATCCATTTTTCTCCGTATATTTAACTTAACCGTTAGTTACGTTTTAATTCGAGTACCGAAATTTCTATTTCTCTCTTTATTGGTACTCGTTAAACTTACCACACCCGATCGCCTTATTGACGGAACGATAATGGTGCGATAATTAGCATTTAATAATTTTGAGCGTCGAGATTGATTCTAAGCGAATTATAATATATTACATATACAGCAATATTACATTGTATCGTTACAAAATTAATCAATATTGATCGATCGTTTTATATTCAAAAATGGAGAGATTTGTTTAGAATATTAACTTGAGATTGACGAAAAATTTTAACCGATCACCAATGAATCGATCAAAAGAAGTGAACAGTTGATTTTCAACAATGAACTATAATATATAGCAATATTACTATTTATTGTAAAATTAATATATATATATATATATCGATCGAGTATCAAATATATATATTTTATATTCGAAATTTATTGAATATCGAAAATTATAAACCAAACATCGATGAATCGAAAAACTAGACGACCGATTTTTAGGTGAATTATAAGAGATATACGTATAATATAATATTATTGTATACTTGTACCGTTAAACAAAATTGACTTAATATAAATCGATCGATCGTCAAACTGTACATTTTATATTCGAAAAATATTTATGTTTAGGAACTTATTGATGTTGAAATCGATGAATTCGACCAAAAGAAGTAAACGATAGAGCAACATATCGAAGTAATAAAAAAATGCGGATATCGTTTACCTCGGTAAGGCGTGACGGTATTATTCGCGCTATTGCAATATGCAAATCTGTTCTTCCAGATAATATTATATATATGTATCTATATGTATACACATTTATGTATACACGTATATGAGCATATTATACGTTGCAATCAGAGGTACGCGCGTCGTTGTCGTCGTCGTCGTTTACGCTTATGTTGTTCGTACCCGACGAGAAAACTTTTTATCTTCGATACAAATCACGCGGATATATACTCATTAACGATGGTACAATTATTAGAACGAGGAACGAGACTTAATCTATGTGGTGTAATTCGTCGTGGGTGTGCTGAGTACAAAACTTTGAGTACACGCGATTAGAAAAAACGTATTTAGATTTGTCGCGCGTGGAACCAGTTTTAGCTCATTCGAATAATCCATAATCGGGATATGAAAATTGTCCAATTGTTTCATTTTCAATTTTCTTTTATCCATTGACATTTATATACAATTGTAATTGATTCGAGAGATTCAAATTTAAGATTTTTAAGATTAATTTGTGTAAAAAATTGTGTAATTTTGGCATTTTGTGTGAATGTTGAATGAATTAATGTAAATTACATTCTTTGAAAATTCTTGACAAATTAATTAAGTAACCATTTCAATGGATATTAATATTAACTTAATTGATTTGTCAATTGGAAATTTAAACCATAAAAAAATTCTTGAATTGCATAAGTCATTTATAGATATAATGTAATTTATACTTGAGATATAATGTAATTTATATTATAGATATAATGTATTTATACTTGATTGAACTTTTTTTGAATGGTATATTCTTTTCTTGCTTGTATTCGCATTAAGAGGGTTTGATCGATATTTTCTTTTTGGAACAATTTTACATATCCCATGGAATATACCGAGATAGATCAATAAATATAGCGATTGAGTTAGATCTAGGAAACGTTATAATTCGAAGAAAACGAGAAATTTTAGGTGGAACGTTCTATTTTCACTCAGCTTCTCGTAACGAGCCATAATTGTTGGAGAGAAATTTACAACGACCAGTTTACGTGGAAAGAAAAAAAGGTGTTGATGGTGGCACGAAACTCAATTTTTTATACTATCTGGCCTGTATTCAGAACGCTCTAGTAGAACAAACTATACTCCTTTACTTTCCGTATAAAAAAAATGATCTTTATAATAATAACAACACGAAATTCTTATTAACTATATTTCTTCCTTAAATATCTCATCATTGATGTTTAACATAAATTATAATTTATATTTATAAAATCTGTCGGAAAATATTTTAAATTCTAAGGAAAAAAAGAAAAAAAAAGAAAAAAAAGAAAGAAAAAAATGATATTATAAGCAATCGTTGAGAGAATTGATAATTAATTCTTAATCAAAATTAGCGATTTAACGTTGATAATTATAATCTATACTCGTTGAGTAAAATCGTATTTGCGTCCAAACTGAAATTATTCTTGTCGTTAATCGAAAAGGAATATATTAAAAAAAAAAAAAATTATATTTGCTATTAATTTAAAAAAAAAAAAAAAAAGAAAGAAAACGTCGTTTTCAAACGCTCGTGAAACAAAAGGTGTATCGTTTAGTGATAATACAGTGTTATGAATACGAGCCTTTAAGTTTATTCCGTCGCTCATAAGACTTCTCGACTACGGTAGCGTATAGTAATTTATTTTCATGCGATTTTTTAAACGATCATTCGAAAGATACATAACGATCATGTCAGAAGAGCTAGGGAACGTCATATCAATCATGCAATCAAACGTTATAAAGAATGAAAAA
Source organism: Apis laboriosa (assembly GCF_014066325.1). Lineage (NCBI taxonomy): Eukaryota > Metazoa > Arthropoda > Insecta > Hymenoptera > Apidae > Apis > Apis laboriosa. The sequence goes on from NW_025224135.1 coordinate 1,889,394, forward strand.
TTAGAGAAAGATAGATGAAAATAAAAGGAAAGAAAAGAACCATACGCGTCTGTTGTCCATGATATAATTGATCATTATTATTGTTATCGTGAATCACTATTATTACTATTATGATTATTCTAATTATTATTAAAAATTAAGAGGAATTACTATTACTATAAAGTGAGTACACCACTAATTAGCTTTTAGCATCGTCGATATTCTATTATAATTATATTGAAGGCGATAAACGACAATTGATTATGAATTGGAATTTATTCAAATACAAGCATACACTTGTACGTATATATACGTATTTCCAATTCTCTCAAGTGTGTGTAGTATGATAAGGAAGAGGAATACGAGGAAAAGAATACACTTTTTTCATCGTACGTTTTTCTAATTGATATAATAATAATAATAATAATAATAACGTTTTGTCTTCAAGAGAAATAAATAGGGGCATAGATGATACGTGTCCCTGGTATCTTTAAAATTTATATTCTCTTCTCTAGACTTTTATGAAGTTGTGAATCATGCATTGTGATATTACCGTATAGCCTACCTATTGTATATTGTTATTACATAATATTACAAAATAGTATGTAATGTCACGCAACTTTCCATTTTTACTTCAACATTTCTATATTTATCTTCATCTCTTCATATGGAATTATTGTAATAAAAATATCAATGAAACCAAACAACATTTTGCACTTCGTTCTATCTTGGCCTGACTCTGTTTCATTATAGATTTAATCATTCATAAAATTTCTTTTTTATATTTTCTTTGAAAAATAAGAAAAAGTTTGTTAATAGTTTTTCAGATTTCGATCAATTGGATTTTTATCTGTGGAAAAAATTTTAAAATATTGTTCATCTTGACAACACGAGAGAATATGACGTAATGATTGCAGCATATGTACCCATAATTCAGCCGGAAATAAAAAATAGAAATACATAATTCCTGAAGAAAACTATTAAATATTGCGTTAATGCAAATAGTTAGTATATCACATATTATTAACATTTCATTTTGGTGTTTGTAAGTAATGTCTATTTATTTTTTGTATTCTTCGTATATTTTTCAATTTTTATACATACTCTCGTATATTTCTGAAGAAATTTAATTATGCATCAGTGTGAATGGTTATCATTCCGATCACAATCTTTTATTATGACGCATGTGAATAAAAAATTTACTTTCTCAATTTTTCGTATATGTTATTTTGATACATTGTTTACATGTATATATATATTGAGAAGATTACTACATCAATGTGAATAGTCATCATTTCGATCACACCATTTTTCATTTTTATATATATAAATAAAAATAACTATTTATTTTCTATATTCTTTATATATTTCCGTCACATTGTAAATGTAAATGTATATTTATACAAATTAAAAAACTAAAAAAAAAAAAAAAACTAGATTGGTTAGATTTCGATTTTATCGTGATTGGTAATCGCGAAGTTGCACCATACATCGATTATGGTGCAAGTTCAGGTGGAATGCGGAGGTTTCACGGATTTGGATCATACATCGAGTATGAGCGGTAAGCTCGAATACCTGGAAAAGTATTCGGTAGCACCTTCTCCCAGCAGAGATTATTACGGTTTGAAAGTGTTCGACGATCAGGTGCTGACGAATAGATCGCGCCCTCGCGATTCTGCCTCGTAACTTCGTTACTTTTACAGGTGATACTCTATCTCTGGCGAATCTCGCACGGTCCCCATAAAACACCGATTGTACAAACCTCCTGTTTCGCAGATTTCAAGCAAGATCATCAACTGCAGGACGAGATACAACGTATCTTCGGTAGAAAATCGATTTTCAATAACCTCTCTCGCGATACTTACGACATTATAAAACCTACGATAACGTTTATTCGATGTTTTTTTAATTATTCGCTATTTCGTACGTTTTTTCATTGATATTTAATAACGTTTTCGTCAATCGTCTTTTATTTTTTTTTCTTTTTAGTACAGGAATTATTTTGATTGTTTCTTTATCATATTTTGATATGATATTTTTAATGCTTGTCGAATGCTTACATCGAATTGTGAAATATTATTAAATTAAAAATTATTAAATTAATTTTAGCATAAAATATTTTTGCAAATTTTTAAATCATTTAATTTTATAAATCATATTTTTTAAATTTATACATCATTACAATTTTCATAGGTGAATATTTTTTAAAACACGTGAGAAATATAACTTCTGGAAGGAATACGTTACTCACCTTGCCAAAGTGTCTGATCAATAAATTGATTAAATATCTCACCGTAAAAGATATCATCAAATTAACATCACTTTCGCACATCTCTAAAGAGGTAACATAAATTTAATATCTAAATTCATTTTCATCCACTTTTTCACTTTTTTTTTAATACTTAGATCTTTGATGATAATTTCGTGTGGGAAGCATTGTACAAGAAGTACAATCCGTTAAAAAAATACAAGTACGAAAATTTATATATTCCGTGCAATTGGAAACAACTATTTCAATTAGAGCAAGTAGAAATTTTCGAGCAAAAAGTAATTTCACTATAGTAATAAAAATAATTTCATTCATTGACATCGCTCATTGACACAAACATCGGCCCTTTCAGATGAATCGTCCTCGTACAACAGCGAGACAGAAGTCGGTTAATTCAAAAATCGAAACTACTATGAAAGGAAATCCAAAAATAGAGAATTTGGCGAAAGCAAACACAAAAATAGAAAACTCCATAAAAGTTTCCACTTCGAATACGAAAATAACGTCAAAGTTTGCTCCATTGGAAAATCAAATTGCAAAGAAGGACACTAATCGTAAAAAGAATATCAATACTCTTTCGAGAAAATTGTCCGATAATTATCTCAATGAACCTACGATCGAAAAAGAAAAAGTGACTTCAGAAAAGAAAACACCTATCATTAAGTCTTTACAGACTATCGGCCAGAAGAATATAAAAATTCTAAGAGATCAGTCGATAATTAATAAACTCGAGTCTAAACGTGAAACAGATAACAAAGATCTGATTAGTAATAAAACTAGCGAGATAAAAATGAATAAATTTCAGAATAAAGTAAAGAAAATCGACACGAAGACTAGCAACGTGAGTATCAAAATGATGGATGATAAGGTTAATAATACAAAGCCAAAAAGTACACCTACACCGAAAATTAAAACTAATGAGAAATCAGTGACACCGAAACTTAAATCGAAAGGCAAAACGAAAAAAATTGGACAAAGCAAGTCCACGATTTTGAGTACAACCTCGGATCTGTTAATCGATAATTCTGCCGTAAAGGACGATAGCTTTGATCTGGCTGATTTGATCGAGGCAAGCTTGAAAAGTATTCGTAGCCCTAGAAGTATGTTCGATTACAACTTTAGTTGCATCGATAAGCCGAAATCTTGTGGCGGCGACACTCTCGCGCAAGAGATCAGTCGAAAGATGTCGGATCATCCGAGGGCGCCGAAGAGCGGTCATGCCAACAAAGCTGCTCTCGATCGATTATCGGAAAAATCTGAACCTCTTACCGCGAAATCGGTCGATTCTGTTAATAAGATTGAACGGGCGCGTGCAATTGCCACACCGAGATATTTAAAAGGGTTAAGTGCAGATTTGAAAAAATCGATAGAGTTGAGTAAAAGTAGGGGTATTATGTCATTAGATGAGAAAGTATTGGATCAATTCGAAAAATATACTTATAATAAATATTCGACACCGAGTATACAGGATGATATAGAACAAAAAAAGTTTACTCCTCGAAAAGAAATGGACAAGATAAACATTTTACGTTCACTGGGAACGAAAAATTTTCATAGCAAAAATCTCAGTTCTAACGCAATGAATGAGATAAATCGGTACGACGCAAAAAAAAGCATGACAATGAACAACATATATAAATATTTATGAATGAGTAAAACCGTTCTCGAGTATATTTTTTAAATTATAATAATCGCGTATATTTTTGATATTAATTTAAATATTAATATGATCATTGTATATGTCGGAGAAATATTTTTGTAACATGTCTAACATATTTAATAATATTGATAATGTATTATACAAAACACAGATTAAGAAACTGAGCGAAGTAATTTGTGTAAGTTTTTTTATAAAATAAAATAAAAAAATTCACAGAGAAGTCATTATTTTTTTATTTTTTAAAAATATTTTGTCTAAAAGATATCTTGAAAGTCAATCGGATATCAGAGTTTGTTTTCAACGTATATATTTCACAAAGAATGGACAAGAAGAACAAATAGTAAAAAGGATAGAGATAAGGTACAAATATTGAAATCAGCGCCATCTCTAGAGTGTCGCAAATCAAACTCATAAAGATAGAAGAAAAAGAATGACAGAAATAACTTGTAAGAAAAAGATAAATAGAATAAAATTCGCTATAGACGCCATCTTTTAAATGCTAAAGATAGTCTTATAATTCTCACGAATTATTTTTCTCTAGATATTTAATTTTTACATCTATCTATCTTATCGATATCTTTCTAATATTTATTAATCTTTCTTTATAAGTTTTATTTGCAACGTATAATTATAGACGAAATACAAGATTTTAATTGAATATATTTTCAATATTTCTTTTTGAAAATTTCATTTTTAATATAAAAAAAATATAAATATTATATTCTCAATCGGAATGACAAGATAATATGTTCAAGACAATAACTTATGTTAAATATAATATATTTTAATATACAATATATTGATACTGAAAATACAATATTTTATATCTACCTATAAGATATTTTATAGTAGAATATTTGTTCTATTTTTTATTTATAATATAATTTTATATTAAATTTTAATATAAAATTATATTATACATAATATAAATTAATATAAAATTGGTAATATTGAGAATTATAATATTATATATCATTATATTATATCAATAAATTATTAATAAAATAAAAATTATAAAACTTAAATATTTCATATTAAATATTCGTTCGAAATCTATAAATATTTGTGCCATTATCGACATTGGTACACACGACTTTGCCCGCAGAGTTACGATCGCTGGGTAGGGAGAGGCAGTTACGCTTCGACTGCCATACCGTTTAGACGCATTGGAGCTATACGCGTTTTATTTCGCATATAATTTGTGCATTAAATTGTGCACGAATTTCGAGTTTAAAATATTTATTTTTTAGTCATAAATATTTGAAATACTTGTGTTTTATTTACGAGTGTTTTTAATTCGCATACTTATTTGCGAATTTGAATTACGTATTAATTTTATTTGTAAATGTTTTTTTTTAGTTGTAAATTGTAAATATTATTTCCGATTTTTTAATATGTATTTATTCGCGAATGTTTATAGAATTTGTGTCTTATTTGTATAACTTTAAAACACGTTTCACGCATGTTCAAATTATATACATTTATTCACGAGTGTTATAATTTTTCATTTTTACGATATTTTATTTGTTTGTGTGATAGTTTCGCGCGTTTTATTCATAAATGCCGGTATTTTGTTGTCAAGATGGCTGAAACTATTGGATTATTAAATACTTTGGTGTTATCTATGAATGGTAAGTCTTATGTTTTTTTCGTATTAATGAATTGTTATGGTTTTTACGTATATAATGAGCAATAAATGTTAGTACTTATTTTTTTATTCCATAATTTAGGTTAGGATTATTTTATAATTTTTCTTTAACGTTTTAAAATTTTTCAATGTTAATTGTTATTTGATCTTTGTTATTATTTCAAATTTAATCTTATTTAATTTTGATTCTAATATATTGCGATTCACGAGAATTTTTGTTTATATTCACTACTCGAGGCGATTCTGAGAATTCTCGTTTTTCATTATTATTATCTAGAGAAATTTTCATGATAAATATATTCACTGAAATTTCTAAACATTAGAAATTCTTGTTGTTTAAATTAATGTAATTAGTGAAATTATTCATGAATTTAATATTTTTAATATGTATCATAATCATAGATAATGATTTAAAAGTTTAAATAAACATATAAATATGTAAATATTCTTGTATTAAGCAAAAATAGAAAGTTAATGGTTAAAAATCTGGGAAAATGTAAATCATATGAAAAGGAAAAAATATTTAATAGTTATATATTTAATACTAAGATTATTTCTCATTATATATTATCAACAGTCAACTATGGTGAAATATAAATCTTAAAAATTTCCAGGATTTATTAGAATTTAACGTCATAATTGTCAATTATTTATTTATCTTTTATAAAAAAATTGAAAACACAATCAATACGTACAGAATTATTGTTTAGATATTTCTGTATCTCTAATCAAAGATAATTTCACATGATTGAAACTTGACTATGTAATTCCTCCCTGTAAACTGGGTCATTGTTACTAAGAATGTATTTGTATTCTGTCTGAAATGACATCATAATCGACATATCTTCAGTAATGTTACTTCATATATATTTTTTTATATTTATGTCGAAAATGAGTATCATTAACAAATTCATTAATAAATAACTTTCAAGAAATTATTAATTTTATTTATTATTAAAATTCATATTTTATAAATTCACCATACTATACAATATATACACAATTTTCATACAGTATTCAAATACATATATACATTATACAATATATGTATACACGATTTCTATATATTCAAACATCTATATACACTTTGCAGTGTATATACGATTTTTACATAACATCCAAATACGATATACAATATACATATAATTTCCATAATATAAAAAAATAGTAAAATAACAAAATAATACTAAAATTATAAACGCTAAATCCATAACATAATAAACCGTAATATATTTTCGATTGTCGAAAGTTTCCAAGAAAAAAGCTCCATACATCAAAGTCTTGTTCTTTTTTTTTCGGACACAGGATCGAATCTTGGGATTTTCGTCCCTCTTTTTATCTCAGCAGGTGTAGGACTGTCGGTTAGGCGGTCGGTGGGCGTCGTCAGAAGCGTCGACGTCGTGGTCGCGAGAATGCGTCACCATTGAAGTACGAGACGTGGTCGAGTAAGCGTCGCGCGCGTTTCGAATAATTCGTCTGCCGTTTCACCCTCGAATCGAAGCGTGATCGCAAACACGTGTCTCGCACCGTCCGCCATGTTCGAATCGACGGTTGTCACTCGCGTGATTTGAATTCGTTCATCAAATTGACGTCTCTGTGCGAATTGTACATGAAGTTTTGTTTTTCGTTCTCTCTTAGTAAATAATATTTGTGATTATTATTTAAAATTGACATTTTTAAAAATATTTAAAATCTGTTTTAATTTTTATTGTTATTTATTTAATTTCAATAAATAATTTAAATTTGTGAATTTTTTGAATTATCTATTAACTCATATAATAGTTTCAATAGAACAATTAAAAATTAAGTTAGTTTCTAGCATATTTGACAATGAAACAAAACAAGATTATTAAATTTTTAAAATGCATTATTATATGTACATTGCAAATGCTTTTCAAGTGAAAATGTGAATTTTTTTCTTTCAATAATGTTCGTTGATGTAAATTTTTAATTTCTTTCGATTTTTAACGAGTCACTTTAATAATTAATCGAAATTTGATATCTCAATTTACCTATTACCTATTTATAACTTTTTAATGGAAGAACTATTGAAAGTTTCTCGAAGCTAAGCACATTCCTGCTGCATCGTGTCGGCCGATAATCGAATACAAAATTATTGTGCTAATATCAAAACTAATATGGCCACAGTGAGTGCTTGTTAACAGTGACAAACTTGAGCTTACAATTTGAAATAATGACTTTAACAAACATCTTCCCTTACTTTTCAAAATAAACGAATCAAATTGATTTAAATTTGCAAATCGTGAAAAATTTTCGAATTTGATTAATATCAAAGACATTCATATAAAAGTATTGATACTCGTCCAGCATGGTCCTCGTTAAAAGCATTTCTCGTAACCAATCGATATCGAGTGATAGGATTTTCTTGAATAGAAATTCTTGAATTGTTTAACATTATGGCATGGTAACCGACACAAACAATGTTGATTTTAACGATCGGCGAAGAAAAATCGTGAAATCGGAAGAATGATATCGATGTACACACGAATTTATGATTTCGATTCGATTTAATGGGATATCTATCGACGAAGTGGAATTCGAATTGTGTAAGTGTATATTTTTTTTGGATTCAGTTATTTAAATGGATCGTTAATTTCTTTTTTTTTTTCAAAGTTTTGTTTTTAAGAATTTTTTGAAAAAAGTTAAATATTTTGAAATATTCAGAAAAAAATAGTTTCTAATATAAAAGTTGCAGAGAAAATTTTTAATTTTTAATCGGACTTAGATTTAATAGATTTCAACTATTCTTGCTTTTATAATTTTAAAAAATTTAACTGGAAAAAAGAAAGTGAAACATAGATAAAAAGTTGTATAAAAGATTTTATACTACATTATTTGTAATTATTTTTATTTTTATACTTAATTTTAAATTTTTTAAAAAATTCCATAATTCCATTATTATTACAATTCATTTATTTTTATTTTTGCGTTTAACCGAACTTTTAAAAAAAATTTGGCTTAGAAAAAATTCGTATTCCATTATTACACATTAGTGCAATTTTATTTTTCTTCTTACATTTAAAAAATTTTCAATTTTGTTAAAAAATAAAATAATACAATTTAATAATAACAATATCTCATTTTTGAAAAAGAAATAAATATCTAACATTTTGTTACTGTTATATTAATCTATATCGTTACATCTACTTATACATAATACTATTGCATTCGATATATATATATATATTTCAATACATAAAAATTGCATTCAACTCAACGCTCAATTAAAATACAATATGTGAACTATTCACATTTCATCTCGAAAACTACTAATCAGTAACAACTTTCGATCATACATTTCTCATTTCGTTTCTTATTTATTCTCAGCACTGTGCGCTATAGTTATTGTTACATTGAGATAGACACGTGGCATTGGGACATGAAATCGACATTTATCCGATAAGAATAGAAAAATAACTAAAGATCTATGAACACACACACACATTTTTAATGTAATATATTTTTATATTATGACATGTTTTTCGTATGTCACTTCAATTTTATTATTATTCGAAGTGTTACACTATTTGTTAATTTGAAGTCAATTATCGTTGATATATTCGTCTTGTTGGCAGTCCTTCAATATAACTGACGTTAAAAGCCATCTTCACGTCTATCAACACTAATATTAAAAATTCTGTCACTCGCAGCTTTCCAAGTCTCTTAAATTAACTTCTTTGAAATGTATATTGTGATAGTATTTTGATAATTTCAATTGTTAAGTGATTTAATCGAATTTTTGTTTAATCGAATTAATATAAATTTTCGTTTAATAATTTTTAATAAATAATAATAAATTTAATAATAATAAATTTCGTTTAATATAAATAAATTATCGTGATTTTGTTTTTAATTTATTTCTATTTATTTTTTAAATGAATTTCGTTGAATTAAAAATTTAAATAATTTTAATTTGAATGAAAATATATGTCATATTTTGAATATACTTGGTTAAAAATTGAAAAGAATTTTTGGATATCGAAAAATGCAATGAAATCCAAAAATATTTATGCATATTAATAGCAATTCATACCGAAAATATAACGTATGCCAAACAAAAAATTCTTTTTCATTTTATAAAAATTTTACGTGTTTCGTATGATCTACGTTGAATCTAATCTAATCTAACCTTGCTTTGTCAACGAACAAAAAATTTTTACATATCTTTTACATATTTTTACATATTATATTTACATATTTTAGTTGTGACTTATTCATGCAAATGTAATAATATATTATATTTATTACTTGTATATAGAATATTAATATATTTATTCATTTATATTAATAATTTAATAATATATTTATTTTTAATATATATATGTATTTATTTAAAAAATTTTATTTCTTTGTTTATAATGAATATATTATATTATATTTTGCAATAATTAATATACTGTGTGGGATAAAATTCAAAATGTAAGCGTATAAAATATGCAATAATAAAAATAAATAGAGACATATTTAGACAATCACTTTTCGTTTCTTGAAATTATATGTTTGAAAATATACAATATATAGTATAGTATATTATTTCAATATCATTATCATAACTTCATCATTATAGTCTTACAAGACAACATTGACATAAATTTAATTTCCATTCCTTCTTTTTCATTTTTCAAAGTAGTACTGAGAGAGAGAGAGAGAGAGAGAGAGAGAGAGAGAGAGAGAGAGAGAGAGAGAGAGAAATAAAAGCGAAGAAAATAATTTACTAAGAAGAAAATGTTTCAAAAAGTGTTTTTAACAATTTCAATATAAATTCTTGAAAGGTTAATCGGTTTGTCGTTAAGTACAACGAATTATTTACGAGAGATTAGAACAATTCTTATTTCGAGTTTGCAAATTTACACCTGTTAATTGATCATCTTTATTAATGAATATTTTTTCCATGTGCAAATGAAGCACATTGTTTTAGTACGCGTCAACATTACTACCCACGTGAATTGTATTTGATTATATCGTGTATCCAACATCCATATCTAATCAAATAATTAGAGGCTTCTATTTACTCGTGGTCATCGGTTTAAAATAAGATGGATGATGCATATACATATATACTCTACATATATATATGCAATAGATACGTGTTGCTTGCGATGTAATTTATTCGTAAAATATACATATACATTTACACGGAAGTGAGATATATTTAATTTTTATTCGATTTTTTTCTTATGTTGAAGATATATGAGCATTTTAAAAGTAAAACTAATTATTATTTATATTTAATATCAAATTTTATTAGTTAGATTAATTTTATTAGATATACGATTTATTGGATATGTTATTATTAAAATTATTTGTTTAATTTTTCTTCAATTTTTCTTATTCAAAATCATCGCATCAATTTTTCAGAAATGATTTATTTTTATGAATAAGAAACGAGTTATTTAATTAATTTTATCACGTTTCTTTATTTTGGAATTGATCAATGTCACTTTTTATATGTCTATAAGAATAGTTATTATATAAATTATTAATATGTATATTAATTGTATATTTATGGAATAAAATAAATACAAATATATAATTGTATAACAAATAATTTTTAAATCTCTATTCATTTTATATTTTAAAGATCCATTCTAAAATCAAAAATATACAAAAATAGAAAAATAATTTCCTAAAACTTTTCTATATATTTTATATTTTATTTTACCCAATAGAATAACTCTTAAATCGATTCCAATGTCCAAAACATACGAAAATAATAAGAAAATAATTTCGAAATATCTCTCTCTACATATATACATTTTATTTTATCTCATATCTTACAGTTTTAATATTAATATCTGTAGAATAATCTTTGAAAAATTCAATCCAAAGCTCAAAATAAAAGAAAATAATTTCAATGAATCAATTTCTATAAGTTTTATATTCTATTTCATCTTTTATTTATCCATTTTTCATATTTCCAGACAATGATTCGGTAATCGTGCAATTAAGCAGTTTTCAACAGTCAAAGTGGCAGCCATCAACAATCTCCTTCTCTGCGCGAGCCTCGAGAGATATAAGAAGACAACGTTGGAAGAATTGTCGCGGTTCGAGGATACGTTTTACACGATGAACGAACCAGATCCTTGTCTACCATTGATTCTACCACCTAGATACAGGCTTCGTGATCTCATACTGGGGGATTATGCTTTCAACGACGATGGGGAAAGGTGAGTTCGAATTTAAATTTTATCATTTATTTAACAAGAAGCTAAAATAAATTTTTTTTACTTTTTTTTTTTATACTTATTATTATTGAAAATATTTTTAACAAAATTAATTATTAATATAATCATATATATGAGAATTATAAGATATTTAAAAATCATAGATAAGCCTGGTATTGTTCTAGCTAGTTTTTTTAGTTTTTTGAATTTTTCTTCTTTGCGAATAAAAATACATCGATCGATCCTTCCATAAAACGATTACCCTCCTCGGGGACATCAAAGGCAATGCGATTCTTTCAAAGCAGTAAAATAAAATATCGCTAATATCATGCTTCGAATTTTTTTTTCCTGTTTTTATCATTAAAAAAGATTCTGTGTGCACAGTGTTGCTCGACAAATTTTAATTCGAACGAAAATTAATACGCGTCGGTCATTCAGTCAGTCTTTGAAGAGAGGTTAATCCATCCATTCGTGTTATAACCTAGAAACGATTCAAATCAAAAGTGTAAAACTGAGGCGATGAAAACATTTGTTGTAAACGAGAGTTGTTTAATAATCGTAAGTTTATTAAATTTATGTGAAAGCATCTTCTGAAATTTTCGTGTTTTTTTCATGGTTAAAAGAGGATTCGATTGTACTCGATCGATCTTCGTGGAAAATTTTTTTCGATGAATTTTTTTCCGTGTAATAGGATTATTTTTTTTTCTGTGAAAATTTTATTAAATTTTGGATTAATTAATTGCAACCGTTTTTTATGAATTTTTAGATACTCGAGAAGCGTGGTGATTTTATTATTAAAATCTTCCAAACGAATTGAATTGAATCTTGTCTTAAATTTCCTTTATCCAATATCGAAAGGAACGAATAATTCGTTTGCTCTACCATTTATCCAGGCGAAGCATAAAATATTAAAACGTTGAAATATTGAAATATTTCATACTGTAAATTAATCGTGTGTTGCTCGTTTATGTAGTATTTTAATCTCTTAATAAATTAATTGTTGGAGTTTCGAGTGCTTTCGTATGAAATTTATTATTATTATTATTATTTTCTTTTTTGTTGAAAAAGTAACTCTCTTCAATTCGAAACAACACGCGACGTGTTATCTTGCGTATCGATCGTATTTCCCTTTGAGGGGAATAGAAGTATGATATTTTTTTAACGAATTTAATTGCAATTTCTTCGAATCGGTACGAATCCCTCGATAATTCAGATTCTTATGTCGGAGTGATGAATTGAATTGAACGACACGATGTCTATTGTTGCCATTTGGAATTTCGATTCGTGGAGAGGAGGAAAATTATAGTATCGAATTTAAGGTGGATACTTGTCAATATCCAGCGAATTTTTAATATCAATATAATTAATCGTGAATTAATCGTGATGAAAATTAAATAATTATACGTTAAATTATTATATACAATTATAATACAATTATATATACAATTATAATTATAAATTATATATACAATTATAATATTCGTGATAATATATTAATAATTAATGAAATTAATGAATAAATTAATGAAAATTATATTATACATTCAATGGGAAAAATTTTAAGCAATATGCAAATTATTATTAACAGAATATAATTCGTGAATTAATCGTAATAAAAATTAGGAAATTGTACATCAAGTAGGAAAAATTTAAAAAAAAATTATATACATGTACGTGAATATATATTCTTTCATTAAATCATTACTTTTATAAAAAAAATATGGACAATTTTTTTTTTTTGATAAATTTATTTTCTATATATAGAAAATATTCTCAAAATCTTTCGAATAATTTATTTCTCATCCATTTGGACAATCAAAATTCGGATAATCGATGTTCTATCATACGTATATTCTTTCATCAAATCATTATTATCACGTAAATATGGAAAAAAGTATAGATATTGACAAGTTTATTTATTTTTACATATAAAAAAAAGTTCTTAAAATCTTCTCCGAATAATTTATTTTTCGTCCATTTTCCAATATTTGGTTATTAGATAAGTAAAAATTCGAATAATCGCTTATATTCTTCTATAACACGTTTCAACGTTATTATGGGTACGATTATTGCGAGAAAATAAATAGAGATCGACACGTGGATTTATTTCTGTGGATAGGAGATCTTCTCAAGATCTTCTCTAAATAATTTATTTCTCGTCCATTTTTCCTGTTATCTTCATCGTAATCGGTTATTTTCTTTTCTCGAAAGAGATGTGAGGGAATAAAAAAATTGTAAAAAGTTCAATCTTGATGTAATGCGTTATTTTCCATCTATTCAGAATTTTAATTTTGTTAATTTTTTAAATTCTTTCACAATAAAAAGAAAAATGTTCGATACGTTAAGATGAAGAAAGATGGAAGAAATTATGATTTCGATTGTTATTTTTAACTTATACGTTCTTACGAATTCTCGTTGGAATCGATTGAATTTAAAAATATCTGAGATGAAAGACTCAGAAGAGGAAAAAAAAAAAATCTTCCGAATCCGATCCGAATTTGTGTCGATAAAATTTCTTATCGACTAGTAATGATCGATAGTGGCATTAGGAATGTCAATATCAATTCATAAGGGTAATTATTTCACACTTTATGCTTTTATGGGTTAGTTACTGGTGTCTCCAATTTTTTGCTATTTCGATAATCTCTCTATTTGTCAGATTGTATCTATTTGTCTATTTGTCAGAAATGTATCACATGATGTTCTTAATCATTTTACCAATAGATATTATAATGTGTCAAAATGAATATAATTTTGTATCAAATAGGTCATAAAAGTAATTTCTTTTAACACTTAATAATTCTAAATAAAAGAAATGTTTTTTTATTTTCATTTTAAAAAATAAATAAATAAATAAATAAATCTAAATAAATACATAATTGATCAATTTTTTTTTATTTACAAAATTAAATTCTGTCAAATCGATAAAATTCGAAAAAGAAATTAAGTTGATTCACGCGCCACTAACGCCACTAATGTCACTAGACGAGTGAAAAATGGCGTCTACCAGTAAACTGTGTTAAAAGTGACAGAGTGTAAAGTTAAAAGTTATAATTCGAACGAAATCTCTCCGAGACTAACTTTTTAATCCTAGAATTCTAAAATTCTAGAAAAAAAAAATTATATTTAAATATAAATATAAATCTCTTTGAGGTTTATCAAGCATTTATTATTCTTTACCAAAAAATACAAAGAATTTCCTCGAGACTTTACAATTGAAATACCGTTGAATCACTCTTTTAAACTGAAAAGCCTAATTTTTCACGCTCCAATACACTTCACGTTCTTTGGAAAAAAAAGTCGGTCAGAAGCGCGTATGAAATAAAAAAAAAAAGAAGAAAAAAAAAGAGATATTGGTCGAATTTTACAATGACCGAATTCAATAAAGAGGTTATCCTCTATAACTTTAAACATGAAACGACACGTGTTGAATGATAAAATTTTTTCCTTCCTTTTTCTCATTCTATTTATTTCCATATTTTTCTGTATATTTTTCTCTGTTACGTATCGTAAATTTGTTCGTTTCTTTAAAATATTGTGCATATATTACGTCATTTACGTAAAATGTTTTATTATATTTGTGAAATTTTTTTGGAAGATTGATTCTAAATGCAAAAGTTGGTACATAAAAATTTCGGTTGAAACTTCCTTATCGAGTTACGAGCGATCGAAATTTATGTTGAATAAAGTAAGATGAATGTAGAGTGAAACAGCAGTGCGATGGAAACAGTTAATTTAATCCATTGTATCTTCAATTGTTTATAACTTAATAAATAAGTTTTAACCGAGATTTTTATATATCGATATTTATGCTTGTTTTTGTTTCTAGAATCGATCTTTTAAAAGTTTTGAACGAATATATTAACATTTTGTATATTAATTAATCTTCATATATAAATATATTTTTTATATCTTGCATTGATAATTTTAATCTTCGATGACTGTTTCATTAATATTTTTTTTATTTTTTTTAGATTCTTTAGAAAAATTTCGAAAAAATTCTGGAATAAAAATTCTTGTTAAAGTCTCTACTTCATTATACATTCATTCAAAAATTTATCGGTAGAAATAGATATTCTTTCAAAGAAATTCAATAATGAAATAAGATGATGGAAAAATTATTATAAAATGATATATGGATGATGGAATATTTATTATATGTTCTTAAATCTACTTCATAATCATTTAATATTCAAAAATTTTATCAATAAAAATAAAAATTCTCTAAGAAAATTTAATAATGAATTTATTATTTATTAATTTATAAAAATTGCATAATTCTATTCAAAACATTATTTAAATAAAATTTTAAACTTTTTTTTTTTAAAGAAATCAACAATTTCACTTGGTTTTCATTTTAAAATTTTTCTCGAACCATCCAAGATAAAGGCGCATTTTGCTTCACATATACCGCAATACATCCGAGATGACACTTTGTAAAGGAGGTTCCTCACAGTTTCGTGACACCGCATTTTCGCTTTCGTGCTTTTCAGTTAATCATGGAACCGCAGTTAACTCGGTTTCAAATATTCATCGATGCAAATATATGCGAAATCAGAAATATCCTTGTCCCTCAAAGTTGATTTCGAAGCAAATAGTAAAACTAATAGGAGTGGAGGTAAGAATAATGAATATAATATTAAATATATAAAAATATATTAATAGATATCAATATAAATAAATGTAGAATGAAAAGTTGATATTTAGGATATATTCATATACACATTATATTATATTAGGAAATATAACCTAATCTAATTTTTTTTTTATTGATTTTGAATTATATAATATAATATAAATATTCTTTCTTTTTCGAGTAATTATTTTGTCTATTTTTTAAATTAATGATTTGGTTTATTTTTTAAAATAATATTGATAGTCAATTAGTAGTTTTGTTAAGTCAAAATTTATTATATTTTAGATTTGAAAGCATAGTTGGAAAGAATAGTAATAAAGAATATTATCATCATTTTTTTTTATTAGATAAAAAATTGATATAATGCATTAAGAACAAATTTAAGCATGAAAAATGATTATAATTGTTAATGAAATAATTTTTCTTCGGTGAAAAATTTCATTTCTTTTTTTTTTTTAATTTTTTTTTAAGCTTTTTCATACATAATGTCATTCATAAATAATTTATTACACTTTTAATTTTGCTTATTATTATAATTTGGCTCGATAATTTTAATTTTTTAACATTAAAGTTATTAATTACAACTAATCCAAAATTAGGTTAGATTATGAAAATGTAAGATTTTTCTACTTCTCATTTTTTATTAATAACTTGGATATTACTTATTCGACATATGATAAAATTTTCGTGATCGGATAATATCAAATAAATAAGTAAAATTTTTCTTTTTAACATAATAGTTTCCATGCAATTGTATATCAAAGTGAAAGTGTTATTAGCGCCTCTCTATAGGATTCGTGACAAATAATGCAACTAAACATCTAATCATCTAATAAATGTCGAAGTCTTCGAGGATTGACATAAAGAAAGACATTGTCTTATTTCGAGGTTATGTCTGGTGGTTAAGAGGCACACTCGACACAATTAATATCGATCGGCCTTTCTATTTTTGTTGTGTTTCCCTTTGTCGTCTCTCATTTGGTACATATTCAACCAAATCAAGATCTAACAAATTTTCGAATTTTTTTTTTTTTTATGCAACTCGCTTAATGCTATAATTTCATAATAATGAAATGGATGGAAAATTAAAGTTAGAAAATTGAATTGAATTATTCTATTTAGCCTTTATTTGATTAAAAATTAAGAAGCATAAAAACAATTTAAATTTGTTTAATATTAATATATTAATATTTAAGTATATAATATTTTTCAAGATGATATAAAATTAAAAATTTGTTATATTTAAAAGATTTTCAAATTCTGTTATATTTTTTTGTTATTTGATATACTTTTTTTAATTTATATTTGAAATTTAAAATTTTCTTTTCAAAAAATTAATAAATATCAGAAATTGAATAATGTCGAAAATTTTAATTACTGATATAAAGGTTAAAGGATGAAAGATTCATAGAAATTCAGATATTTTATAAAAATATCATGTTAAAATTTTAAATTGAAAATACATTTATAAAATTTTATCAGTAACATTTATAAAAAATGACAATTATTTTTACATTAACAATTAAAAATATAACTTTTTAATTATGTCACTACTGTAAATTAAACAAATAAAAAATATATAATACTTTTAAAAATGAAAAGAAAACTATAAACAGATAGTATATTAATATTTTAATTAAATTCAAATCTAATTATCATAAAATCGGTTTTGATCTTAAAAAATATTAATATTAATTTTCATCTTAAGTTCTTTTGGAGGAAACAAATTCTTTGGAGATTGAAATTATTTGATGTAAGATTGAAATTAAATTTCAAACTGATAATCAATAGAAAGAAACGAATATAAAAGTGAAAGTCCTCGGATCTTTTTTCCATGAAGGGCACAACTTTATGATTTGGAATCCTCTGTGGAAATCTTGCCTAATACAAGATCAAGAATCACACAAAGTGAAATTTTTCGAAAAAGTTTGACAAAGCTTCCGTATTCCCATGTGTAAATTTGCATATGAATACTTTAATATTTTTTAGCAAAGAAATTTGATAATAAATCTATACTTTCATCACTTTTTATATTTTATATTCTCCTGAAAAAATGAAAAGGATCTAATATATTCATGTTGAAAAAGTAAAGATAATTTTAATTTTCAAATTTTTCTGAAACAACAATTGGAAAGTACAACACTGCCACTTAAGTGGGCACACTTAACTGTTGCACGAGTAGAACGTGCCAATTATTTGAAGCTAAATTCTGAAAATTGTCGATCTCTTCTCTTCATTATTTCATGGAAAATGAAAAATAAATATTTCTTATGAATGAGATACAAAAAATTATTTTTTTTTTATGCATTCAATCATTTTTAAGTTTTTTAAAGACAGAAATTGGAACTTTAATTTTAGAAATTTATAGAAACGTTTTTGCGATATTTAAAAAGAAAAGAAAATATGATAGTTAACCAAGTATTACTAATTTACCAAAATTTTATTTTAAAATATACATTTTAAATTTTTATGCGTGCCTCAGAAATTAAAATTTCAACTGTAGAAATTTATATAAGAATATTTTTGTGATATTATTTTAGAAAGTGTGATAATTAATTGAATAATATTATAACTAGGTAAAGTTTTAATGTTTTAATTTTATTTTAGAATGTTTAAAATACATATTTTAAATTTTGAAAATTTTGAATATACTTGTTTTATCCATTATCTATTATTAAAATCCATTTTAAGAATTGAAATCCTAGAAAAAATGTGCAATAGTCAAGCAATTAGTATTTCAAAGTCGAAGTGTATTAGTATCTTCTACAGAATTCGTAAGTAGTAAATATTTAATTGCGACAATTAACCGAACTATTTACTTTAACTTATTAAATTTTTTTCCTAGAATTTTCATATCATTTATTTATTGCAACTAAAAACTTACAATTTTTAAGTGATTTAAAGTTATTATTATTTTTTATTTTTTAAATTATGAATTTCAATTTGGCAATTTTAATACTTATACTAGTGAAAAATATTATAATATATAATTTTAATTTTTTACAGCATACAATTTATCTAAGATTATATATCACGGATGAAAATGTTAAAATTATTAATAACAATTATATCAAGCTAGTAATGTCTTACTAATGTGCAACAATATTAATTAGCAATTAGTTTTATGGAGAAATTTAACTAGTTATGAAATATTATTACCGTACGTATTAATCATTAAAATCCATTTTTTCTTTGTAGAATATTAAATTATTGTTACATGTTTGTATGTTTATAAATCTCCACACACTAATTAATGAAATTTAAAATAAAGAAAATTCAAGTTATGAATAGAAATTATAAAGAACAGAGTTGATAATAATTGAAGAATAATAATTGCATGTTTGTTTCAATGCGTGTTTGAGATATCATTCATGGTCAAACGATTACATCATCTTTAAGACTGCTTGACCGAAATAAAAAATAGCTGTATATACGCTTTTCCACATTTCCTGCTTTTTTGTCGCAGCTTGTAAATCGTGTCAAGCATAATTTCCTAGTTTCTTTTTTTTAATATCTGTTTTATGCCTTGTATTATCTTGTTGCAATTATTAATGTGCAAGGAAGGTGCAAAATGGTTTTAAAAATTTACATAGGAATAAGATCGCATTTATAAAATGTTTATAACAGAATAAAGAAATCGATCGTAATTACAACTGAAATAAATTATTAAGATAAATTATTAACGTTTTATTAGGGCTATAAATTTCGTGAATAGTTATTTTAAAGATAATTAAAATCAAGTAGATTGTTTTATTTTAGAAAATTGAAATTTAATTTTTTTTTTTTTTATTTTTTCAGATTCTAATTTTATAGATTTAAAATTAGAAAGAAATCTTCAAATCTTAACGTTTCTAAAATTAACGTTGAAATTATTCAAATTAATAAATAATCTATTTTGTTTAAAATAAAATTTAACAAAAATTGAAATTAAAATATAATTGTGTAAGATATTTAAAGAATTGGAAAATTTTATCTTTTTCGTTATACAAAATTCTAAATAAAATATACTAAACCAATAAATCAATTTCAGAAGCAAACTATTTTTATTATAACCTCATATCGATAGATTAAAAAAAATTTTCTGTGAATAATGAAACTATAGAAAAAAAATACAAACATGAAAACAATTGAATTTTACATCATTATTATTTACAAAATTATTCAAGAAATAAAATTAAAAATTTCCTCATATAATTTAATCTATATTTCAATTATTTTATATTTAAACATATAAAAAATAAAATGAAAAATAAAACATTTTCTCAAATGCTCGTGTTAATAATTTTAAAAAATTGCAATTTCTATTAAAACTTTCTAATTCTATTTTAAATTTATTTTTAATTCTAATTTTTAAATCTTTCAAATTTTTATTGGAAACTTTTAAATTATTGAAAGTTTTAATATTTCTTAATGCTAAGTTTCTGTCCCATGCCTTTTAATTAGATACCTCAATTGTTATTCCAACTTCAATTTTTTATCATTATAGAAAAATACATTATAAACATTCTTATTCATATTTTCTGTGATTCCACAAGAAAGAACACAATTTACTTGAAAATACATATGTTTTTTAAAATTATACATATTTTATCAAAAAACGAGCTCTTTATTATCGTACTTTTTAATTTCCCTATTGTTCGTGTAATGTAGACTCGTGATTAAAGAAGATGGCTAGAAACGATGGAAACCCGCTTAAACGATCGACGCTTTGCAAATCGCCTTCGCATCTCCGCTTGGCAGGAAATTAAAATGCGCCCTCTCGAGGCCACGTGTCGAATCGAACGTAACGAATCAAAAAATCGGCCAGTTTAAGTCGCCACTTTGCCATGGAATGTTTGGTCTGCAATTCTTTTTATAAGACGAGATTGAACGACAGATGCAAAGAGATGCATCTGTTGAATAATTTGGTTACTTTTTTAAGCGCATTTCATCCGTTGAGTGCATTCAAATAAGATGGAAAAAGATGATCTGTTTGTACTTTTACCATTTGATATCTGGTTATAGGTTAGGTTATTATAAAAAAAGATTGATTATAAAAGAAATGGAATTTATAGATTTTACAATTTGTGAATATTCTTTGAAAAATAAATTTTTAAATATTTTTTTTCTTTTATGAATGTAAGTATTTTTTTCTTTCTTTTTTTTTTTGTTGAAGAAGTATTTTTGTGTTACTAATTTAGATTGTGGATTTTTATGCAGCTAAAATAAATTCAATTAATATGTAAAATGTATTCAATTCAAGATACATATCAAATATAGTATTTGCAAAATATTAATTTCATTTTATGTAAATGTAATTATATTTAATGTAATAAAATTATATTTAATATTATGTAGAAGTTTTCTCACAATTTTTTGATAAATTGCTGAAAAAATTGAATTGAAAAAAATGTCATGTTATTATTCTGCCTATATGGATAAAGTATTTAGAATACTTCCAACTTTTGTTCGTTCATACAAAATATGCAAAATGTATATAATAGACATAAGACATATATTTGTATACATATCTACCAATTAGCATAAAGAGAATATATGTAGAAGATTAAACAAAAATGTAATATAAATTTTTTATATATATTTCAATAATAAAATAATAAAATTGTTAATGAAAATTAAAATTTGCTATTTTTACAAATATATGATAAATATTTATACAATATATGTACGTTTATTTTAAAAAATTTAAATAATAAAATATTTATTAGGGAATAGAAAAGTAGTAATGAGTAAAATATATCGAACGACATGTTGCATCATATATCGATCTTGACTACTTCTTACAGAAATATCATAAATTTCTTTACTTTTTTTTTGTGATAAAAGCTCAAAATAAAAGTAACGTATCTTTAATAGAAAAATAGAAAAAAAATAAAATACAAATACGTACAAAAATAGAAAAAAATAAGAATAACCTTATTATCAATTATTACGATTTAATTCTTTTTTTTTTTAAATCTTTTGCTATTTTTGCTATATGAATCTATTTATAGAATAATATCGAATATTTCTATTAATATTTCAACTTTGATAAAATTGTTGAATGTAAAAAAAGCTTCACGTTCATTCTTAATAAAATATTTAATTAAATTCTACGTTTTTTTTTATAGATATTCTTGTATATAAGAATATGTTTTGTAAGTCAATGTTGTAGAAAAATCTTAGATAAATATAGAAAACAATGATTGAAGCAACTTTTTTCATCCAACAATATGTTTTTGTTATTTCAAATTTTATCAAAGTTTAAAATATTAATATAATAAAGA
The DNA here is from genome assembly GCF_014066325.1 of Apis laboriosa. Taxonomy (NCBI): domain Eukaryota; kingdom Metazoa; phylum Arthropoda; class Insecta; order Hymenoptera; family Apidae; genus Apis; species Apis laboriosa. The sequence goes on from NW_025224135.1 coordinate 1,912,037, forward strand.
AATACTCGATATTATATCTCTTATTCATCAAAATGCCACGATATGAGAATAACAGATTTACAAAGAACTAGGTCGTGTAAATTAACAATTTACATGATTGTATACTGTGCTTGGTCGCATATTGTCATTTTGAGTTCTGTCGTCATCTAAGTTTTAAGCCAAGTTTTCCTTTCCACGGTTATTTTCCCTACGAGAATGAGTTTTACCTTCATTTTTCTCTTCTTATTAAACAAAACTTGCTTTTAGTCTCGAGGCTATATATACAATCTCGTAAAGTTGTAAATACCAAGAGACAAGTTTGAAAAATGAAATAAAAATGGTGAAATATTTTAATCATTGTATTATTTTTAATAACAATATTATTTTCAAATATGAAGTTTTTATTTACAAAATACGGAGTTAATTATAATAAAAATATAATTATATTATTATAAATTCAATTTTTCCATTTTAATTTAAATTGCAACTTAAAAATTAACCGAGAACTTCATTCTTGAATAGATAATGCGGACGAAAGATAAAAAAAAATATCCTATTCTTTGTTACATATATAACGTAATTACTATTAATAAGAGTTAAAGTCAAGACAAAGATAATTAAGAAAATTTAATTTGTTTTTAATTCCATTTCCAAGTTAATCATATTAAAGTTTAAGAATAAATTTTTAAAAAAATTTTCAAGTTCCAATAATAAAATAAAAAATTATGTATTTGATATATTATGTATAAAAAAAATGATAATTTAATGTTCAATTATTACATGATGATATTTTATAGTAATCAATCTAATATTTTATAGTAATTCATTTAAATACTTATATCCAAATCCTTCAACTGAATCGTTCAATAATACGAATAATTATGGAATGTTTTGTTAATGACAATAACTGTGAGAATATACTTGAAAGTAAGTGCAATTAGTGGATTTTGAATAGCTAGTGAATAAGTTAAGCAAACAGCTATTATATTATTGACAGATTATTGAAACATATTATTATGGAATTTGAATTAACTAATTGAATAAACTTGAATTTGAATTACAAGTATAATGCAATTATTCACATTGAATTACTAGTTATCAATTAATTCCTTATTAATTATTAACAAATTTTCTATTTTAATAAAAATATTTTTTTAATTTTTTGAATTTACGAAAGATTCCTGTAAAATTATTCTGTAGATAAAGAAGAAAATGGATTTATATTTTCTACAATATTCGTTAAATTTTTACACAAAATTATATTTTTCTTGTTTTCTTTCGAGATGTATATTTTATTTTTTGTTTCGAGGCAATCTGTAATTTATTTACCGAAGTTATTCTTTATTCCTGAAATATAATATTGTTTCTTCAAAAACTTCTTTATATAGGTCAATGAAATATAACTGAGAATCAAACTCTTAAGAGGAAATTGATAAATCTCTGTTTTATCGACTGCTTCACTTGTGTGTTTAAAGCTTCGAGCTTTAATGTTCTATCTGTTTCTGTCATTCTAGAGAGCGCTACTAGATATTGCTGGAGTTCTTACAAGATAAAGATATTGGTAACTCCTCAATTTTTTGCTTGGTAACAAATATTTTACATAGGTAAATAAATATTGAATAATATTTAGCAAATTGCTTAATTTATTAATGAATGCTTTATTTATAATTTCATTTTTATAATTTTGTAATTGAACTCGAATGTCATATTTTATCTGTATTATTCATTATGGATTAATCTTTAAAGTGATAGATTTATCTTTGAGTTATACTACTTGGTTTCTCTTATTATGGCAATTTAACTAACATTAATAATGAACTTTTAATAATATTAATAAATATTCTTATCTGAGAATAACTTATGTTATAAAACAAATAAAATTTCATAAATAAATTTTATAAATTAATATGGATAGAAAATTGCAAAAAATTGTAAAAATTGTTCTTCTTTTTTAATAAAATAACTTTTTTTGCTATTAAACAAATTTCATGCGAATACTTGCATACTTGTCCAATTTTATGTTGAGACACACGGTAGATCTACATCACAAACGATGAACCACGTGGCTTATTGAAGTTCGCGCTACATTTATCACTAAGGCGCAAGCTCGCTACGCAAGTTTTCTCGACGTATTGCGAATCGATGCTGTATTCCCATTCATCTCATTCCGTAATTCTGAAATTTTTTTGATTTTATAATATCTTTTGATGTTTCAAAAAAATTCAACATTAATTGAATGTCTAAACTAAATTTCATCATTGAAATATAATATTTTTTTCTTAAAAATAAATTCTACAAGAAAATAATCTATAAAAAAAACCTAACTTTCTTTAATCCATAAAAAAAGAATTTTTTCTAAGTACTTTCATCACTTATTCATAATCGAGAAACTTTTCCTATATTAATAGGAAAAATCCAAAAGTTATAATAACAATCATCTTCGATTCATCCATCATATTAAGATGATATAAAATAATCATATATAAAACAGCATTTTTATAATCTTCGAACAAATTCCAAACTATATATTCTCTTGTAATACGAATTTATTCTCAAATATATTACATGCATCATTTATCATCGATAATCAACATCGATCCATGTCAGAATTGTTTAGCTTTAACCGAATGATTATTTATCATGAGCGATTTCGAAATTGACAGAAAGGATTTAACAGATGATGAGAAGATATAAAAATAACGATACATCCCGGGTAGCGCAATCGCCTTGACAACGGCGGCGCCACGTGCATGTGTGCGCCATTTCAATCTAAAGCGAGATGGAAGAGAAAGGAACTAGTGGCAAAGGATGATTCAAGTCAGACAAAGAAACCTATAACATATGACGTTAATATGTTGTAACCTTTAGAGACTCGATTCTAAAGATCGAAACAAATACAAAAGTTGATATACAAAAATCTCGGTTGAGACTTATTTGTTAAATTATAAGCGATTGAAATTTGCATCAGATAAAGCGAGACGGAGATAGCAGCATACAGAAGCATAACAGAGACAACGTAGTCTCACTCTATTTGCCTCTCGCTTCACCTAATGTCAATTTCAATAAACATCATAATGGATAAGCCTCGACTAAAATTTTTGTACATCAATTATTATACTTTATTTTTATCTCTATGAAATGATTTTCCAAATATTTCTTACGAATTTACCAATATCTTATTTTATGAGGTTAAAGAGAGATGTGGAAAGCAAGAGAGAGTGAAAGAGACAAAGCGAGCGACGCAGGAGTGGGGGTCGAGTGATTGGAGAGAGAGTAAGGGGTGGTCGAGCACGAGAGAAAACTGCTACAATGTACCGCAGTACGGAGTGGTGAGCTGCGAGTTGGCTCCTCGACAGTGAAAAACCAGTGGACTGAGAGAGCGACACAGGCTAAAGTGTATATTATCGGGACCGTGATCAGTCTTGTATAGGCGGTTACCGATCCGCCATTTCCATTCACCGAAGTCCTCGTGCTCTCGTTTTTTTTTTTTCTTTCTTTGCGCACGAGTTTTTGCTACGATTTTTAACGTAATGTCGGCTCAAGGACAACGATTAGTTATGTTTTAAAGCAGAGAAATTATTCAGAAAGAATATTTTCGTTACGTGTGATGACAATATTGAGAAAATTGAAAAGAATGCTGTGACATTCGTGTTATGTCAAGGCCGATGCAGTATGTAGTACGTCGATATGTTTCGCTGTTTGAATCGCTGTGCTTCGATCTTTGACACTTGTGCCTGGATTCTGAAGATTTCGGTTGCCACTATATCGAGCGTAACTATATTTGTCAACTGTTAAATGTCTTGTGGGATTTCCTTTTGAAGAAATTAGCTGATTACTGAATTTCAATGTTGTGCAAATGATCGTTCACATTACAAAGACGAATTTCGTTGGATCGACGATTGAATAAGATATTTGAAAAAGATTTCGTAGAATTTTTTTTTCTCGAATTCTTTCACTTATCAATTACTTCGTATCGATCAAGTCAAACAATGCTAGATTCGTTCTTAGAACGATGAATACCGAGACCGATGATGACGAAATAGACAATGATGTTTCGGTGAATGTTTATCGAGTTGACGATTGTTATTATTTGTTTAAAAAAGAATAATAATAATATCGTGTGTTTCAAGTGATATAATCATTGCTTATCCGTGAGCAATCTGACGTATTTGAGGTAACGTACGTTAGAAGATTTTTATTACCGGTCTGAAATCTGGAGGTAAAATCGAACATAACCTCGAAACACGCACATTAAACGATAAGCTTTAATGATATCTTTTGTTTGAAAATATAAAGGGGCGATATTAAAGCAACAGAATACATTGATCGCTTCGCAATTTGTCGCAATATTTTTAACAAAATGCTTATAATAGTACGATTCAATATCATTGAATATTAATAAAAATATTAGTATCGAAGAAATACTAATTTTGTAATCATGATCCTCACGTGATTTTACTTAAATCAATCAAGATAACAATCAAGTGTTTTAACAAAATATTATATTAAAAAAATATTCATTTTCGATTCTTTTATTATCAATCGAAATATCGATTCTGTAATTTTTAACGAAGATATTACATTACGAAAGAAATATTCCTATGATCATAATTTTTTATTTTTTGCACAGATCGATCGAAATACATACTCGAGTTTAATTTTTACCATATTAAGAAATATTCCAGTGATCATGATTTACGATTCTCTATACAGATCGATCGAAATATAACTCGAATGGAATTTTTAAGAGATATTCCGATGGTCATGACCTTCGATTCTGACCATATATGATTTCATTTAGATCAATTAGAATTCCATCGTGTTGTGACAAGAAGCTACTTCGAATTATTGTCAAAATTTGAAAAGCCGATCGTTAAAACCGATCAATTAAATTTTCGATATAAAAGTAATTCCATTTCAATTATATTTATGACACATTCGTGTTTTTTATCGACATGATATGAAAAATGATTCTTGATGTGTATATACATGTTTTCGCTTGAAACAAAAGATACTGTCGAATTGTCAGAAATAACATATAGCGAAAAGAGAACAATGATTGTTCGGTTGCAGTCAAATTTCCTAGGAACAATGAGAACGTATTTAACAAGCCGAATACACAAGTTCGTTACATCGATGGTTAATGAAGCGTGATTATGATCATATTTACGAGATTGCTTGTTATTTAACATATATGATTGAAGATATATAACAATATAGTGAAAATATTTTTAAACAAAAAAAAAAAAGAACTTTTGCAAATCTTGTGAAATTTTTTCCAGATTTATTGTTAAATATATATACATATATAGATCATATATAGAAAGTTTACTTAGAAATTAATTTTGAGATTGTTGTTGATGCTGTTCACGTTTGATATAGCCACGTTAGATTGTTCAATAGTTGTTTCACTGTTATCGTAATTTTTAAGATAATTTTCCTTACCTCGATATTGCGATATATACACGAGTAAATGTTATCAACGCATTTTGGAACGGAAATAAGATTTATTGCACTTGTTAACCGGGCTCACTAAGGAATTTACAAAAAAGAAAAGCCCAATTTTGTCGATCCTCAAGGACAATTTCCAATTTTCCAATTTGAATAGAAATTCAAAGAGTGTTCTAGTTAAAGTATACACTTTAATCGTGCATTTTGCACTCTTCGTTTCCTCGTTATTTTGATCGAAAAATAAATTAATTAATATATACATACTAGATTAAATAGATTTTTAAATAAATTCGAAAATCAAAAATAATACTCGAATACACACAAATAATATTCGAAAAGGAACATCTTGCAATGAGAACACTCGGTTTATTCCATTTTGAATAGAAACAAATTAGATCCTCGTTAACCAGTTTGAAACGAAGGAACAACATCTAAGGACGTGATACAAAGGGAGGCTAGTATCAAGTTTGATACATCGAATTATCGATTAGAAATTATTCTCTGATACCTCAAACTACCGAGTACAAATTGCTTTCGAAGCTGTTTAGTTAACCTTATCATCATGATCGTTGCTACTTATTGGCAATGTAATATTCATGGCTGCTATCGAATAATATCATTTTAAGAAGAGGATCGCGCATTTCTACACGATTCTCATCAATTTATAAAAGAAAGAACGGTTGTGATCTTTTTCAATCATTTGGAAACAGATTTTATTAAATCTGTAAATCGCATGATGGAGGAAAATTACGAGTCGTGAAATTGATGATTTTCGATTCGATTTATATCTTTAGAATCATTTGATGATAAAGTGACAAATCGATGCAGTCGATTGCATACGAGAAATATTAAACAAAAGTGGAAAAAGAGTAGAGATTTCAAAGAAAGAATAACAAAATTTTGTCCATTCATCTAGAATCAAAATATTATTCTACAAATCGATATCGATTATACACACATCATTTTAAGAAAAGGAAGAATTAAAAATAGAAGAGGAATCGAACAATGTTTTAATTCTATAAATCGTCTTGGAAAAAAAAGGAAATAAAAAAAAAAATAAAAAATAATAAAAATAAAAATAAAAAAAAAAAAGAAGAGCAAAAGGGTGAAAAGATCGCACGTTTCAAAAGAATAATAAATTTTTTATCGATACTTCTTTCAAAAATAAATATAGATATCGGAATTTGATATCGATTATATATAGCATCTTAAGAAAAATAAGAATGGAAGAGGAGCAAAAAATCAAATGTTAAGATTTTTCAATTCTACACACGTACATACCATTTTAAGGGAAAAAGAGGAAATAAAATAAAAGAAGAGTAAAAGATCAAACGATCGCATGTTCCAATAAAATTCTAAAAATTCTATCAATCCAAAATATCATAAATCGATTTTAAAGATTACTTTAAAAAGAGGAAATAGATGAAAGAAGTGAATCGAAATTATATATTACCAAATAAAATTATAAAAAATTTTTTTCGATTTATATCGAAATTAGGAAATACTAGAAATCGTGCTTTCGATCATATAAATCTTAAGAAGATCGAACAATATATTTCAAAAATTCTGTTTATCCATTTCTGATCAAAATAAAAAAATTTTATCAATTATATAAACCATCATTAGGAAAAGAAACTACTAGATAAAAAAGAAAAATTAAAGAAGAAAAAATCAAAAATAAATGAATCAAAATGATCATATTAATGCAAATTTTTAAAATTCAAAAATTCTATTAATTCACTTTCACTATTAAAATTAAAGAGAAACATAAAAAATTGTGGCATCGATTATTACGTAATTACATCTTAATAATAATAAAAAATAATAATAATAATTTCAAGAAGAAAATAAAAATTCGAAAAATTTTCTTAATCCAAAATCAAAATGGCGAAGCATCAAAAATCGTGCAATCGTTCGAACAATTGCAAAGTGATCCGCGATACGTCTAAGTACGATGTTTGGACGCACCCTCGTGTTCCCCCCACATAACCCGCGATGACAGTGACCGTGATGCGAAAAGCGCTGGTGGTCAATAGATGTATTAAATCGTAGACATTAAGTCGAACAAAGTGAAGCTTCGAGCGGGAAAGAGGGAGAATCGGGCGAACGAGTCGACGTTCCGTCACCTGTTCGCCCTGTTTCATCAGCGTAAGCCTCGGCCAGATCGAGGCCAGAACGCTGCCTCGTCGGTCCCCCTGCTCGAAATGGGCGCCAGAGCATGGGACTACGAGGCACTGCCGGAACTCATCACCTCGACGGCGGTCACACCGAGCTCAACGCCCCCGAATGCACAGCAGAAGGCGCCGAAAGTGTATTTCCACGCGGAGAATTTGGCCCCGAGGAGGCGGAGCAGCTCGAGGCTACTCGCGCCGCAATCGTCGTACAGGAGGCGAAGCAGAAGTATGAGCGCTTGGGGCGACTTGTCCAGGTCCTCGTTCAAGCTCGATGAAAGGTAAGCATTACGTTTGTGTGATTTGAAGTTTGATTCGTGGTTGGTTTAAACCCATCACTAGTGAGGCAAGAAAATGCTTTAGAAACGCTGATGAAAAGATTTCTTTTCTTTTTTTTATTTAGATCGAAAGTGTATTTTTTGAAAGAGCATGGAAATGTGGATGTAACAGTTTTGGATTTTTCAATAGCATCAAAAGCATGAAGACTTCTGAACTTGGAACGACTCGTCCAAAGTTCAAGCTCGATGAAAAGTTAGTTTACTCTGTGATGATCGCTGTGCCCTTTGAATTGAAATAGTTCAAAATTGGTTTAAACTTATCACTAACCTCGAGGTTAGTGGAGTGATTGAAAATCTTTGTAAAGGATATTTTTTTATTTAGATTGTACTTTTATTTAGAAAATATATTTTCATCAAAGATATCTTGTATCGATAAATAAAGAACAAGAGCAAAAGTGCATTATACATATAAATAAAAGCATGTAAAATCATAAAGGAATAGAATAGAATATAATAATAGAATATAAATAAAAATAGAATATTTTTTTTTCTTAAAATTAAAAGGAAACCAATGCTTAGTGAAAAAAAGATCTTCTTAAAGAAGCGTAATACAGTTTACAAAATGTACAAAATTTAATATGATAAAATTTAATATGATAAAAAATTAAAAATATATTTGATTCAAATTTAAAATAAAAAATGTAGTTATAAAATGTCCTAAATTAGAATTTCATCTTTTAATCAATCTTTCACATTTCTCACGTATAATAATCGCAGAATAAATTATATATTCAATTGTATATATTCAACTATATTGTTCTCTTAATATTCTTTCAAGAATTTTCCGGTTAACACATAAGAAGTTCAGTAAGTCGTAAAATGTACAACTTTTATCCTCAATTTATTCCTTTTTATTCGATTTCTAAAAACTAAAAGGAAACTGTATTTAAAATTTTCTTGTGCAAACGAAATCGAATAAATACTTTAAAATATATAGTTTTCTCGTTTCTGAATATAGCATGGTCAGAATAAACATCATAGATTCATATCGTATATTGCGTAATGAAAAGTTGAAAATTTCGATATTCGATATTCTGTTGCACTTTTAAAAATATTTTTAAATCAGAAATGAACGAAATTTCTATTTTCCAATATTTATTTTTCAATTTATTGGTATTTTGATGTTTTTTCAATCCTATGCGATTATAAATTATAGAGTAAATACATAGCTATTTAATTATTTAATAAAAAATAATAATTTAATTTAAAATAATAATTTTGCTAAATTTAATATAAATAAAGATTTTTAATAATTCATAAAAATAAATTTGAATATTAAAAATAATTAGATATTCAAAAATCAATATATTTCATTATAAAATATATAATTATAATTATATATTTTTTAATTATATACATTTTATAAATGTATATCCATTATATAAATAATTATGTATTGTGTTAATGTATTATACATAAATGTTAAAAACTATTTTATTTTAATTATAAATCAATATTTATGTGAGTAAAAATAAGAAAAATGTAAAACAAAGATAAATGTAGATCATTATGCTCATTCATGCGTGAAAATTATCCGCTATTGAAATAAGTTATTCCTGTTTAACCCAGTTTAATATATCCATATAAATTGCTTATAGGATATATTAATATTGTTATATCAAGATGGACTAGTGATATAGTTAAAAAAAAATTATTCACGACAGAATATTTTTTATCTATACACAAAAGGTAAAATATAAAAGATAAAACCTAACCTAAAACAAATAATTTTTGAATACGTATATATAACAACGTATGGAAACGTAATATTTATTTATTTATGAATTTATAGTTAATAAAATAAAATTTTTTCGTAATTTGTTAACATATGTTTGTGAACAATATATTAATATTTAATTTTATGTTAAAAATTAGAAAAATATTTAATGTTATTTTATCTGTTTGTTTTGTCATGCTAATTGATGTTAGAAAATCTTATTTTTTTTAAATAAAAATTTACGTGAAATAAAAAATAAAAAAAATGATGTGAAAAATATATATAAAATACATAGAAAAGAAAAATTATTTAATTTGTTTAAAAGCGTAACACATTTCATCCAATTTTCCAGAATTTAGGTTATGTGTTATATGTTTGTGCGAGTCCTTACAATTTTTATGTTTTTTTTCTTTTCTTCTTAAATATATAAATAATAATACAAGTGAAATAAGTATACTTAATTTAATATTATTTCTGTATTATTTATATTCTTCGACATTCGATTTAGAAAAAAATTTACAATGTTTATTATTATAGATTTCTGAAAAAGTAATAATACTAATTCTTTATATCTTCATTTTAAATATTTTTATTTCCAATTGGATTTTTAGATATTTATATTAAATATTCCTATCTTCATTTGAAATCTTCAGATATTTTTACATTCCACAGATGAAAAGAGTGGATGACTGTCTAAATATAAACCAATCAATATTTCATAAAATAATTTTAAGCATACAATATTACACTTGATAAGCTTTAATTTTTAATTATGAGGCCACTATAATTAAAACTGAAATATACAAATATAATATCGAATTGTATCGAAAACCAATATCAATTCAATATACGAGTTATAATTAGAGATTTCGAAGGTTTTATTACGCATATATATAAAAAGCATGATACATATATAATGGAATTTTCAAGAAGGATTTATCGTACTATGACTCGATGTTGTTTGTCAATATTGTTAATTTAGTTTCTCATCATTATTTATGTTTAAATGTTCTAGAGACAATAATTTTTCGTTTCCACCAATAAAAAAATTTCTTCCACCAAAAAAAAAATATTTTCAATTTTAATGAGAATTTATTTAATTATAATAAAATATTATAATAAAAATAAATTTATTTATAATAATTTTTTTATATATATACGATCTTCATTTATTCTCATTATAACCTCTTATTCATTGCAAGAAAATATATACAATTCTTTTTAGGAACTTTTTAGGGAATTATTGAATGTCGTAGTTTATAATTTACTTGCTAGTGACACTCGTTTGGAAGGTTATCTTAAATATACGAAAGAAAATGTAGAAAATATAAAACGAGAAAAGGTTTTAATATAAATAAATGTGAATATGTAAAAATAACAATTGTTTTTTTAAATATTGTGATTTGTTTTATTGTTTTAAATTTTATATTTAATTATAATATTTGTGATGCTGATACATGTTATCATATATAAAATCTAGAATTCTCTGAAAAAAAAAATAGAAGTTTTAATATAGGTGAATATAAAGATTTTAATTGTTCTTTTAAATATCTATTGTTTTAAATTTTATATTTAATTATATATTTTCATGTGAAAACATTTTATGCAAAAGAGTTTTTTAACGAGGAAAATTATTTTAATAGAAATAAAAAATATTCCAATTATTTTTTTAAATGTCTGTTGATTAGAATTTTATGCTTAATTACAATATGTACAAAGTTATATTATGCTATACGAGTAGAATATGGATTTTTACGCAGTAGAAATAATATTCAACTAACAAATATTGTGTTATTCAAAATACATCAAATATAATATTCGCATAATGCTAATTATTTTATTGTTCGTAAATTTACGTACAATTTTCTCATTTCTCATTTCTCCGAATGGTAATTTCATCATTTCAAAATTAATTTTCCTTATTCTGCTCACGAATTCTAGGTTATGTTCTAAAGAGCTTAACTTAAGAGAATTTTCTCAAAATGAAAGGATTAATCTCTTATCCTTTTCAAACTTTTTTACGCGAAGTCTATGATATTTTTCACATTTAACTTTGCATCTCACGTAAAACGTATATCTCGAAAATGCAATTTGTTACATTTTGCGCAATAAAACTACATCTTTATTCGAATAAAGTTCCCTATTTTGTTTCTCGTTCTCTACGAAATTGCTGCAACATTGATAACGATCACTGGTAATGTGATATATCTTTCTTTCTTTTTTTTCCTTCTTTTTACAAAGTGCTTTTCAACATAAAATGTTAGGTTCCATTTTCACGCGGACGACTGCAACTTTCCTTTAATCTTGTATCCACGTTGCGTATATAACATGATATCGACTCGAGAAAAATGGCGATTTATGAGTAATTATACTTTACGAGTGAGTCAGGGGGACGTTGTAATTATAGATACTCTTATCGGTATAGGTCATGACACGGGTTTTCTTTATAGAGGCTGTAATAAAATGTCGATAAGAGATATCAAGAAAAATACATTAAAATGAAATTTTCATTGTAATTTTAGTGTTATATAAAACCAAAAATTATACGTTGCACGTATTAAGGATTCTTGTATTTACTGTGATACAAAATAATATAATTAGAGGGCATGCTATAAAAAATTGTATTATAAAGCAGAATATCGAAATAGAATATCTTTGTTTTCCTAGCTTGTTATTTCTGTAAATCTTTGTTAGCACATAGTAATTTTGAATCAGATTTTATTATTTTAATTAAATTTGTTTTAATAATGAAAAAAAATTTAAATTATGATAAAGTATAGAAATGTAATATACGTAATGTTTCGAAATTTAAAAAATGACGAGTTTTCAAAGTATTGAAATATAAAAATTAAAATATAGAATTAAAATTATTTTTTTTACAAATATGAAAATTTAATTTTTTGTAATTAAAAATTATTATTAATTACTATTATTAATTAATGTGAATTTGAAGAATTTCTGAAATCAAAATTTTCATATTTTATTCATATTTTACATTTTTCTTTACAAAATTTCAAAATAAATTTTTTTAAATTTTATCCATTATATTCAATATTCATTATATTAAAAAAAAAAATATGAAAATTAATTCCCAGTGAACAAGATCGCTCTCATTTTCAATAATCATGCTATTTTGTCTTCTCTGAAACATGAAGGTATTCATCTGTAAAGGTCATATTTACTTTGAAGCTAGCCTATTTCACATGTGCATAGTTAAGCGAATTCAACAGGAGAGTTCAATCTATCGTTGAGACAAGTACAAAATCCTGTTCTAATTTGTCACTGAATATAATATGTTTTCATCAGTATGCAAAACTAATTGCATATTTAAAATTTTTTTCTGAGAAATTACTTAATTCTAATACATTAAATATGAAATATATTTGAGAAGATTTTTCTTTAACGAAACTTTATAATGAATGTTTACATTTTCATGGCATTTGAAAAATATTCCAGTCGAATAATTATTTATTAATAAGTTAATGAAATGTGAAAGATCTTAATTTTTTATCTTACTTTTAAATAAATGAGAAATACTTTAATAATTTCAAAAAAATTATTTGAAGAAAATTATCAGAAGAAAAATATAGGTATTTTCATGATAATGGAAATTTTATGTTAATCAATTTCATTATACAATACATAGAATAAAAGAAAATAATATTGAAACATTTGTAGGAGTCCCATTGTGCCGCCATATTTACCATTTATTATCATTATGTTTGTCACTAAAAGAAATTCATACACACAAGTAAATTTGCATCATTTCAGAGACTAATTACAAATTATCTGAGAAATAGAATCGATGTCTCATCACTTTTCTCACAAATAAATAAATTTTTTTAACAGTATTTCAAAATTCCTTTTTCCAGAATTTTTTGGATAATTGATCCAAGATTCAAAGTTTCAGAAATTGACATTTTGATATTTTTTTTATAATCCGTAAAATATAACTCGTTTTGTGTGCAATATTGCCATCTGGTGACAAAATTTGGGATTTGCATTGTCTTGAGTCCCCAAACTCGTCAGTTGCGCTTGAGCAGTCAAATAACATGTATTGTATTTTTATTTGTGTCTCTTCTTTTATTTTATTATTATTGTATCGTCTAATTTTTTTATGTATATCTCATCTATTTATTTACTGTTTTCTTTACATTTATGTTTTCTTAATAATTTTTTTAAGAATAAGATTGTTGGTACAAGATCTAAACATTGAAAATAATACTATAAGATTTATATCTTTGTCAGCGGTAATTGTATTTCATCTTTATTTGTCTAATGGCTTTTCTCCAATGTTTGTGCAATCCAAGATAGATTGTATTGCAGATTTCTATTCATACGAATCTATTTGAGAATAAAATCTTGAGAGTTGTTCTTGAAGATATTTTTTACAAATAAATATTATATTAATAACGAATAACTTTTTATTTACATTTGTTTACGAAAAATAATTTTCGAAAGAAATTAATTTTATAAGAGTTTTATCTTTAAATAGAATTGTAGAAATATGGAAATAATAAATTTTCCTATATTTTAAAGATTATAGAACTATATTAAAAGAATTTTTAATGTTTTCGATCTTCTTTTTGTAAAACATAACAAATTAACGAATTATTAATTCTCTCTCGTCGTTTATCATTTCCATTTGACAATGGATTTGCATTTTAATCTTCCAACTCATATATCATATAAGCACTGATAAGACTTAACCTAACTTTCGATCCAACTACAAATTACACATATGTCTATACATAATCTGTACAAAATTCAAATAAAAATTAGTCGAAATTTTATCTTTGTGTATAAAATAATTTAAAATTATTTAAAATTAGTAAAAATATTAAAAGCAAACTTATTAAATAATTACAAACTTACTTTGAACTGATATTATAGCATATATTTATTATTTTTTTTTTTTTTAGTTAAGTACAAGGTCAGAAAAAGCTCAACGGTTGATCCTTGTATAAGTTAAAAGAATGAAAACCACGTTTTATCCCAATCTTTTCATGTTAATCCTTGATCCCTCCTTCACTGAATCCTCATTTTCTTTTTATATCCCATTCAATGCACCGCTATTAACGATTAACGACTCCATTCATTTATTCGAACTCATTTCACTGCTTCTCGCACATCTGCAAGAGCAATGTTGACATTGCTGACATTTTGAAGTGACTTGAAACGACCAAACGAAAAAATGGCATGAAATTATTTTATTATCTGGTTTTATACATATGTTTTATCGTCTGGTTGTATATATATTTTTTATTTTGATTATTAAATATTGATTTTGATTTGTTATAATGAAAATAAAAAATTGTGCTATTGCAGAGAAACAATTATAAAAAAAAATGTCAAATTATTTTCATAAATTCATAAGTATTATATTGAGTATTATATTCAGAAAATTATTTTATTTTATTTATATAGGTCAGATTTCTATGTATTATTTCTTATTTATTATTTATTATATAATTTTTTTATATTGAATGTCGTTTATAGATTTTAATTTATTATTTGGATAGAATAATAAATCATTTTTATAAAGAAGAGTAGATTATCTGTTATAAAGATATGAGAAAATGGCATTGAATCGTTTTTACGAATTCAATTACTGAATTGATTTTCTGTTTTATATATATTGTATTTTATATATATTTTTTTTTCATCTTGAATGCTGATTATTGATTTGTTATTTAAAAAATTATAAATGATTTTTTAATGTTACCAAAGAAGATTAGATATTTTTCTTTACTATTATGAGAAAATGACTTAATATTTTTTACAAATAGTTGACCTAGATTTTTCACTTCGTGCGTGCTATATGTGTTATACTGCGCCTAAAGCCGATATTTCTTTTATTCTTCTTCAACCTAGTTATCATTGTGCGACATTACGGTTAGCTGAAAACTGCCGATAATGGCTTTTTGTAGGTTAACTCTTCTCATATTGAGAACTCGACGAAATTCCACCGAATATAATTTCAAAAGATGAGATTTTTAGAAAAATATGTTCATGTTAATGGATTAAAATTCTAAATTAAATTTTTACGAAAAATTGAAATCTTAATTTAAGATTTAAGATAAAATATAAAAAAAATTTATAAAAAAAATCAAATTATATTAATATTATATTTATATTAATTTATTATTTAATTTTTTGTTTCAGGTAAGCGAGGATTGATACGAAGAATATGCATTTCTTTTATGTAAGTGACTAAATATTCTATATCATGAAGATTTATCAGAGAATTATGAATAATTTGATATGTAAATTGTGGGAGATATAATCTCGATGAAAAAGTGCAATGCGAAGGTAAAAGCAATTACCCAGCCAGTTGAAATGAATTACGAACCAATATATAGAAAAATGTAAATGAATGATTGATAATTATTTATTCCAAAGTCTGTATATCGAATGTAAATTTTAAAAATTTAATTTTCCTTGCTAAATGAAGAATAGCGAGCAGTTGTTTCAAATTTAAATTTCTCATTTTTTTCTCGTTTGAAAGTTTTCTTTAAAAATTACCTTGAAATAAGATTGAATTAAAATATAAACGTTTAAATTTAATATTAATATTAAATTAAAAGACAAACAATTTTTTTAAGTTAAAATTTATATTATTAAAAATTGTATTTGAAAATTGAATTTAAACCTCTTTTATATAATTATTATTATTTTCATTCATTATATCATCTTTTAATATTTCTAATCATTTATTTTATGCCGAAATTAAAGAAAATTATAGAACTTGATGATGTATTGTTTTTGTAAATGATACTGAAAAAGCAAATAAACTTTGAGGAAACAGATTTAATAAGTGCGCTGGAAGTTATATCATCTGTTATAGCTCTCAGTTTATAAGGTTTTATTACACTGCTTTTTATTCGAGGTAAGATCGTATCACTATGTAACCTCATAATTTCGGTTTAACCTATCGGAATACTAAAGTTCTTTCATTGCGTTAGTGACATTTTTCCTATTGCTATCTTGCGGTCTCATTTTAACGATTTCAGTGATGTATAAAATAAATATAATTTTCTAGAGAAAATACTTTTGAAAGAAAATTCTCGAAATAATTTATTTCTAAAAATGAATTCAGTGAAATTTATTATTTTCATAATTTATTTAAATTTTTAATTTATTGCAATGTATTAATTATTACGATTTAATAATTAATTTATTTATCTTTGTAATTAATTCAATTTAAAATCAAAATCTTTCGATACATTGAATAAATTTTTTGAAATACTTTCAAAATATATTATAGATTAATTAGAATTATTTATGATAGAATTAATTTGTAATATTATTTTAAGCGGAATCTCATTTAATATTTAATATTTATTAGTAATGGCATCAATAATTCGGTATCTAATTTTGATTTCTAAAATGACCAAACCAGATACGTTAGAGGATTGAATTATACAGAGAAATCAGCTTTCACGGATGGAACGAGATTTCAGTTGGAACGAATGAAGTTCATTGCAGTGTCTGTCAAAGTTGAGAGATTGCCCGTGTCAAATGGTGATAGTAATGTCGTGCACGGTTTGGGAATCGATAGAATCGAGTTACGAGACAAGCTGTCTTTTATTTTCACTCCTGCACCTGAAAAATGTATGATAAAATGATAAATATCGAATATTTTGTTCTTGCAATATTGAGCAATATTATAAAATTATAACAGGAGGAAAAATAGGTTAGGCAATTATATTTGAGTAAAATGTTAAAATATAAATTTTTCTTTTTTCAAGAAATTATCCGATATTTTTTCTCTTAATTTTAATTTTTTGAATTTAATTTTTTTAGAATTACTTGATTATTTTATATTGAATTGTGATCTATCAGATTTTATATATTGAAAAAGATAATATTTTTTGGAAAAATATCTTTCAACATTAAATACATAAATGCTAAAAAAATCTGTAAACAGTCAAGATTTTCATTTGAAAAATTAAAAAATTTTTGCATATTTTGTTATTCATAACTTATTTAATTAATTTATTAATAGACGAAAGAAAATTCTTTAAGAAATAATAATAGAATTAAATATATAATAATAATAATAATAATAATAATAGAATAATATATAGATAAATTACATTTAAGATGCAGTAGTTCGTTACACTCGATTAGTTATGATTCAGTAACAGGTGTTCATACATAGTCGATTGCTCTTAGACGAATGCACGTGTTCTCAAACAACGATGCTTTTTTCTATTACAAAGAAGCACACGACCCAGAAAAACCTCTGTTAAAAAAAGCGTGGAAGAGTATCGATCGTAGTTGCAGAAGAGGCTAATTAACGGTTTTCGTTTTTCAAAGATGACACGTTGAAGAAACTTGTGGTTTTTCATTCATCAATCATCTTTCTTCAGAACAATGTACAACTGTACATATGTATATATCTTTGTATGTTATCTTTCTGATATTGTTCTTGAATAGTAACGACTACTTTTGTTTCATGATACAGAAAGAAAAATATGATAGGATTTTTTTCTCTTTTTTTTAATAATCCGAAGTGATTTATCAACTGTTGGAAAAGAGCTTCTTTCTTGTTTATTACTTCGAGACTTCTGATATTTTGCAAGAAGAATGTTATTTTATCGCTGTAGGTAAAGTAGATATCTGAAAGCTCTTAAAGACGACTTTCCAACATTCTAGCTTACCAGTAACTTTCGAGCTCGTTGAAAGTCAACTTTTGACCGTTTGGCGCACTTAATCTTAGAAAGTATGTGGTCAATAAGTATTTACTAAAAAGAGGAAGAATAATATTTAAAATTTAATAATCATATAAAATAAGTAAAATAGTATTACCTAAACTTTTTTCAATTTCAAAAAAAAAAATTGAAAAAAAAAATTGAAAAAAAAAAATTATGAATTTATAAATATATGAACGAATTGAAAAAAATAAAATAATCATAGAAAAAAATAAGAAGTAAAATCAAATATATTTTCAATATTAAATCTTCCATTTAATTTTAATCTCCTTTGTTTGAAAAACAAAGGATAATAATAAGTGACAAATTACTAATCAGGTTATTTTTAGGTACAATATATTTCAATAAGATTGTTATCAGCGGTTGTATATCTCTCTTAAGTATCACGATGATGGTTTTTCACTCTGTATCTAGTTCTAACTTTCTTATCCCTCCATTCCAACGAAGTAGAGCTCTCAATGTAGTAGAGACCCTACTTATCTTGGAGAGAGATTATGAAAATCTTGAATGTTCACTTCACTAAGATCCTTAGTAATAAGGATGAAGTACGATGACATTGGTCGTCTCACGATCTCATTTCGTTGAAAGCTAAAACATGTAGAGATTAAGAGTTATTTTCGACAATTTTTCCCCTTATTAAACAAATATAATTAACTTTCTGTAACAAAACTTCTGTAATAAAACTGTAATTTTATTTACAAGGCAAATTGAAACTAATTATTTATCGTATCTTGTTTGTCGTTTATTTTTATTTTTATTTTTGATTCTGAATTATAAATTAAACGAAATATTTTTATTGTTTAATTATACGTTATTGATATGTATATGTTGACTGAGAAAAATTTTTTTCATTTTGAATTTTAATTTTTCAAAACGAAACTTCAATATAAATGTAAATTTTTTTTTGAATGAAATTCTTCAATATTGAAAATTCATAAATCATAAATTGTATGATTTAATTAAATAATTAATTAAAATTTATAAAAATTATTGAGAAATTTGATATCAATTAACCGAATAAATTTTATTTCCAGCGATTAAGATAGATAATAAAAAATTATATTAAAATAATTTGATTAATCGAAGAATGTTAATTTCGTTTACATTAATTACTGATGAAAGAAAAAAATGTAAATTGAAAATTTAAAAGAAAAATTATTATAATATTATAATATTATATTATAATAAATTTAAAAGAAAAATTATAGATTTTTACTATTTTTTTATTTTTATTTTTTATTATTTTTTTTTTTTATAACTAATTACAACTCGTACATTTAACAATATTTCTCATGATTAAGTGAATTTTCCAGGTAATATCGCACCTCGTTTTCATCAAAAGTGACTTCGCTTCTAATTTATCTTCATCTTGGAAACGTTGGAAAGTTGGCAGAGTAATAACATGTTTAGGAAGTAAAATGAATTTTTTTTAAATTTTCTTTTTCTTTTCAAAGAAGACAGAAATAATATATGGTGTTTTAATAATATAGATTAAAAATAAAGATTCTTAATTTCAAACAATATTTTTCTTTGCAAAAAATTTTGTCTCAACTTTATTGACGAATTTGACAAAAAACATTGGACAATTACAAATAAATCATTTTATATAATATATCGTATTTATAAAATTTTTTTTCTTTTTGTATTTTTTTTTTATGGACAATATTGGAAACTGATATTAAGTATTATAGTTACATAAAGAGAAATAGAGTAAAGTGTCAAACTAGAATATTGGAATTATTAATTTCAATTTTTTATCCATTCGAAACAAATTCTATTTGTTAATTTATTTTATTGCTGATGGTAGACATATTAGTCTTTTGCGTAGTCGTAGCTTTTGATTTACAAATCGATATTGAATTTACATTTTCTCTTTAAACAATAAGTAAATTTAATGTTGTAAATTATTTGATTATTTTTATACATGCTTGAATATATATATTAATGAATTTAATTAATCTAATTTAATTTGATCTAACTTTAATTTTGATAAATTAAATTAAATTTATAAAATAAATTAAATTTTGATAAAATAAATTAAATGATAAAATAAATTAAATTTTTTGATAGAATTTTATGTTAATATTTTTAATTTATCTTTCTGTAGTTTTTAAAAAAAACTTTTATACTTTTTTCTATATTTCACATCTAATTTAATATAATAAAAAAGAATAGGTTAGTTGTCACGCTGAAAAATAATCGTGCCATTTCCTTTCGAGAAAGTTTCGAGTTAAATAACAAAAGATGTTTTTCAAAGACTTCCAGAGTATATACATAAATGATACAAATGATTGGATCCAGATATCAGTGTAAAAGAGGATCTTTCAAGATGGAGACCAAATTTAAACAATTTTTTTAAATTAAGTTCGATTTATTTTTGTTAACATATGTTTTTTTCTTTTTGTGCAGATTCGTTGAAAAAATTGTACGACTAAATTTGAAAATTTTGCAAAATACATTAACATTCACAAAAGAATGGAAATCAAAAATAGAGTAATTTTTTTAAATAAAATTTAACTCATTTTTATCGACGCTTAACTATTAACACACGATTTATTATAAAATTTGTATACAATCGAACATGAAATTTTTATAATATTTTATTTATACACGTATTGCAAATTTGTTTAATATCATTACATTTTATTTCATGCAAATGTTACAACATTTGTATTGTAAAATTTTCACAATGTTCGCAATATACTTTAAATTTTTACGAATTATTATTTCAAAGTTAAATACTAAAAAATTAATTAATTTTTTCAAACAAAGTTAATAACGTTATTTAAAATAAAATTCGAATAATACTATATTTAATCAATTTTTTTCTAATCTGCTTTAATTAATCAATCGATTAATTAATTAAAAAAGTAAATTAAATAATACGCATTATCGGTCGATAATTATTCAAGTATCGCTCACTTTAACGTCTTAATTTCAATCGTTTAAATTTCTGAATTTGCTACAAGAAATCGTGATGAGAAAAATTTTCCATCCTGATAAAGTAATTTTTTCGAATAGCGATTGGAAACTCTGTCTATCAAACAAAAATGCATTTTGAATCACTCACAGTTGTTCCTTTAAGCCTTGCCGGATATGACTAGGGAAATGAGAGGCAGAATCCATGTTGCTCTTTGTACCAAGATGAAACGGAAGATGGCTCCTCCGTTCTTTCTTTTAGATCGCTTTACGCGCCATCTGGATCGGTTTTCATAGATATGGCAATGAAGAAACGATATTGGAAAAGTTTTATTTCCTGTTTTCGAAATTATTTATGTGGAAGTATTGGAAATGTTATTTTTATGGCTCGTTAGTGTTGAAAGAAAAAGTTGAAAGAAAAAGATTAAACGAAGAATTTTAGAAGAAAGATTGGTTTCTTTTGTGGTTTCAGTTGGAATTTTTGCATTCATAATTTGGAATAATTTGAAATTATATAAAAGATTTATTCGAGAATTAAGAAAACGTTTTTTTTTTTGTAATGTTTGATATAATTTTTGGATAATATTAATTTAATTGAGGAAAATAAAAAAATCCTTTTTTTGTAATTTTTATTTGTTATATTTTATATAAGATATGCAGGAAAACATTTTTAATGATTAGATAAAAGTGTTTATTTACAAATTTATTTTTAAAATATTCATATTAGGATTAATATGAATAAATATAATATAGTGAAAAAAAATTATTGATTGTAAATAATTATAATTATATATAATATATGGAAGTACTAAATCTTGGATTCAATTTGAGAATTTCATTTATGATCAGATATGCACTCTTTGAAGTGGTTTGTCTACTTTACCTTCTCACAATATAATTTAGCCAATATATATTAGTAATCTTGTTAACCAAGTTATCATTGAATTATTTTGTCAAAAATGACAAAAGTTTTTTATTACAACTACATTTTACAACTACATTTTCAATTATAAAAATAAAAAACTAAATTTCATCAAAATATATTATATTTGGTAGTTTTAATATTAATCGAGTTATAAAAAGAGATAAAATTTTTTTTTATCCAAGTCTATTTTTTTTTTTTTTTTATAATTTTTCAGTTTCAAATTTTTATTTCATGATGAAAATTTTATATATGAAAATTTGAATAACCAGTACGAATATAATAAAATTTGCTTTATGTATATCTAACCTCTTCAAATTATTGACATTTATTCATTTATTTTTATCCAAATTTTAAAAATTAAAATCTCTCATCAATAAAAATACAATAAAAGTATATAAGTATATAATTTTATATTTATTCAACAATAACTGACAAAACTTTGAAAATAAATAAAACATTACAAATATTAATTTCTTATATTATTGCCTTGATGTCTTAAAATATCTCTGAAGAGGTTAATTTGCACAGTATATACTTTGATCTTTGCTAATTCAATGATTAAACCAGAAAACAGATTTTCGATAACATTAAATAGAGATCTAGAACAAAACTTTCGTGGAATGTTTGTCTTAGCTCGTGTTCACTTGGTTTGGCTTTAATTGTACTTTATACTCCTCGAGCTACTGATACTGAAGACGAGACTGTTGAAAAGCACATAATGTGTTTCCTCTCTATTATCTGCACTGTGAAATTACAAAAGCCTCTAAGGATTTCAAAGGACACACGCTAATTTGAAAGTGTAACAATTACTCCAAGATTAAAGAGAATTATTTTACAAAAGAAAATAATTTTGATTTTCAGTTTTTTAATTGAATTTGAAAAATTCTTTTTCTTCGAAGTCATAAAGTTACAATAAATAAATGTTTAAGAATTTTTTTTCAAGAGAAAAATAATTCTAATTTTTAATTTCTTAATTTTTGAATTTGCAAAATTCTTAAAAATTCTAAAATTAAGATTAAATATTTTTTTAAGAATTATTTACAGTAGAAAAATAATTATAATTTTTAGATTCGAAAAATTCTTCATTCTTCATTCCATTCCTAGACTTTATTTTAAATTTACAATAAATAATTTTTTATGAAAAAAATCATAATTAACAATTTTTAACTTTAAAAAGTTTTTTCTTTCATTCTTCGAAGTTCTAATTCCAATTCATTGTATGTCAAGATCGACATTCATTATCAATTCTTCATCTATTTATTCTAATTTTCAAAATTGAAATTTCGAATACAATCAAAACAAAATCTCGTTCTCCATATATTAATTCCACTTGTCAATTAATTTTTGGGACCTAAAGCATAATTATTCGCATCATCAAAACTCTATAAAATTACAAAATTACAAATGAATAACGCATGAATATAGGTTAAGTATCTTTCATTCACAGTAACCAGATATACAAATCCATTCGAAACAAGTACTTATCTTAAAATTACAATATACTATTTCCTTTTTTTCAAAGTATTCAAAAATCGACGATTCATGTTATTCAAACGATATCGTGAACTTTATCGTGATAGATGTAAGAGCGCAACTTGAAATATTCAACATGGTTTAAAGGCTGGCAAAAAGAGCGCATACATATCGACCGAACACTGGTTTAAAAAAGAAACGAATAGAAAAGGAACTGAAAATATTACACCACATTTTATCTCGGAAATATGTGGCTTCGAAATCGCAAATTGCTGTTTTGTAATCGTTATATATATATCACGTGATATGCATCGTGTTGACGAATTACTTTGTTATGGAAAGAGAAAGATAACTGATATTGCTTAATCAAGAGCAGAAGGAAAATGGATTTTTGAAATTGATGGATAGGAATAAATATTTTTTATTCTCTTGAGTGAAAGATTTCGTATTTATTTTGCAATATAATTATATAAAATATAATATTATTGTATTTTTAACATAAAAAAAGATAATTAGATAATTATTAAAGATAATTACTTATTTTGAAATGTTTAATTTTCATAATTTTGTTGAGTTTATTTTTTTCTAAAGATGTTTTTATATTATAAAAATAGGAATAGTAAATAGGAAAAATAAAAAATAGTTTTACTCTAAAAAATTTAATCGAATATGAAGATACTTGTGAAAAAAATTTTTTCACAAATCTATAATAAATCCGAATATTGAAGTCTTCTCTTTAAAATCATCTCTTGTTACATGATTTTTTTTTAAATTATTGAATTTTGAATAGAATCAAAAATAACAAAAATTTAATTTCAATTTCCAATTGTTCACTGTTTTTACAGTCAATCGTATTTTTTAAATTTTTTTGTAAAAAAAAGTGAAATGAAAATAGTAGAATGAGTTTTTAACATTTTTTATCGAATATACATTTATACTTTTATACTGTATCTAAAGAAGATTATCATAAAATTGCAATTGAATTAATTAAAATAAAATGCATCTATGTTATTTAAATATTTAATGTTTGTATGAAGTTAATTGGAATAAAAGTAGAATCTCGTTTATTAAATATATAATAAGGTTTTTTTCCAATGAATTTTATGCTATATTATCAATTACTTGCATAAAGAATACTTTATAATTACTGTACTTTTCTAAAGCAACAATTTAAAATTTACGTCGAAACATAAAATATACTTTGGACAATAAAGTCTGCATTAATTTATATATTTTATAATACAAAGCTGTGAATAAATAATTATGAATCCATCTATTTTAATCGATTTATAATTATAGGAATTATTATACTTACGTAAATTGCTTAATGAAATAAAAAAGAACTTTCAAATTAACCGCTAAATAATGTCCAATCTTATTTTCAGTGACCTCTCGTGACGTACGAGTGAGTTATGATACGAGAGCGAATGAAGTAATAATAAAATTTATTAATATAATTTATAAAGAATTCCATCATATAAAAAAATATTCATATAATATATATCATATAAAAAAAATATTCTTAGACATTTCACGATATATCTCTCCAACATTTATTAAATACAAAAATACTATTGTTGTTTGAAGTGTAATGTATATATAGCGTAAAATATATAATTTATACGTTGAATTGCTATGTCAATCGGAACTGTGACATATTGATTCGAATAATGGAAACATTTATATTTATCCAGTTTATAAATATATAAAATTACATTTAAAACTATTTATTAAAGAGATTCATGAGATTCTTAGTGCTTTCTACTAACTATATAAGTGAATTGATATAATGGACATAAGTGCTCACGCTGAACTATTAGTAAAATTCTTTAATATGGTTTGTAAAGAATTCTATTATCTATATATCTCTGGATATCTTGATACTATATCTTTCCAATATTTATTAAATACGAGAATATTATTGTTGTAATTTGAAATCTCTATACGTAAAATATATAATTTATACATTGAATAATTGTTATATCAATCGTTAGTACTATATTGAAGTTCTAAAAGATAGTAGATAGAATAGCAATTATGCAACATGACAACACTGATTCAGATAATGAAGTATGTACGTACTTATCTATATTTTATAATTATAAGAATTACATCTAACATTATTTATTAAATACATTTATTGCTATAATTTGTGTATACATAAAATATTTATATTTTAATTAATTGTTATATCAATTGATAGCATTGTAGGTTAAATTAGGTTAGATTGTAAGACTTAACCTTTACTAAGATAATTATATTTTTCACTCATGTTTCTAACGATATTAAAAAAAATAATTAATTATATGTTATTAAGATATATTATTAAGATATTAAAAAATATTTACAATTAAATAATATCTTTTACAATTAAATAAGACATGAGTTAAATATTTGAAGACTAATTGCAATATTATTTAATGATTGATTTTATCTATATCAGAAAATGTAAATATATTTAAAAAAAAAGTCTGAAGAATTGTTATAATTCTCTAGTTACTTTCAAAAAAGTTTGTGAAAAAGTAGTCTTGAGAGAAATCGTACTTTATACGAGAAAGTTATAAGGCTTATGTGAATATTACAAAAGGTAGTAGTTGGAAATTTGAAAAAGATAGGAAGATAGTATTAAATATTCTTCGTAAGAAAATCTTTTTCGTAGAATAAATTATGAATTTTTTAAATTTTTTAAACGATAAGATTTATTAGAATTAAATTAATA
This sequence comes from Apis laboriosa, assembly GCF_014066325.1. Lineage (NCBI taxonomy): Eukaryota > Metazoa > Arthropoda > Insecta > Hymenoptera > Apidae > Apis > Apis laboriosa. The sequence continues at coordinate 1,938,446 of NW_025224135.1, forward strand.
AAATCATTGAAATTATTTTTATAAGTTTTTTTAGTTAAAAATAAAAATACATTTTGCAATAATATCGAACAATAATAAAACAGAATTCAGTTTTCTCTATATTTCAATTCTTTCTGATTATTCTCAGGTTACGAATAGTTTTCCATAACAATGCTGGGCTGAATTTTTCTTCGTGTGTTGAATAACTGGATACATAGTGCTGTGTTGGATTTGCCATTGAAAATTCGAAGTTTTGAAGAATTCTATAAAAATGACAAAAATGTCGATATGTGTACTATATAATTTAAAAGATAAAAATGAAATAAAAATAGAAAAGCAAAAATAAAAATATATATAGATAAGAAATAAAAATAATGAATTATTAAAAAATTCATGTTTTTAATAATAAAATAAAACATTTTCATATACGAAACACGATATAAATTTATTAAGTAAAAGAAACAAATTCAAATTCTTAGAAACCAATAAATGAAAGGCTTTGAGTAAATTAAAAAAAACTTTGCTTTATTGAAATAAAGTTTTATTAAATTTTAATGGAAAAATGGCATAAAGAAAATGTTTAATGATTGTTTTATTGTTACTTTATTTATTAAGAGATTAACTTCATCATAGAAGATCGTAAAATATGATTTATTTTAATAAAAGTAGTTTGAAACTTTTCACAATTTGATATTTATTAAAATATAATATAAATATTATATCTATTTGAAAAGTTTAACAAATTCGATATCACATAGAATAAAATTTAATATACATATGAACGCGTTTGATCGGATATTGAACTGTATTTTTCAGCTAGGAAAAGAATTCAAAGATGGTCTGTATCTGCACAGAATTCTCTTCAATTCTCTTCATCCTTCACAATGGATGGAAAAATACAACGACTTGTTTTCAAAAGCGTGTAATTTTATAAAAAAAAATACAAACTATTTTAACACATAATTATAAAACAATTTTTACAATTGATTTATGTTACGTACTATAACACTATTAATATTAAAAATAAATTTCAGGTATTTTTTTAATTTTAATAATATTTAATCTTTTCTAAAAATGACAAATTTTACTTTATGAAAAAATTTTAAGAATTATAAATAATAATTAACTATTATGAATAATATGATGACATATTATGATATATGATGATACATAATGAATATAACATTATGAATAATGTTGAACGTTGAAAATAAATTTAATATCAAATATTTTTTAATTTTAACAATGTTAAATTTTTCTTTTAAAAATTATAATGAAAATGAAAATGAAAATAAAAATGAAAATAAATGAAAATGAAAATTGTTCTATATTGGAAAGGGGAAAAAAAGCATGCAAATGGATTACGTTGTTAAATAGTGAAGTTTTTGAAAGAAAGATAGAGGAGAGAATGAGAAAGTAATTTTTGCTAATTTGAGAACAATAAATTTCTACATGGCGAACGTATCGAGTATCTATACACAACTTACAACTATTGTTGAAAATAATTTTCATTTTATTTTTTTTCTTTTTTTCAAGAATTTAATATTTTAATATCTTTTATATTATTAATCTAATCTTCAACGTATTTCCTTCTTTATATCCAAGAGTTACGATTTAATAATTAAACTTTTATTTAATTTAATGAAGTTTTTTTAACTGAAACAAAATCTAATCGTGAAATCATATAAACTCTTGATGAAGTTATACAGTTTCATAGTGAGAAATTAAAGAAATAAATTTTTAACTAACAGCATATAATAATGATTATATATGAGTTTTTTAAAATACAGTTAGAATATTGAAGGAAAATTTATAAAAAGTATTTAATTAATTTTTAAATCAATTTTTTGGCATAAAATGTTACATTATGTTTTTAAAAAAATTTATTGTATATTTTATAAATAATTTAATGAAATTTAAAGAAGCAAAACGCATGAGAAAAAAACTGTTTAATTAATGTTTAACTGTTTAATTATGAAAATTTAATTAATGAGATAAAAGAAAAATATTTGAAATTTCACATAATCTACAAGCCTTGAATATTTTAAAACAAGAAATATTAGATTATTGCATGATAAATTTCATTTTCAAATGTTCTTTATTAATGTTCCTTATGAATAAATAAAATAAGAAAAATATAATTAATAAAATAAGAAAATTCTGTACATATGAGGTTGCATTTTTGTTGAGATGAAAAATTTCAATAAATATAAAAAAATTATTTTTTTTTTCAAAATTAGTATTGCTTATATTCACTGTTTTAAATTATTCAAAAAATTCAAAAAATTATATTTTATTACCAAAATATGATCAATGTTGTAGATTAATAAATCTAAATATTAATCTTTGGAAAATCAATTCTAAAAACAAAAATAAACAAAAAGTTGATACAAAAATATTAATGAATACTTATTTATTTATTTATTATTATTATTATTATTATTATTATTATTATTATTATTATTATTATTTATTATAAATGATTAAAGTAAGATTATGAACAAGATCATCAAGTTAGACATAGAACAAGATCAAGTGATGTGATAAAGGAAGAATTTTTTCACTTTGCTTTCAACTTAACAAATAATCTTTTATTCTAAATAATTATTTTTATCTTTAGAACCAACTGTTCAAAAATATCCTAATAATAAAATATTTTTTATTTCAAACAAAATACTATTTTATTATAAAATAATACTTAATTATAAATCTTTTAAATCTCAGATCTTTTTATCATCTTGTGTATATGCAAATATGAATCAACTAAATGGAAAATGTAAATTTGAGACGAGAAAGAATACAATATGACGAAAGAAGTTGAAAAATGAAACAGATGGCATGTGGATGCGCGTGGATACACAATATACGAGTATTTGAAACGGAAAAAGAGGACGAGTATGGACTAAAAAATTAATAAAGTGGAAGAAAATTCAAAGAAAGAGTCGGTGTACTTATTGTCAGATTCGCGAGGCGACGCCAAAACGTTTTTTCAAGTAACGTGACACAATGTTACAAATTTTTCAGAAATGCTAAAACGAAATAAAAAGATGAATGGTGTTTCATTCGTGATTGAAAGGGATTCTTTTTAATTCAATCAATCGTTGCAACGTGATTCTTGGAAGATTCATTTTTATTAAAATTCATTTAAATTATAAATTAAAAAATTAAATTCACAAAAAAATAGAAATTAATTCAAAACAAAAATATCTAATAGTGAAAAAAATATTATTCAATTTTTGAATAAGATATTTTAATTTTATTATAATTTAGACTATTTTAGCATTAATATAATTTAAAAAAATTCATAAAATTCAAATTCGATTATTTTGTAAAATTTTGAAAGTATCGAAACTTTCGAAGTTTTCGAAATTTAAGAATTTTCGAGTTTTTGAATTTTTTTTACTATTATGATTTGAAATTTTAGATATTCGATGGTAATATAATTAATTTTTTGGCATAAATTATATAAATTTAAAAAGTTTCAAATTTTTTATTTTTTTAATTCGAAATTCTTTATTTATAAAAAATAATTCTAATATATTTTGAGGATTAATTTTTTGAGAAAATAAATAAAATTACTAATAATTATTATCATATTTGTTGCATTTAATGTAATTAAAATGTTTAAATATTAATGCTAAAATGCAATATATTTAACTGAAACTACAAAAACTATGAATATTTAATTAAAAACAATTAATATATACAAAACTGTGTAAGAGTTAATTTCTCGTTATTCACTATATCTTTCTAATATAAGTATATGTCATCAGTACTTACATATTATGTCAATAATAATTTTAATGTATTAGTTTAACTAGGGGAACAAAATGTTCGATTTGAATATCGTTAAAATTATCTTTTCATCCGTAAACATATTCGCAACGACATATCCATTATTCGTTATTCAATTTCATTTGTATTTCTATAACTGATATAATAAATTGTCTGTCAAATTGAAATTTAAATTGAAAAACAACAAAATAAATCAAAAAGATTATATTAAAATATTTGTTATTTTTTGCAAACTATGATTTATATGTAACAAATAAGTATTATGATTATAATATAATTTATATTGAAGTTTTTCATTATTTGTAATGAAAGATACGCTGAAAATATTAATATTTACATATAATATTTAATATTTACATATAAATTTTTTGTTTTTATATATAATATTTTTTAACGTATAATTATATTTTTATTTCATATCAATAAAATGTAATAATTGTGGAATAAAACAAATTTTTAATAAATTAATATTTTTCATCGCCCAGAGATGTGGAATTTAATAAAATTTTATTTTATTATTATTATTATCGAAAATTTGTTTTCTTTTTTCCAGTATATTATCCATTGTCATTTTAATGTTCTTTGAATGTAGCCAACAAATGTAGCCAACCAGCTGAGTGCTTTTCTTCGAATCTCGATAGATTAATAGAACGATTGTCCTAGACGCTACGAAGCATATACATATATCATAATGTTATTGCATTCGTTATATTTGAAATGGATTGTTTGAATCGTAAAATTCTATTCCATTTTCAATGTTCGTTTTTTTTCCTATTAAAATCATCTCAATATTTAACTGAGATACTTCATACGTATATTCACACCATACTGCTAAAATATACTTAACCCACATTTACCATATACATAACCAACTATTCGCAAGAAAAAATCGCAGAATAAAGCGAGAAGAAAATAAAGAGTATCTAAAATGTATTTCAAAAATAAAAGATTTTAATACCGTAAGAAAACCGCAAAACGATCATGAAAATGAGCAATGATCCGCTATTGGTCACATAAAATTCGACGAAGCAACAAAAAGAAAGAAAAAGAAAGCATAAAGAAAACGTAACTCATAAGCAAGGTAAAGCAAGAATAACAGATCGTGGTTGGCGATTGTTTTGGGGCGTCTGCGCCTAGTGGTGCGAGAGAGGACCGACCAACAGGAGGCGGTTAAGCCTTCGAGATGCCAGTCGATTCCGAACCGCCGCGCGGTTGAGATGCGAGCTAATGTTCTCTTAAAACCTCCGTATCATCGTAACCTCGTGCACTTTTTATCTCTCCTCGATCGTCCATCATCACCTCGAGCTTCCATTGATCCTTTATTGATTCCATTTTACCTATTCCATTCCTCGAAATTACATTTGCAATCGCGTGAAAATATAAATCGCGCACGTGAACCGATTGTCTTTCGTCGATTCGACGGGTGTAATTATTTCCACAGTGAATTCGAGTTTCTGGAGAGTCTCCTCGGTGTTGTGTGTTGATTCTCGAAGAAAGAGAGAAAAAGATCGATTTAATGGCCGTAAACTCGTCCGATCAGATGTTTTCCATGTTTACTGGGGGTCTCTTCCGATTCGGTCGTCATTGGTTCCAAGGTATTCCGAGGAATTAGAATAACGGTTGAAAAATAACCTACGAGAGCAAATCTGTCGAGATCAGTACGTGCTCGGTTGTTCGTGACATCGATGTTGGTTTAGGATCCTCGACGTCAGTTAAATCAATTTATCTCGACATCCAAAAATGTTCTCGATCATGACACGGATTCCTTGATCACACGAAATTTAGGATTCATGCGGGAAAATCCAACGAGAAGAAAGAAAGAAAGGATTGATTCGTGCGATCAGTTATTTTGAGTTCGTTGCATGAGCGAATCTGATGCCATCTATCCCGCGCTATACATATAACCTCTATGTACATCATCGTATACGTGTAGCCGCTCTTTAAGAATATAGCCGCAGGATTCGTCCGCGATTCTTTTCCGAAGGAACGACGACATTTCAATCTGGATCGTGACGAAAAAAACGAGCTTCGATATATTCGTACAATATCACACAATATCCAAGAATCGAAAAATCGAAGAATCGAATGAAAAATAAATCGATATAATATTTCGAGCCACGTTACGCGTCCTTCGCCGATACACGAATTCGAATGGCAAGCTTTAATTTATTTATTCTAATTAATATCGACTAATTGATTACGTTGGAACGTGACAATGTAATACGCAAGTGAAATGGATGGACGATCCCTTGGGAAATGAAATTCAATACAATCCGACGTTTATTGTAACACGTTTGTACGCCTATGAATCTAAGACACAGACGCATATATGAACATAATTTAATATAATATATATAAAAGTTAATATATATAAAAGTATAGTTTTATATTTATCTATGTTTAGATAGATAGTCGTTAGTTGTAATTGTATACGTAAGACGAGGAAGGTGTTATAAGATCACCTCCTTGAAAATGCTTATGGTAGTAAAGCTTTAATTAAAAGTAGTAATCCTGAAAAGGAGAAAGGTCATAAAGAGACCTAAATTAATCAATTAATCTGGATATATAATGATTGAATATGAAACGGTGAATAGAACACATCTTCTACAAGATGATTCATCTTACTGTTGTATGACAACGCCATTGGCTACACTGTAGTGCCTAATTATGAATGCATCTACCAAGAAGAAGCTGATTTAATAGCTGTTTCACGTGGTAATTGATTCATATTGTTTATACGATAAACCATTATCACGAAGAACCATTCGTGATATTCTGTTTGAAATTGTGTGTTCTGTAAATAGATGAAATATTATTATGAGATATAAATTCTAAACAAAAATATAGTCGAATCTCAGTTGAACCATAATTAAACAATTTTCGAGCAAAAAATTTAATAAATAAAATTTTGATGTACGAAAATTTTGCATACTTTTCTAATTTAAAAAAAAAGAAAAAAATGTCTTTTGCTTTTAGTATGCAATTTTAATATTTGAAAAAATAAATAACAAATAAAATAAATTTATATTTCGATTAGTGGATTTTGTCTAAAAGTTTTCATAGGGAAAAAAAATTAATAAAATTCTAAGATTATATAGATTCTCTTGTAAAAGAATTACAAAGATTTGACTGTATTTTACAAAATATCGAATTATTAAATTTCATTTAAATTTTTACATCATGTTTCGTAATGATACGATAAAAATTTTTCAGGAAAATATTTATCGGAATACTTTTTAGCTTTGAATGCATTCCCAACTGTATGATACATTTTTAACTATTCGAAATCCATTTTTGATCTAACCTTTTAGATATTGGAGATATAGATTTAATAAAAATAGCGTGAAAAAAATTTCGCGGAAATTTTCGATCCAGTTCTTGGCAAATATTCCGCTCGACGATATACGCATGCGCAAAAATATTAACCATTTAGTTCAAGCGGTTAACAGTTTCGCATGAAAAATGCATTAATACAATGAAAAATTAAATCTTTGAAGTAATAAACATGTGTTTCAAACACGCATAAATAACATGTTACAAAGACAGATATTGCTTTTGCTAACCACAAATCGCATTGTGCACGTGTTCGTTCGTTTAGAAGAAATGCTTACGATAAATTTTCTTATGCAATATTTAATTTCAATTTAATTATTTTATTAATTATTAATAATAAATTAAAATTATTTTTAATTTAAAAAAAAAGATAAACTAAGCAGTAGATGCATATATATATTTTATTTTTTGTAATAAGAATTGTTATTATAGGTATTAACCTATAGTCGTATTTATAGGTTATAATACAGTTTTCTTTTAATAAAAATAATTTTTTTTACAAAAGAGAAAAGTTGATTTAAAAAATTGTTTAATTCATTAAATAAAAAATCTCAAAATTCTTTATAATGCTTATAAAAAATATATTTCAATTTACAACTACAAAAAATGTTCAGCACAGATAAAATGATTTTAATTAATTTATTTAACGTACGAAACGCTTTTACATCCGACGCAATTTTTTAAAAACGAAATTCTATGAAAGTAGAGAACACACTCTATAATTTGAACTTACGGTATTTACTTATTCGTGAAAAAAAAAAGCTACCATCATCATTATTTCTTTTTCTAATTTTCAAAAGTAACGAACACACGCGAGACATTTGAAAAGCAATCGATGAATTTTTTCTGCTCTCAACTTCGAGAATCGGATTATGAATTTCATTTCATTCGAATTGGCCGGGGAAATCGGCCATAGTCCCCTAAGCAATCTACGGATACTCGACTCGCATGCGTTTCACGGAACGAACGAAAAACGAGTCATCAACTCTAAGCGTGGATCTAATCCTATTATTTTCTAATTAACGTTAATTCGATCACGAATTAATCGAATATCAAGATATGAAAGCTGATAATAGAATGGACATCTAATTTCGCTTACGAAATTTCTCTAGCAATTTTCGCTCCTTTGATCAGTTTATTTTTTACTCGAGTCTTTTGATCCTCTTATAATTCTGATCAATATTATTAGTATTAAAAATGGAATTTTTTTGTTAATTTATTATTGATTAAAAATTCGTGCTGAATATCAATAGTAATTATATTGATTCGTATAGACAGATTATTTGTAAAGAAATTTATAGAGGTTAGAAAATTATAACTTAGCTTTTGGCCAAAGTAAGATTTAAATTGTTAAATTGTTTAAGAGAGATTTCTGTAATTCGTCGACTTATCGATATTATTAGTAAATCCTTATGCAAAAGTATTTTAATTATTGCAAATATTTTAATTATTGCAAAGTGTTGCAAATACATGTGGAATTTGTTATCTTTTCGCATTCAAATCTTTAATCGTGCGAAATATTTGCCAGGAGAAATTTTGGTTTGTTATTTTTATATGTAAATGATAAATTTTCAATGTGTACAGAGTTTTATTGACTTTTTAAATGAAACATGATTCTAACCTCTTCTCGTCAAAACAACAAACTTTACGGATTATCGACTTTTGAATCTTCTACGCGATATATTTTTAATTCTATTTTTACCATTTTTCTGAAATTTTTTATGAAATTTGATTCCAGTTTTATTTCAATTATTTCGTTTCTTCACGTGTGAAATTTTTTTTTTATTAATTTTCACAAATTGAATTTTATTGAGCTCCTACTCGGTCGATATGGAAGACTTTTTTTTTTAGATTATCCTTTCATCTGATTTGCAAGTATTACATTCTGTCTTCAGATTACAATTCGTACACATAATATATCATCCAACTCAACAGGTGGAACGAAGTATATTAAAATTCACGACAGCTTTTTAAATCAAGTTTATTATTCTTTATTAAATGCATATATTATTAAAAATAGAAAAATATAAATATGAAAATATTTTTAATAATTCAAAATTGCGAAAATCAATTTTTTGAAACTGGAAATTCCCCTTGACATGTGAGAAATAATACAACAATAGAGAAATTTTTAAGAGTAAATTTTTATAATAAATATAAGAATATGAAAAACGTTTCGTATAACAAGTTGTAAAAATATTTTCAAAAAAGAGAGTTAGGAAGAGGTTAGGATGTATGAATCTCGTTGGCAAGATTAATGCTTTACTTTTAGCTGTTAGTAGGGTCGTTTCGTAGGATCTCTCTTGAGAATAGAACACTTCCTCAAAAAAACATAGCCTTTTTGCGAAAATCATCCATATTGAAATCTACAATTCGTGTTCGTGTTCGTGATGGAGGGTTAAAATAAGGGCGAAAAATGGAGATATTCCTTCATGAAGAAAAATGTTCTTTCTTACGAAAAATTCGTCGTATTGCACGATGTTCTATAGTTTAAGTTGAATTGTAACATATTCAAAGATTTTATAGATATAATTTAAAATTATTTTTTAGGTTTTAAAGATTAATTTAGAAGAATTGAGAGGATAAATTGAAGTGATAATAAATTATGACGTTTAAAAATTTTGAAATACAGTGATTAATTTTAGACTTTTCGTTAATATTTGACAAAATCAATATTTAATAATGAGGATATTAAATTTCAATGTCAGTAATTTCGCTGCGAATTTATCATTTAAATTAATTACGAACATTTAATATCACCAATTCAAATAACAAATATAGTATATAATCCATAAAATATATTATAAATAAAATTTCATTTTTTTTTCATTGATCCTACAATCTATATATTTTTTTTTAAAATATTATATAAAATATTTTATAAACTATTTTATAAACTAATATTTTATAAAAATATTAGTTTTTGATTTATTATTTAATATTTATTATTTATTATATTAATTTGTGCGAAAAATAGAAAAAGTTTCAACAATAAATAAAAGATACCTTGAAAGATGCTTTTCAATATTTTTTTGAAATAAATGTAATTTTTTAAGATCTAAGCTGAAATGTTTCATTGAAATTTTCACTGAAAAAAAAAAATCACATCTAAATCACGTTTAATCAAATTTTGTACATGTGTTTGAAATTCTGAGTAAAAGGAAATTATACAAGAATTATTATTCATAACATTTCAGTTGGTGTTTCATTACGAGAGTGAAAATTCATGAAAATTTTCAAAATTTTTAAAAGTAAAATTACCAATATTTAACATTTTTTAAAATAAATGAAAACTTTTTCGTATTTTCATTAAAAGACACAAGCTAATGTTATTTAACATCTCGGTTGATATTTCGTTACGAGAATAAATTCGAAAGTAAATTTTAAAATTTTCAGAAGAAGATTACGTATCAGTGTCATTCGACATTTCAAAATAAACACGTAATAATATTCAAATTTTCTAAATGAAAATTATTACACCAGTATTATTTAACGTTTCAAAAGTAGATGTTTCATCATGAAAATTTTCAAATTTTCAGTTAAAGATAATTACACACGAATATCATTTAACATTTTGAGAGTGAAATAAGTCTTCTAAAAAAAAGTCGTATATCGATATTATCCAACATTTCATCACGAAAATAAATGAAAAATTTACAAATTTTCTTTGAAAAAAAAATTACATATTTATATCGGACTACACACATAAAAACTTTCAAATTTTCCCCTTAAATAAAAATTATATACCAAATATCCATTATTTTCGTAAAAACTTTCAAAATTTTCCTCAAAATAAAAATTAATACGTCAATATCATTTAAAATTTCCAAAATATTTTTAAAAAAAAAAATTACACATCGATCACTACTCAACATTTCAGATTAAACACATAAAAACTTTCAAATTTTCTTTCAAACAAAAATTATGTTCCAATATCATCCAATATTTCATTATAGGCTAAGCCTATAAAAACTTTCAAAATTTAAAAAAAAAAAATTACATCCGAATATCGTCCAAATTTCATTTCATTTGATATCTCATCACGAAAGTAGTAAATATTGGACGAACAATGTCGAGTATGCGCGTTTGTTATCACGACCTATGATCCGACTCTCACGAAAGTCGATCAATCACCGTGCCAATCGCAGAATCGAACGAAAATCGACGCGTGTGGACACGCGATCTCTGGTTTCCTGTTTCCGCTTAAAAAAAACAAGTAATGGCGAATTCGATTTTGTCGAGACGTCGCCATGAATCATGAACAAATTGGGAACATCGTTGTCGAGAATCGATCAATCTTTTGGTAATTAATCATGATTCATGGGTTCGTGATTCGTCTCCTTTCTAGTAAATACCAACTCGTACCAATTGGAAATTTTTCGTAGCTATCTATCTTTAAAGTAAACGAGAATGAAGAGTGGAACGTGACTCGAAAAAGGAATTTTTTTCCCCTAATTCCTGATTTGAAGAAGTTGTTTGTCTATCGTTCGTTAAGAAGATTTTATTTAATACAAAAAAGTTGAAATTTGGCGTAGTTTTGGTAAGAAAATAAAAAAACATTTCATTACTTTGGTTTTTTTTTTTTTTTCTTCAAAACTTCTCCTTTTGTGCAATTGAACATTTAAAAGTAAAAGTAAAAGTAAAACATATTAGAAGAAAAAATCTTAGAATTAATTTGTAGAAATAAAATTATATATGTTTAAAGTTAAATATAGTACTATTATTTTCAAACTATATGAAAATTATAAGAAATATAAAATGTATAAAAAAAATAATAAAAAATAGTAAGAAGTATAGGGTTAAAAAAAAGTGATAAAATCTTAAAATGATCTTATTTTTTCTATCTTTTCATTGATAGTCCAAAAATTGAAGATAACCTAATTTTCGAAACTTGTCAAATTGATCAATTTCTTAATAAATGGATAGATATTTCCATCTAAAATTTAGATGTACAATTTTCATTCTCATAACAATTTGTTCTTTTCGTCTTATGAAAATATATCCCATTCGTTTATTTACCATATTAGACTTCGTCCTTCAACGATATTTTCCTTAACCAATAATCGTAACTACAATTTTACCACATAGAGGGCGTTCCATGATAAAACAGGTAGATTCCTCTATTTCATTTGACATTATTTTTAACATCTTCTCATCTTAAAGAGGAAAAAGTATTTGATTATATTAATTTTACATAAACATGAAGAAAATATAACGATAAATGTAAATGTAAAATAATTCAATGTTGAATAATCTATGAATAAATTTTGTGAAAATTAACAAGTAATATATTCATTATGAAGAACAAAAGAGTGTCAAATTATATGTGAGATTATTAAACAAAAATGTTTTTCAAAAGATGAGTCAATTGAGATATTTCTGTGTAATAAATGATTATGTAATAAATAAATTTTATTATAATTATTTATATATGAACTAATTTAACCTGCAGTAATTTATATTAATTTCAGGTGTTGCTTTAAATGGCCATTATGCACACGAATTCTGCTTCTACACAAGCGAATAGGCGTACTTCCGATATTAATCGTTATTAACCTGTTGATCTTGTTATTCTGAATTCTTTCCGCTTTATAACTCATGATATATTTCTATGTACAATATTAACTTGCGGAACAGATTTAAATGGAGGTATTTTAAATAAGAATTTCTTATCGGTGGAAATCATAAGCAGAGTTTAAATGGATAGTTGATTTTGATCAAATTCATTCGATTCCTAAAAGTAATACGAATCTGATAATTCTATATTTACATCTTAATAAAATTCGACTTCATCTTTTATTGATTCTTGCCATAATTATTTTATTTAATTATTATTTTTACCTTTCTTTTTACATTTAAATGCATTAAAAATTCAATTTTTAATCAATTGCTATATAAAAAATACCAATAATATTGAATCAAATAAAATATAAAATATTCAAAAAATATATATAATACACTTCAAATATTTTCAGAATAGTGATCTGATTATTCCAAAATCATCGAAATCTATAGTTTTTAAGAAATCTCAAATATTTTAATTTTTTTATTCTCTTGAAAAAAATATTTCAAGATCATCGAAATTTATGGGTCCTCAAAAATTTTAAATATTATATTTCCTTTTTTTTTTTTATTTTTAAATTTATCCGTGATTGATGTTCTAATTAATTATAAAAAATTTCAAGTATTTTAATTCTTTCTTTTTCTTGTATAAATTAAGTCGAATAGAAAAATATCAAAATTTAATTTTTTTTTTTTTCGAAGACGCTTCAAGCAACAAACAATTATCTCGCTGTCTGCAGCACGATTATTTCATTAACGTTAGAATGCAAGCAGAGAAGGGAACGAACAACCAATCGAACGTTCACACGAAATTAATCGAATCTCTTAAATCTGGTTGTGGCGGAGGCCCAGCTTCAACATCATGATATGACTTCGTAATTAAAATCGAGTTCGAGTTAATTAACGCTTCTGCATGTAGAAACGACCATGATTTAAAGTTTAAGCTCGTTAAACTCGATAAGATTTTCAAGTGGATATTTTTAATTTTTATTACGTATAAAAATATAATTCTGGTAAAAAAGAAAAAAAAAAGAAAAAAGAATAGAAAAGAGAAAATCATTGGAAAAATCTAAATATTTTTTAAATATTTTTGAAAAGAAAATTTGGAATATAAAATTATCTTTTAAAATCCATTCTTTATTCTGAGACTAAAGATGTGAGAAAGATTACATTTTTTCTTCGTATCTTTGAAGATTTTGAGAATGATTTTTATGTTGTAGATTTTTATATGCAAATATATATTTTTTCTTTGATATTAATTTTGTACAATAATAGTATCAGTAGTATAAATAAATTTAATTTAATAATTTTAAATTAATAATTTAATAATTTTATTAATAAATTTAATAAATAAATTTATAAGTAAACTTATATTATAAGTAAAATGGTATAAGTTGGAAAAATTTTGAATAGTTTATTTATAAATAAAAGTCTTTTTGTAGAAAATTTTTTTTAAATTAATTTTTTCAAATAAACATTATATAATAGCACTTTATCAAAAAATTGTGAAAGTGTAAAATTGCTAAATATCGTGCAAATACTTATATTTTACATAATTAATTGAATATCTGAACTTATTCTTTAGTTACATGAAAATCCGCATTAAAGTATTAATCGAATGATAGAAATTACTCAAATTTTAATATTCAAATATTCAAGAAAAAAGCAAAAGAAAAATTTTAGTTCATTTTATAATATATAACCTATATTAAACATCCAATTAAAAACGATTTCGTTAAACTATTATAAGCAATGTTGCAAATAGCAACGCCATCTCTTATGGTGAATGCGTCGTATAATGTAATTTCGTTAACCTGTCACGACATATCATGATAGACCTCGTACATGAATAAATTTCCGACTAATAGAAAATTATTAAGTCTGTATTAATTCATAACGATACGCGAGTGTATTTCACGTTGCTGGATCACGCCACAGGAATTAATTTCGTTCACGCGGACGATTCTAATGAGACATCAAGTAGGCCACTGAAATAATTACGTACTATTAAGCGATTTGTGCACAGAATATTGATTATAGGATTGGTTCTTCGATTGCTCAATCGATAATTCGTATTTAAGTGCATGATATTTAATGTTGTATAAAATGTGAATTATTAAATTTATATGAAATTTGTTTTATGATTTTCAATTTTATACATGAAGATTTTTGGAATTTAGAGAAGATGGAATTAAATTTAAATGAAGTGTCATTTTTTTCTATAATTTCTGATACTACTCGATATGAATAATAAATAGAAGTGAAATATATAGATTAAATTAGGTTAGGTTATGAAACAATGAATATGTTATCAAAAAAAAAATAGTAAATTTTATTGAAATATATGGATAATATTCTATGAATTATTAAATTTTCATGAAATTTGTTTTATAATTAGAATTTTTTTTTCGTATGTGAAGATTTTTAGAATAGAAGAGATTATAAAATTAAATTTTGTTGTGCAGAATCATAGTTCTTAGTTTCTAATACAAGATGAAAATAAAAAATGTGCGAAATATATGAATTAGATTTTAAAATAATTAATGTATTATAAAAGTAATATAAAAATATCATTTTTTTCTATAATTTTATCATGTTTTTTGATAACATTCAATAAATAGAAACAAAATACATAAATTAAATTAAGTTAGTTTGTTTTTAGCAACGAATTGAATTATCAGAAATATTAATAGAAAATAGAAAAAAGAATTTAGAGAATTTTTGGTGTTCCAAAATAAAATTCAATCGATAGAAAGGATAAAATATAATATATAAGTAGTTTGAAGTGGAATATATTATATTTATATTTCAATTTCAATCATTTATATTTCAAGCTATTTGAGGTTAGGATATATGTTAAGCGATTTGTTGCATTTCAGAATATCTTTGAAATTTATTTAAATAATAAAATTCTAAATTTTATATATATAAGAAATTACATTATGAAATATCTTTATCTTAATATAGTTTATATATAGTTTATATAGTTTTCGAATATTTGCAATCTTTTTAAAACAATCTTAACAAATTATAAAAATTGATTGCAATTTTTCAATTTCTGAAAAACATTAATAATAAGTAATATTTATTAACATTTTACAATTGGGATTCGATTTAAACATTATCACAAACAAAACATTAATAACAATTTCGAAGATATTTTCATTCATAAAATTTCAAATATCGAAATAATTATTAATTGTTTATTATATTCATATACGATAATATCAATTATATTATTCAATTTTGTTTCATTGTGTGAATAAATTTCCTCTAATATTATTTCAAATACAATACAATACATAAATCAAAGAGAAACATTTGTACAGTTTCTATTCAAGACACAATAATAAAAAAAGGAAATCCAATAGGATCCTAAATAGGCCACTCAAATAATGTTTCTTGAAATTGTTACTTCAAACGCAGATTGATTACTAATTACACTTATGATTGATGGAGCATCAAATTAACAACTCGAATCGTTCGAGAATGGTTTAATTAAATTCTCTTAGATATAAAATATATGAAAATTTTTTACAATTTTCATCTCTCGTAACTAATAAAATGTTCGAAAAGAACTTTTTTTTATTTTTATTTTTATTGGACATTTTATTAGATATGTTTTTAATAATATGTAAAAAAGTTATGATTTATAATTAAATATTTCATTTTATGTTTTATTTATTTCATTTATGTTTTATTTTTTTTAGAAAATATTTAATGCTTATTAAGATATGCATTTAGAATATTGTTTAAATTTATAGTATAATTTTTTGTTTATTTAAAAAGTATTAAAGAAAATTTTTTACAAAAATTCGTAATTGTGCAATGAAAGACAATATATTTTTAAATTAATTCTACGTTATATTATTTTTATTATATATTTTATTGAAAATGATTATATAATTTATTGAAAAGAATTTGAACTATTGGATTTTATATAAAGAAAAGTATTATTATCATTAATAAAGTAAAATTTGCAATTTATAATATTTTAAATAAAAAATATAATTATTTTTATAAGTTAAATGTATAATTGTCGATAATCTTAATTTACAAAATCATATGCAGTAATATATTCATAAAATATTCTTGAAAGTTCGATTCCAGAAATCAAAACAAGTATAAAAGTTGGTATATAAAAAACTTAAGGCTTATTCATTAAATTATAAGCAATTGATAGCAGAATGAGATAGTTCTATTTACATCGCACTCATTGACGCCTCGTTCTACTTTCTTTTTTCTTCATCTAACCAACTTTATAGTCGTAATACTTAATAAATAAATCTCGACTATCATTTTTTTTTTAACCTCTAGAATCTACGTTTCAAAAATATTTCAAGAATATATCTTATATATAATTGATGTAAGAATCAGTGTAACTTCTTCACTGCAAAGAAAATTACTCTTTGGATATTCAGAATTAAATAATTCCATTTTAAAGATATTTTGTTCAGATTTGATTTTTTATTTTATTATCTCTTTATCAACAGTTTATCTCTCCATCATATTTCTCACGGTCAATTCAAATTGTGATATTTATTCTGTACAACAGCTTACAAATGTCCCTTTGAAAATTACACAACTTGAAATGTTTTTAATAATGAAATGAGTTGATCGAAACGAGGTCGAAGAAATGTTTCGACGATATACTTTTGCTAATTAGCACTTCCGCCACAATTAAATTAACGTTTCGAAATGTTATGCAATTCTACCTTATCGTTCTTGCGAGAGATGAACGTGTCATGGCTCTTTACGTGTATTTTCCATGATATTCACGGGTAAATGAATATTTTGCGTGTCGATTCAAGAATCTAATTAATGTTACGAGCATGTTTCTTTCATTCGAAATTATGTACAAATAACGATTCGAATAATATTGCAATTGGAATATCTAATATTCTTTAGAAAGATTTATCGTCCAAAATAAATAAAAATTGAATACATTTTGTGTTATCGATCGAGAAGAAAAATTGAATACACTTTAACTTATCGATCGAAATAAATAAAAATTGAATATACTTTGTGTTATCGATCGAGAAGAAAAATTGAATGCACTTTAACTTATCGATCGAAATAAGTAAAAATTGAATATACTTTGTGTGCCTTAGTATAAGTTTAAAAATCGTATTAGTTGATAGAGATAATGAGATGAGAACATAATAAAATGTTTTTTAATTCAAAGTAAAGTATTTAAAATATTTTTCATATAAGAAATTATTATGAGACTTATGGAACAAAGATACGTTTTAATATAAATTATCCATAATAAGTTTCTTACTTTTTTCTGTATTTATTTTATTTTAAGATAAATTTTTGTTAATATAACGTTTTCTCTCGTATTGTGAAATATATTAATATATCTGAGATAGAATTTAAATTGTTAAGAGAAATGAAGGTAAAAACGAATTAAAAGGTTTCTTATCAATATCTTATTAGTATCTTTAACATTTGAATATTATAAAATTTATATTTTGTCGCATAACAAAAAAAAGCATAATATAATATTAAAGTATTATATCTAATTAAGAATAATATAAATTTTATTTACATAATTTACAATATTCGTTAAATAACACGTTTCAAATGAATTATTTTATGAATTTAATTTTATCTTAAATATATTTTTTACATATTTCTCCATTATAATTATATAAAAATCTATAATCTTTTTTTCAGCTATCTACTTTTTTTTTTTAGAAAATTTGACTAAAATTTATCTAAGTTTTTCTACTATTGAGAAATTCATGTTCTCCATTTGTCTTATTATTATAATGAGTTCTCTTATATAAGACTTTCTCCATTTTTCTTGGAATAAATGTGATTTTCTCCTTCCATATTTTTCATGAAATTAGATCCTATTTGTATTTCTTTTCGCTATAAATATTAAATTCTCTCTTGCATAGAAGAAAGAATGATGATCGTGTTTCTTTGCGATGTTAATGGCGTGTAGGATAGCTATTGTTTTTCAACGATTCGATTCATTGATATATTAGATATTATAATTCGTGTCCTTGAATTTGTGAATTCTTCTGAAAAATAAAAATATTCCAGATCGTTAATTTTATCAATCCTATTTCTCTTCATTTCTTACCAACTCGTTCGTACGCGCACTTATTTACTTATTACATTTACACTGCAAGAATAATAAACTTAACTTACCGTGAGAATAAAAGCGAAAATCTCTTTCTCGTTGCACATTTGCGATCATTAAAAAAATTCCATCTCGGATTTTAATTCCGTAAACTGTCTCTTATGTAAAAGTATTCTTCTTAAAATAGTACCTATTTGTGAAAAAAAATGCTTTATATTCGTCAAAATCGATCGTTGAGATTTTTTAAAAATTTAATTTTCCACTGATATTCTATTTTTGGAAAAAATTTTTTTTTTTATTTAATTACACTGTAATATTCATGGTTTAGAAAAGAAGTGTTCAAAAAGTGCTATGTTAGGTTAGATTAGATAATTAAATTATAAATTAAATTTTTACAAATTATTTTAATTTTTGCAAATTAAATGTAGGTAGAACTTGAAATAGAAGAAGAGATAAAACTAGAAATAGAATTTGAATAAAAATTCGTTTCTCTTTAAGTATCGTAATATTTTATTTTATGGCTTTTTGTATGTCGTGTATATTTCATATTTTTTAAACACGTATTTCAATTTTTCATAAATGCATGTAAATCTATTAATATTTCAATTCAAAATTTAATATTATCCTAATATAATTATTATCATAAAAAATTATATTATTACTCACTGAAAAAAATTATTCTGTAGAGAATAACAGACAATAATAAAAAAGAAATTACTTCATTAATTACTAAAAAAAAAATTCTCTGCAGAGCAATATTTTTGTAATGCAAATAAATTTTATCAACAAAATCAAGAGTTAAAAAAATCTTGTGTGAAAGTGATGAAATTTAATAAATTTTACTCATCATTTCTTCTAAAAGCTTAAAATACAAGTTTTATAATAATTTTAGCTGATCAAACCGTTTTTTTTCCTCTTATTTTTTTCCTCTTATTTTTTTCCTCAGAAATCTTCTCTTATTTTCAATGATCGAATTAATTCGATAGACCAATCGAAATCCTTCGATGGCATTTTTACGCATAGAAGAAATTTTCCTTCATTTGATTGGAGAGTTTAAGCCTCGTCTCTAATCCTTTTTCGCTTCGATCGGTTTCGTAATGGAAGGCACGTTTAAATAAACTGATCTGTCTCGGTAAAGTAGATTTGAACGCCCTCTGGTAGATCGAAATTCTTTGTCGTTTTTGTAAAGTTTCGATTATGATGCGACTTGAACGTTTAATTTTGAGATCGATACTTGATGTTCTAACTTTGAGTTATAACTAATTTTGTATTTTCTATTTGACTTATATTTAAGAAGTTTTCTTTGAAGAAATTTACTTATATTTTATAGTGGAATACTTTACAATTTAGATATGTCTGGTTATGGTTTGTGTTTGGTTGTTTAGAAGAAAATTAATGAAAGTTCTTTTTTTAAAACTTGAATATTCAAAATGAAACATCTTCGAAAGATTGATAAAGAGGCTAAATGTAAAAGTTGGTATATAAAAATATTAAATAAGTTTTTTATTTAAATTATAAGCAACTTAACCTAATATAACCTAGATTTAATAGAGATATATAAAGATAGATTATTTCTTCCTTGCTTTGTTCTAAATTTCGCAAAATTTAATTGCGAAATTATTCAATTCATATTTATAATACTAATTTATATTTATAATAATTTTTTTATTCAATTATAATTTTACTTATGATTTTTTAAAAATTGTATTACTCTTTCTATAAATTTCACAATGAAAAATAATAGTTTATATTAACAATATAATTATGTTCATCTTAATATTGGTATTAGAATGTAGTTATCTTTTCTATAAAAATATCTTTACTAATAATAAATTAGATTAAGTTAAGTTTTAATAATATATTTTTCTTTTATCTTTCTTTTATCATTCTTCATTAATGTAATAAATAAATGAAATAATTACATCAACAAATTTCTTATAATTACATAATTAAATGTGCATATTTAGTGCGTAAGTTACATAAATTTTTTTTTTTATGAAATTACAGATTCTGTTCATACTGTAAAGTAACAGTATCGAGTGCAACATCAATTAATGCTAACGTAATCTTCTGCAATCACGATTCATAGATCCTCGTAATTAATGGTTATTCTTGGAAGCGATAGCTGTGATCGTTTGACAACACGTTCGTTTATATTTGATGTTGAACAGAGTTGGAGATTAGAATCGCGTAGTACGCGTATTTAATAGAGGTGGATAATTAAACACGAGTTGCGTAACGTGCTATGGTATATCGTGTGAATTATTACGAATATTGTAATTTGTTTAATGTTAGAATAGTTTAACGCTTGTGTTAATAATCAAAATTTTCGCAATTTCAGGAGTTGAAATAAAATTTTTAAATTTTAGATTCGTTTGAGAATTCTTCGTTTTCTTGTTAATATTTAAATTATCTGCAAATCTGATTACTGTTTTAGATTCATTGAAAAGATTTATTGAGGTTTTTAAATTTCTTAAATTTTGTTATATTTTTTCATAGCATTAATATTTAGTTGTTATTGCAAATCTCATTAATTTTAATATAAAAATAAATTGTAGCACAGATCTTATAATCTTTTTTATATTATTTATATAATAAGAATCATCTTTGTTCGCAATATTTATGTTACGAAATTTTTACGAATAATTTTTACGAATAATATTCAATTATTCAAAACGTTAAAAAAATTAATTCATTATAATTTCTGTAGATTTATTTTATTCCTTGCTTTATATATTATTTTATTAAATATCAATCTTTATTAATATATATATATATATAGTTTGTTATTGTTCATTGTTCATTACGCAAACTTTTGGAAATAAAAATGGTGATTTTGTAAAAGAATCTTTCAGTTTTATATGAAGAATAAGATCAAAATTTTTAAGATATTTTTATTTAATTAAATTTTAATTAAATTTATTTTTTTTCAATTAAAAAACAAATCAGAATTCTTCAACAATTATTTGAAAGAAAATTTGCTTTCACATGATATAACAAATTTTTTATTTTTTTTTTGAATTAAATCTATTCATTTTAATTAAATAACAACTTCATCGAGATAACTTTATCTTAATAACTTCAAGGAACACTTCAAATATTTATCGTTTACAATAATAAATTCGAGAAATAACAATGAATTAGAAGTAACAATTATATAAATTATATTAATTCAACAAAATAATTATCATCTAAATTCATCTTTACCAATCAATTTATCGTATTCCAAAGCAATTTTTCGATATCACCGAGGAAATGAATTTAAAATAAGTCGGCGAATCACTTCAGAAAAACGTAATAATAATTGCATGAAGGGAGAAATCGAGAGGAAATCAAGTTTTCTCGTGTAGTTAATGCACAGTTATGAATTTTAAATCTTAACTTCCTCGAGGGAGTTATAGGATGGATATAACATTTTTAAGAGTTGATTAATTCCCTCGATCGAAATAATAAAGTGCAAATTGGTCGAGAGACAATTCTTAATTTCCTTTCCAAAAGTTTCTGTCAATCGAATTTTCGATGTCATCGAGTTTGCCAGTCTTAGATTCTTGTACTACTCGTACCGCATGATTGCACTTTATAGCTTTGGTAATTAAAACCGGTCAGTCCCTTTTGGCTATCCTGTGAAATCGAGTTTGGCGCCACGTTGCAGCAGGTTTTCCCTGAAGCGCAGTTGCCATTTCTAAAATTGATTATTAAAGGCGTGGTTACATTGGAAAAATTGGAAAGAAGAATTAATACTTGACGATAGAAATTTATGGAAATATTTCTATTGTTTGCTTTTAGATTAGATTATTGTTATATTATATTTTAAAATATATGATACATGATTATTATTATTATTATATTATTATTATAAATTCTATTAGTATATCAATAATGTTTCAAAAGAATATTTTCAATTTGATAATTTTTTAATATTAATTATTTTAGTTTTTAATTAAAACTTATATGAATATTGGATGAAAGAATATATTTTATGTTTTGAAATGTATCATATATAATTAAATTAGAATAGATTAGGTACGTTTTATATATTTATATATAAATTATATTTGTATATTAGTTTGGAATTTAAATAATATAATATTCAAAAGAATTTCTTTAATTAGATAACGTTATTTTAACATTA
This sequence comes from Apis laboriosa, assembly GCF_014066325.1. NCBI lineage: Eukaryota > Metazoa > Arthropoda > Insecta > Hymenoptera > Apidae > Apis > Apis laboriosa. Next base: position 1,961,341 of record NW_025224135.1, read on the forward strand.
TTTTAATTTTTCAATTAAAATTCACGTATTATAACAAAATTTATTCCACGTTTTGAAACATATAATACATAATTAGGTAAAGTTAGGTTAAGTTAATACATTGTATATATTATTATATCGTGGAATTTGATATAACAACATTCAAAAAAAAGTTTTTCAATTAAAACTTATTACTAGATAAATGCATTTGATATTTTAAAGTTTGTTCAAGTTGGTTAAATTTATAATTATGTTGTGCAAATATATTATTAATAATTCAAATCATTTTTTTTAATATAAATCTCCGAATTATTTTTCGTTATAACTTCTTTTTATCTTCACTTTTATAACTTGTAGAGATATTTAATACAATTCATTCTCAAATAAATTTAACAGAAACTTTATCCTCTACACGTTAAATCTTTATTCTTATTCTACTTGAAATTATCTTGTTATAATAACAAGAAATTACAATTTCAATCCTTTTATTCCACAATCCTTCGTACAACGTCAAAATTAATAAGATAATCAAGAAGCAGTGCTTGCCTCTGTTCCTTCATCTCCTCTTTCGTTCTTGTTGTACGAAAAGGCAGGTTCGTTAAGTTATCACGTTGTAACACGTACCAAGTGGATCTTTAATTTAATTCAACGCTTTTGAATTCTCGAGCATGTCGTCTTTCACTCTGTTCCCCGAGGATGAGCTCAAGAGGATGAGACGGGTGAAAATGATGAGTGTCGCGTGAAAAACTTGGCGATTAATTTGATATTCTCTCTCTCTCTCTCTCTCTCTCTCTCTCTCTCTCTCTCTCTCTCTCTCTCTCTCTCTCTNGACAGGAAATTATTAGGAAGAGCATCGTTTGCGGTGCACCACGACGCACGGTAATTACAGGGAACGATCAGCCTCCGTGGAAAGTGCAAAACAGATCGAATGTCGTAATTACGGCTACCTCAACCCCCTGACCTCGATTCCACGATTAGCGCTCTCTCTCTCTCTCGCTCGCTCTCTCTCTCTCTCTCTCTCTCGCTCGCTCTCTCGATCTTTCTCATTTTCGGTCTCGCTCTCTCGCTCTCGCTCTCGCTCTCGCTTTTTTTCATAAGCCTCGAGTATTTCATTTTGAATAAATGGATTTTAAAGTAGTTAAAGATCATTTATATATATTTGCAATGAATAGCAAAGGATGTTGAATGCAACACGTTAAATAAATCTGAAAATATAATTCGTTAAAACAAATAAAAAAAAAATTGATCTTCGTGGAAAGGGTGAATGTCTTATAGAAATAGAACTGAATAACACTTCGTGAATGAAAGCACAAAGTGACATTCGCCTGACATTCTCATGCTTTTCTCGTCTTTATCCTTCGTCTAACCTAACATACACACTACACGACACACAACAAAACTGTTTTGACTCGATGCAAAAGTCAGATAAATGAGTGATATTTTAAATGAAAATATTATTAAATTTATGTTATCTGTAACATTAAAAAAATTATCATTTATAAAATATTCTATAAATCTTATAAATTATATTAAATTTTAAATTATTCGAGATATTAATTGTCAACTAATCATCATAAATCTATCGAAGTTGAATGCAATTTAAAAAATTTTAAAAATAATAAAAAAAATTCGATTGAATTCACTGATGCAAAGAGACGAAACCAATTCAAAGTTGCGATTCCAGGCTTCATCGCGATTAAAAAATGAAAGTTGGCGAGACAGAGAAGTTGGCAAAGTGCTTAGCAAAATGGTTTTCTTCTCTAAGAAGGTTCGGATGTTGGAACTTTTTCGAGAGGAGGGAAAATTTTCAAGTAAATTAAACATTCTTCCAATCGAGACGTTCTTCCTTTTATCATTGACGTCACGTTAACTTTTCGGATAAATATTCGACGAGGAATCGCGAAAGTTAAAATTTTTAGTTTAAACGAGAAGTCGAGAATTTGCGGAAACTCGACTTGTAAAATCAACTTTCCCACTTTCGTCGAGGAATTGAAATTGATCACAGAACATAACATGGTAAAATAGATTTAAAATTTATTCGAACTCGTTTATTTATCGGTGCAAACTCGAGGAAGCAAATTAATGATAAGATTGGTTGTGACGACTCTAGAATTTCCAAGTTTGCACAATAACTGTTCGAAAAGTGTATAAATAATATAAAACGGCGATACTACTTGGAATTCTAATGGCTTAAGGAAGTTGCACTTTCTCGTATCTGGAGATTGCAATCGGAATCGATGATCTATGATTTCAGATTTAGCATTTGGATTGGAGAATGTTTCTAATTTGTAGGAAGTTCTTGTAGAGTTTAAAATCAGGATTCCGATGGATTTTGCTTGATTTAAGCAGTGGTTTTTGAATTTTTGAAATTTGAAATCAAAACGAAATTCTAAGTTCTGGATTTGAAATCTGAATTCAGGATTCTAGAGTTCTAATGTAAAGAAATAAAATTTTAAATTATTTGAAAGTGAAAGAGAAGCGGAGGGTTTCCAAGGTTATTTGCAGGCCTAAAGTAAAAAATTAAAATCATTTGAAAATCAAAATGGAGAGTCAAGATCGTTTGGAGAAGAAGTCGTGGTGAAGGAGATTGTGTTTAAAAATTATAAATGGAAAATCATCAAAGTCGTTTGATCATCTCAAGAAGATTCATCTCATATAAAGATTCTTTAAATTTCATTCAGAATATAGAGTTAGAATATTGAAAGCAAAGTTTTGTAGATTTTGATATTTGAAACTTGAATGCCAAAGTGTTAAATTAAAATTCTGGATATAAAAATTGTGTTAAATTAGAATCAAGGATATAAAAATTTCAGAGATTTGCAATCAATTTGGTGTCAAAAGAAAATTTTAAATTTTTGAAATGAATATTTTAAAAATCTCTGAAATCATAAATTTTTAGAAGAAAAAAAAATGATAAGAAAACATAAAGCAGTAAGTAATTTAAATTAAAAAAAGATATTTCAAATTAATTACTAGCTCGTACAAATATAAAATGCTATTATAATCTTGCCAACGAAAATTCAAAATCGAAAAATAATTCAATCATTTTAATTTGTTTTCGTAAATCATGCAATAATTAAAATTACTTTCTACCTTTTTTTTTTCTTATTAATTACATGTCATAAAGACGTGTTCCAAGCACAGTGATGAAACATGTCATCATCATTCATAATTCGAGCAATTTGACGAAACGATTTGTGAAAATAAAGGGATCTGTTGGAATCACGGGACAAACAAATGGATCTTCTTGATTCCTGAGTCTGAGGGTAATTTCACTGGTTTATCGTGAACATTGACTGCAGGCAGATGAATTTAATGTGATCTGATTCGAGCAAAGTGGATCTTTTGATCAAACGAATTTTCGAATGTTTTTTTTTTTCTCTTTAAACGAAACTTTTGTTTTATTTCGAGCGAAAATTTCGAATAATTGGTTTTTTTCCAACATGTGATAAAACAAACTCTTTTTTTTCTTATTAATATCATGTAAATATCCATAAATAGATTATTTTTGCAATAAAATATATATTTGTAGAGAGATGCATTTTTTTCCTGAATTTTTATGAATTTTTGTTTATGATCAAATTGAACCATTTATTAAAATGAATTTTGTTTTAATTTGTCTTTATAGAAAGATATAATTATAAATTTTTGAAAAGAAAACGAATAAGTATAATTTTTATTCGAATTCAAATGCAATTCTCTATGGAAAACAATAAAACTCGTATTTTGTGAAAAAAAAATGATTCAATAATGGAAAATACAAGTGGTATTTCAACCGAAAAAGAACAAAACATTAGCTTGAAGCAAAAAATAAAAATAAAAAATTTTGGTTCATCCAAATTGTATTTTTTTTTTTTAAAATACAGTTTGAAGGATTACACGAAAATAAAATAATGATTCATAAATGAAATTTTAAAAATTTTTTGTTAAAATATATTTATCTATTTAGAATAATATCAAAATTGATATGTTAAATTTCTAATATTATATTACTATATAAAATTTATTATTAATGATTTTTTTTATGAAATATATTTATGAGAAATATTTGATCGTAATATACTTTCAGTATCACACGAAGCAAAAAACATGTTTGTTTCACAAATACGAATCGTCTGGCTGATATTTTATACAGAATTTTTCACCGGATGTGTAAAGATCGATGAAAAACGAGGTAGTTATCAAACGAAATTTTCCAAGAAAGACAAATAACTCTTTTAACATATTTTAACATTTGATTTCTCATTTGAGATTTAGAAATAACCATTCACTTCTTTGAATATTTTTATTTCACTGAAAATTGTTTAAATAATAATAATATAAATAATTGTAATTGTTATTTCTTATATTGAATGTGTTAATTCTTCTCAAAGAAAATTTTTTTTTCAATTTTTATAAAAGCTTGAAGGCCTAAAACCTGAAAAAAATTAAATTTAAGTTTAATACATTCGAGTTACGAATTTTCTTTTTAAGAAATGTAAAAGATTTCTAGATTTCCTTTTGCATTCACCTTCGGTACGAGTTTTACACATATTTTTAAATTTCGTTGTGATTTTTACCATTTTACAATTATTTTTTATACTTATCAAAAAATCGATATCCATTATTTTAGATCTTTTTGATTTTTAGTGAAGCATTGGATGTATTAAAAGTTTAAAAGTTAAAAGTGCAAATTTACCTAAAAGATTAAACATAAATCAATCTTTCATTATAAAAGTATAAAAAAATATTTACTTGCAAAAAAAACCAAATAAAAGGTAAATATTTTAAAAATACTAAGATCCTTAAATTAAATTTGTACGAAATCTGACCAATTGCGATCACTTGTATTTCGAAAACATGCTGTGCCTTGTTGAGCAGAGACATGTTCGACATCTCTTTACGATCGCATTGTAGTATGTACTCAGCTTGACCTGTGCTTTACTATTCTCAACAGAATGTTCTCTTATTCATGGTATCATAATACATACGTGTACATAGTCACTGCATGCGTCCAATTTTAATGCTTCTATACAATTAACCATCAGAATGATTAAAACATCGGTATTAAACATCCACAAGTAATTAACGAATTGTCAGAACAGCATTTCAAAAAGAATTTTTAATAAAACTGTCTGCTTCCTTCCACCTATTCATATTAAAATAAATGAATATTAAATAGATTTTTTAATTTTTAAATAAAAGTAAATAATTTAGAGAAAATGTAATTTCGATTACAGTTGGAACAGACGAATAATACAGGCATATATAAAGATAAACTGAAGACCTCAGATAAAGATAATTTACATAGCTTAAGTAAAGAATTTTTTTCGACCCTTTGTCAATCCGCAAAATCTACAAAGATATATAACGTGTGGACCAATGAGAAGAGGAACAATTGTTTTAAACAAAGAAAAAAAAGAAAGGAATCATAGTTTTTATTAAACCATATCTCGATTTGTACAATCTCTATACCAACTGTACCTAACCTTTAACCGTTCAATGGGGCCATTCTACAAAGAAGAAACAAGTCAATTAATATAGAGAGAAAGAAAACAGAATTAGAAAAGAAAGAAGAAATAAGAAGAATAAGAAGATAATCGAAAAATTTTGATATTTTTTAAATCTTTACAAACCCAATCATCGATCATTTTGAAGATCATTATTTGCGAGCTTATTATCGAGGTATCGAAAAGGTTATGTTAAACGTTATAACGCGACACACCGAGACGACTCTCTCGAACGTTGCTTCGTACCATCGATGATAGACACATAAAAAATAAGAACAAAACGATCAAAGTGTTAAGTGTGAAACGATCGTCAGGTATTGTGCACAGCCACGTTCAGAACGAAAAGTGTGTGTTATAATACTTGTTGCACGAAATGTCTTGAGTGTAAGTGTGTGTATTCTTGAATTAATCGTAGCACAATGCTATTCGCGTGCACGAAAATAGAGGTCTCTGTTTCACGTGTATTTAATCCTTTTCATGATAGTGTGAATTATTTATATTAATTTTCTTAATAATTTTGTTATTTTATCACACTGTTTAAAAATTAATTTATTATAATATTATAGTTTTAATACTCTATGTTTAATATTATTTATTTTATAATTTTTAATGTTTGTATTGGTTTTATATAGAATATAAAGTATGGAAATAACGATGAATCCAAAAAATGATTAATACACGTTCAAAACCACGATCTCTAATCGAAATCGAGAATTTCTTTCGTTTGACTCTTTCGCAATTCACTTTAAAAATTTTCTTTCGCTTAATTCTTTGATGTCTTTAGTAGTACTTCTTCTAATTTTAATCTTAAAACTTTTTCTTTGAAATAAATTGCTCTCTTTGAAGTGATTCATATCATTAAACTTTACATAATTTTTATCGTTAAGATAATAATTACGATTCGCATTAAAATTTTTGAAACTTTTATCGTTTTAATATAATAAATATGGAGATACGTAAAAATTTATGCGCGAAAGGGTTGGTATACCTGCTTCTGCATGTTATATTGTACGTTTGTCATATTGAATATCGATATTTTCTTTTTTCTTTTTTTTCTTTTTTTGCAGTGATAAAATTTATCATTTATTGCAAATGGACCACGGTTCTCCAAGGTTAATTCGAATCGTTTAATTTTATCGTTATTGATATTCTTTCAATATCGAGAAAGTTCACACTTTAACAAGAACACAAAGTTTTTTTTATGATCAACCGGATCATAGAAATTTAGATATCATCGAATCGATTATTGAATTGAATATTTAATAACTTTCTGAATCATTAAAAATATTTAATCATAAATAATTTTAAGCATATTGTTATTATTTAATACTCGTATTCGCTTCGTTTCGTTTACTAGATTTTATATTTTCTGTCCTCATATTACCTCACATTTATACCATATAGACAAGTAATAATACTATATTGTTGCCACATGTGCAATATCGCGCATCATTTAAATACTGTAAAATTTTTTATTCTTTCACTCATTTTATTTGTTAATCTGTTTTTTATAATTTTTCAAATCATATAAATGGATAACGATTCTATGTGCAAAAAATTAATATTTTCTCATGTAAGGCTTCCTTTTTAATTTATTTATTTATTAAAAAAATTTTTTTCTATTATATATAAATGAATTATCTATTATAAAAGACCATTTGTATAATAATTACAAGATGCCACATTAGATATTTTCTTCTAAACTTTTCAGAATTATATTATACAAATAAAATTAATATTAAAAATTATTTGTATAAAAATCTAAAGCTAATCTATATATAAATATTTTTGGAAATTTAAAAAAATAATTTTTTTGCAAATTAATGAATAATTTTATCAAAGAAACAATTCAAAGATTTCTAAATAATTCTCTTACAAAACCTCTTAATTTGAAATTAATTGAAGACAGATGTTCTTTCTCTATTCATTATCACGCTATTCCTCTTTGATAAACACATTTTCCTTTAAAATGCAATCGCATTGTTATTCAGCGAAAGGAGAAAACGTTCGTTTCCGATTTCTAACCTTAACTCGCTGCAACAGAAATCCATCTTCCATCGTAATCCAACTCTTGGCTTTCTGCTAATTGCGTCAACACGGAAGGAACTAACTTTCTGCGACATTATCAGACGTAAGTTTCCTCGTTCTTCGAGCTAGGAATATTTAAGTTATTTCTCGAGTGTTTCCAATTTTATTAAAGACCTTTTAAATCCGAGTTTCAGATTCTGAAGCGAGTTAAATGGAACGAACTTTATCTCGTTAACAAATGCAGATTATACAAATTATACACAGTGTGAAAAGATGGTATATCTCGATAAAAGTGATAAAGAAAAAAGTAATATATAAATATAAGATATAAATATAATATTTATAAGATATATTATATTATCCTAACCTCGATCGATAACCATCGATTCTCTATAAAGGAACACAAGTATCAATTTTGATAAAATTTAAATATGATGTAATACTTATATAAATATCTGATATTATTTTTTATATATTTTTTATTTTATTTTTTATTAAACGTTAAAGGAATGATAAAAACAATATTTGCAATATTATTAGTGACAAGAAATTTTGAAATGGCAAATAAATGATATTTATTAAATCGTTTCGAATTTTTATAATGGATTGATACATTAACAACATACTTATTTATCTATTGTATTTCGAAGGTAATATTTTCATTCTTGTTTCTTACATTTGATACCAGTAAACATAATATGCCTTTAAGATTCGATTCTTTTCGATTTATTCTTTAAATATATTCGAATATTTGTTAAATATGTTCAATAATTCAATATAATAATCATAATATCTTGAGATTGAGATTCAATTCTTTTTGATTCTTATGCACATTCGAATATTTCGAATAATTTTTTTAAATTTTAATATTTTTGATATTATTGTATATTTGATATTTTTGATAGCTTGATATTATGACATGTACTAATAAATATTTATCGATTTCAGCTACTCTATCGATACATTACGAATTTTGATTAACCTCAATAAGTGCAAAATTGCTTGAAAATTATAAGAAAGATTGCTACTTGATAACAAGAACGATTCTCGTTAATTTTCCAGCATCATTTGAAATTTTCATTGAATGAAGTATTCATTCATCGTGTAATATATTCATCATATAATATATAATATAAATATTATATCGTACAATTACAGTAGATGTTACTTGTATTTATACAGCAAAAGTTATGCATTTTATGCTCAAAGTTTGATTAATCATTTCTGTTTGAACGAACTTGCCTAATAGTTGAGCGTTATTATACCGTCTATATGATTTGTCACCTTATATGAACGTCACCTTTCAATGATCAGGTGAATAGAATGATGATACAATGATCGACGTTAATTAATCAATGAATTCAGGCTATTAATTCAGAAACTATTATGATCGTTTTTTTGTACAATTCTCTTGAGTAAGATTATAATATCTCTGAATCTATCTCTAACAATAAATTAGTGTTAATTAAATTTTCCACTAGTTTCTCTACTTGGTATGTTAAAATTAGAATTAAATTTGAAGATTTCTTTCGAAATTAGGTCAGGTTAAGGAAGACAATTTAATCGTCATTTTTTTCAATTTTTCAATTTTAAGATTATTCTCGTATCTTCTAACAAAATGAAATATGTCAAATTTTATTTTATTGTTAATTAAGTTTTCGAAGTTTTTCTTTGTAATGTATTAGAAATAGCACTTGTTCAATTGCTTAAGGAAAACATCCATCACTTTTTCAATTTTTTAATTTTAAGATGTCAGTGTGCGATTCTTTGGAGTGAGATATCTCTTTTCTATTGTTAATTAAATTTTCATAGTTTTTTCATTTATTATTTTAAAATTAAAAGTAGATTTAATCTTTGATTACTTTTTTTAATTTTAGTTTTTATTTTTTAGATGTATGATATTCTTGTCTTCATTTTCAATATCGTGATGGATATTTTATATTTAATATATTCTTGTAAAAGCATATAATTTGTAATTTAGAGAAAAATTTATATTCTGAATGTAGAGTAATTTTGTACAAGTAGAATTGGTGAGCTAATTAAAGTAAATGAGAGTGTTGTGAAATTAGAAGATTCATCTCAAAATCAATGGAATTAAATGTTTATTATTCATTTAGAAATCAAATTTTATCTTGAAATATTTGTTATTTCATATTGGATAGACATAATATTCACAAAATCGAAGAAGTGGTAACTACGTACGAGGCAGATGTCTATTTTAATTCAATTTCTTCATATTTCTAAAAATATAAATTTGCATAAACATCCTCATCCTACTCTCTTCACATTTTAAATTTATATAATGCATATATACTAATAATTGGAGAAGTTATCTTGTTTTGCTTCAAAGATATCTGTTTTGATTCAATTTTTTTCAAATTTTTAAAAATATAATAGAAAATTTTGCATAAACATTTTCATTCTACTTTTCTCATATTTTAAACTATATGCATATGAAATGTTAAATTTCCATATACTTAAAAAGTATGTATTCATAGCTGATATATACTTCATAGATTTCTATTTAAAATCAATTTTTATTATATTTTTAAAGATATAAATTTGCAAAAATATTCTAATCCTATTTCTTTCATATTTCAAACTATATTTGCATATGCAAAATTAAATTTTCATATATTTGAAAAATATTCATAATTGGATAATAACTCTATATATAATTCAACACAACAATTTATATTTCGGATGAATTTCTACACATAAATTTCTTTTTCCATATTTCAATTTATATCATGCATGTATAGATTAAATTTCCATATCCTCTAAAAATATCTAATATTTCCTCCATTAGATCACGTAAAACAAACGTAAAACAAGGTTCAATGTTCCTCTATAAATTTCAAAGGAGAATTTCCTAAAAACGACCGCTGATAATCATCATGCGAATATTCGTGCACGCGAGAACGTTAATATTGCGTGTATATTAACGTGCAGGAACCACGAAGTAAACAGTCAACTTAACAACCGGGTGTCTGCATTGCGGCATGGAAAACACACAACCGAGTTTGTTGCCTCGTATCTCATCGTGTTTCCGCTTGTCTTTGTTCGTTTCCCGACTTTATCCGAAACGTAGAGAATATCCACGCTCGTAAATTTTCGGATGTTCCCTGTGATGGCGCTGATTCCATTCTTCTTACGTTCGTTGCGCCTATATGAAAATAGAACGCAAATGGATTCTCGTAAATATGTATTGTCATAAATGTAACTAATGTAATTTTTGTATCTATTCGCGATTCCTATCGTTAAAATAATGGTGCAAATGAAACGTGGAATTTTGACGATGTTTATAGTTAAGAATAGATACGAGATTCTGTGATATCTTGAGGTAAAGAAGTTTAGAATTTCTAGTGATTCGAACAATTGAAAAAATTGTAATGGAAAATTGGAAAAGATAAGTAGATTGAATTTGAATCGATAATTTTCTTTTTGAAAAGTTATAATATTCGAGAAGTTTGATTTTCAAGAATTGTAAGAATCTAGAAAATCTTTCAAATTTAAAAATCATTCTTTTAAATCACTTTGAGGTTAAGAAGTTATGGGATTTCTATACGAGGAACTCTAATTCTTTTGTTGGAAAGTTAAAGAAGATAGGTAAATTGAGTTTGAAGATTTGGTTTAGGATTTAGATCGATTAGTTTTCTTTCAGAAAATTCAAATTTCAGAAATATTTATTCAATATCTTTTTTACACGGATACAAATTTCTTTCTTTTCCTTAAAAATTTTCTTAAAAAGATTCATTCATTTATAGAATATACACATGGTTCTCAATAAATAATTTGCCATCCTTGTCTTCAGCATATCATTCAATGTATTCATACTATCCAGCTTTGAATTCACGCATAGAGGTTACGTGCAAGGAATCTCGAATCGAGTCAATATTTTACAATAAACAATTGCATGTTCTCTCGAAGACGAGTCAATATAATACTGCGTGGGAGGTGCATTATTACTATGCACTCAGAGGTAATGCATGGCAACACATGCTGATTTTACCAACCGAAACGTGTTTCGCTGTTAGCTTTTGCTTATATATATGTATTGCGGATGTTTCACAATTAGGAAGCTTTGAATAAATTTCACAATTCTTTATATGCAATTTCGTTTTACGAAATATACCGTGTAAAAGATTTTAGAAATTTTTTTTAAAAAAATGAATAGGAATAGTTATACGTAAAAGTCATTGTATTGACTCGTGAATTTTTACTTTGGATGTGTAATGTGAATATAATTTTAAAATATAATTGTGAAACTATGTGGAAAAATATTTGTTTGTGTATAATAAAGATTTGAAATAATAGAAAAAGAATGAATATATATAAGAGAATAATTTTCATATGAAGAAATTTTTTTTTTTTAATATTGTGAAACTTTTTTGAACATAAAAAAGTATTTATTTCTGAATTATTTGTGAATAATGTGAATATCTTTTTTTTTTGAAATTATAAAATTTTTTTTAAATGTGTGAAAAAGTATTCATTCATAAATAGTAATCATATTCATAAATAATAGAAATCTTGGCTAGTGAAAAAATATGTGTTCTTTTTCCCTTAATTTCATACATTTTTTTTTTTTGAATGTGAAGTATTTATTTATGAATAGTAGAAATGAAATAATAAAAAAAGCGTTCATAACTTTTACACGATTATTATTTTCTTTTTATCATAAAAATGTTTTAAATGTATAAAAAGTAAATGTGGTAAAAAAATATTCTTCTTTGAATTCAATTTTAAATAAAATTAAAAAATAATAAACTAAAGTCATGTTAATGTCGTTAAATATATCCATCAAATTTTGCATGTATAAATTTCATTAATGGCACATGGTCGATTTAATCTAACAGTGAAGCATACGTGATGATATTGAAAATAAAGCTTGATCGGAAGTGAAAACGTGAGAGGATAATCAAAAGGATATTGTCACTTTGATAGATGACAGTATTATTCATGTGTACGTCCATCAATCATCAAATCAAATAGATATTTAGGCTAAAATATCTTCTATTTATTTATTCATCCACGAGAACGTAATATTTAGAAAGAATTTGCATTCGAATCAATTATAAATTATATTTGAATATAATAATTAAAGTAATTAAATTGCTTGCAAATTTATGAAACAATAATAAATATATATTTTAAAAAATTTGGTTTATTTGCAAATTAAAAAATTTGTAAATGTTTAAAAAAAAATTTAGAAAATTTCTATTTTTTTATTTTTCTCTGAAAAGTAAGAAATAAACTAAGATTATTCTAAAATATAAATTATAGTCTTATTTTGAATATCATCAAATTATTCGCAATTGTTTTTAAATCATTTTTTTGTTTTAATCACAGGCTTCTGGTAATATTATTATAAACTTACAAATTCTATTTTTTAGATTTGTATTTTCATTATATTTTATATCTCTTAAATTTTTACAATATTCTTTAATATATTACAATATCTATACAATCTATATAATATTTTTTATTCTAATATCTATTCTAATTCTAAATGTCAATTTTTTAGATTCATATTTTTATTTTATTCTACATCTCATAGAAATCCTTATCAATATTAAAAAAAAAATTATTTGTAACTTTGAGAATAATTTTTTGATCCACATCTATTAGAATTGTTTTCTTTTTTTTCATCTGACAATTGTTATTTATCTCAAAACTTAATTTAAAATCTATGTTCCGTTTCCTCCAATAGTCGTCAGCTAGTAACGAAATAGTGGCGCAGTCTAGTGGCTCGTACAAAGTTGTACGAAGAAATTAACTTTCTTTCATGTGTGTTTACTTTCTCGTATTCTGGTCGCGTAACTTCTAATAACTTTTTGTTTCTTTTCCCAATTGGACATACGAAATACGAATTCAACTCAAGTCGTATATAATTTTGACGCATGTAAAAATTGACGAGGTTATTTGAAAAATATATATTGATATATGGATTGTCATAATCTTAGTCATTTGTCATTTCGCTATGAATGAACTTTTGTATCGATAAAATTTATGATTTTGATATTTTTAGGTTAAGATAAGAGAAGTTTTATTTTATGGATTATTATTTAGTAAAAATTTTTCTTAAAGATGAATTGTTAAAAATTGTGTAAGGAAGTGTGAATGTTTATGCATTTATAAAGAATATAAATTTATGAAAATGTGAAAAAGTACATAATAAGTATAGATTATGTGGATTAATATTATAATGTGGATGCTTTATTTCTTGAATAAGAATTTTTGATCAATTATTAAAAATTATATGTTGTTTGTTGTGTGATAATTGGATTGTGAATGTGTGTATCAATAACGGGAGAAATATATGATAATATACATTATGATGAATATTTTATTTTATGATTTACTATTTATAATAGTTTTAATGAATCATTGAGAATTATATTGCTGATTTATGGTAATTAAAGTATATTATCTGTATATGAGAAATAAAAATTTACGGAAAAGTATACAAAATATATGTATTGAAGCGATAAATATATATTCTTATGGAGATTTATTTTAAACCTTATTATTTCTAGAAATTTTGATGAATCATTAAAAATTATATTGTTACTTTTATGATAATTGAAGTGTAGATATTTGTCCATTTATAAAGAACATAAATTTATCAAAATTTGTAAAAAAATACATGATAAAAATAAATTGTGGATATTTTATTTTATGATTTATAGGAATTTTTAATAAATTATTAAGAGCTATTATATATTGATTATAATATGATGTTAATTGGAGTGTAAAAATTTATACATTTATGGAGAATATAAATCTATTCAAGTATGAAAAAATATATATCGAAACAAGAAAAAATTTATTTATAATATTTATGACTGTTCACAACAATTCATTAATTAATTAAATTTTTCTTAATTCACTTGGTTCGAAAATAAACGTTTCATTTTCGAATATATACGATTTGCAATTTATTTTACATCAATTTTGCATCAATTTATGGCTTATTTATAACGATAAAATCTTGCAGAAAGACAAAATATTCCACGACTCTGCGAAAAAAATATATCAATAAATTATTTATTCTCAATTGAAATTTAATCTTCATTCGATAAAGATACAATTTACTATGTTATTTGAATATAAAAGAGTGTTTAATTTAAATCGTTAACGTGTGAATGTAACTATATTTTATTTATATTAATCGAAATTCATAATTATCTCTTTTCTCCATTTTGGTAGCATAATTATTTAATTCAATTTCATTGACTTTGTTAATAAATTTAATTGTAATTAATTGCATTAAAAAAAGAGAAAAATACATAAAAATATTCTGTGATTTTATATTCATAGATATTTTTCCACGTTCAAAAAAACTTTAATTAAAAAATTTGTTAATCCTATTAAAATTTGAACTAATGAGTTAATTACTGAAATTTAATAATATTTAAAACATGTTGAAATTATTCGATTTAAATGTAATATTTCAAAAAAAAGTTGTTTAAGTTTCATTCTATAAAATGACATTCTATGCGCCAACGAGTCAACTTCTGAGAGAATTCTGTACATCGAGAAAAAGGACAGTAAAATACTTATTAAACATGAACAGCAACATAACCTAAGACAAAGTTAACTTTGATTCTCTTGAATTTATACAAAAAATTTTTTCTATATTAAAAAGAAATTTTTAATAATGTTAAATTTTTAATAATGTTATTATTACATATATGAACAATGTGTATTTCAATTTTAAATTTAAGTGTTAATTTATTAGGCAATTTTAAAAATATAAAAGTAATGTAGAAAATTTTTCAATTATTATTATATTTTTATTTAATATTTTTTATATATCATATAATAATTCAGTAAAATATTTATTGAATAAAACAGCTTATTAATATTAAATAGAAAACAAGAATCGAGCTTAAATTCTCACGTGTTCCCATATTGAATTGAACTTTATAAAATAATTGATAATACAGGAAGACATTGTTATTCTTTAAGAATATTAAATTATTATTATTCAATAAAGAAATGAAAGATATAAATGAAGAATTTTTTTTTATAAAAAATTATTTCTTTAATTTATTCTTCATAAAATAAATACTTTAATTTATGTTTATCTTTATTACTTATATTCTCATTATTTTTTTCGATCTTTCTTTTCAGAAGATTATTATAATGAGTATCGTGTATTTTTCGTAACAATACAGAAATGTTCCAATAAGAGTTATCACCAGATTTAACGAGAACAAAAGCTTGATTAAAAACTGAACTTCAATAGTAATGAAATAATATAGAGATGAGAAAATGTACAAAACACTCTCTTGGCTATTGCATTCTATCTTCTCTAGAATTCTTTGGGGATCCGTTTATTCTATATGGAATAACCCGCAATGGATTTACAAGAGAAGTGTGTTCTGAAGAGACCATTACTTTTCAAAGCGCAAAGTGTATCAATTTTTTTTTGCAACTTATTTTGTTACCGAACTCTTTGGGGAATATCGGTTGCAGCTTGTTAGCAGGTTCTCATATGAGAAGAGAAGTAATGGTTTCAATATCCTATTACATCTTTTTTTTTATCTTTTTTTTAATTTTTATTGAAATTGAAATTGCCAGAAAAATTGTTAATAAAATAAATTTAAAATTTTCTTTTGAGGCTCTAAATAAATAATTTGAATATTGATGTAGAATTATATATTTAATGTTACTTGAATATAATAAAATTTGAAATATTCATTTCAAAATTCGAATTTAATTTTATGTAAAATGCTCAAAAAAAAAAATTGCAATATATTATAATATGTATGTCAATTAAAAGAATTTATTAAAAATAATTTGAACATTTATATAAGATAAAAAAATATAAAATAATAATACATATAAAATATATATTTTCTTTATATCACAAGTAAAAATGTATTAATTTAATATTAATGCTAATATTAGGTATTTGATAATTTATTATTAGTTACAATAATAATAATTAATAATTTCTAAGATAATTGGACTAATATCGATTATTTACGTAGTAATATTGGTGATTATAATAACAATTAATCTCTAAGACACTTGCAACCAACCATAAAGATTCAAACATAAAATTTCTTTTGAAATTAAATGCCATTAATCCAATAATTGCGTTATAATTTGTATAATAACAGAAGGTACAAGATTTAGCTAGAAAATTTAATTTAATTCATATATTAATAAAAATATATAATATTACTTTGTATTAGATACTTGATATTTGAAAACATTTCCTACTAAAAATATTAGCTAGTAACAATTAATGATTTCTAGGATATTTAAGAACCTTAATTCCACAATTAATAATATAAAATGTAATATATAAAAATCTCAAATTATTCAATTAACCTCAATAATTCACAAAACTATACTCTTCGATATAAGAGTCAATCTCTTCTTCTACAATTGCAAACCTAATATCGGCCACTCAGTATTTCGAGTGCAGATTTATACGATGCTCGAAGTCTTCGAACCATTCGAAATATTGTCAAACTTACTTTCCACCAGAAGTCGTCTCGAGTGATATTCAAGTATCGTGTCCAACTTATTGCATTTCGAATCGGCTCGAATTGAATAAAATATAGCTCAAGGATATTGCTACAATATACTCAAGTCGAGTCTTCGAGACATCCATCTCGTCTAAGATGATTTAATTAAGAGTTGCATAATGCGAGAGTGAGTTGCTAATTGTCATTAGCCATCTTGGCTCATGAAAGGTTTGCCATGTGGCGCCATCACGTCGATCATGTTACTCAACTTCACATGCTCTCATTAGAAATCTACTTTTGTCGCGAAAAACTGTGAAAGAAGCTTTGACATACATGTAATGTGTATTTATGGATCATAGATGTGATATCTATGGATCACATGGTGCGAAATCTTTGTAAGATGTCTGTGTAACGCTTCTTTGAACGTAATAGGGTTTTAAGTAAGATTATCCGGAGATTTTGTATTTGATCCTTAGAGGAGATGAAATATCGATTGCCAAGATTCGATTCTTGAGGTTTTGATATTCGTAGAAGTTAGGAAGAGTTATAGCTAGTTGGAAGTTTTGATTTTCATCATTTTACGAACAAGAAATATTCTATGATATAATATCATTCGTGCGACTCTATGGGCGAAATATTCCGGAAATATAATAATTTATACGATGCTATGGAAATATACTGCGATATATTTATGATGATATTTTTCGTGTAACATCGCAAACGAGATATTTTGTTCGTGCAATACCATAGACGAGATATTTCGTTCGTGCAACGCTATAGAAGACGAGATATTCCGTTATGTAATATAATTCTGTTGTGCTCTATAAATAAAATATTTCGCAATACAATATTCTTCGTACAGCACTATCAACGAAATATTCCATAATGCAATATTTTTCATGCGATTCTATGGACGAAATATTTCGCGATGTAATATTCTTCGTGCGATTCTATGAAATATTCCGTAGTGCAATATTTTTCGTACGACTCTATGAACGATATATTCCGCAATACAATATCCTTCATACAGCTCCATCGACAAAATATTCTATAATGCAATATTTTTCGTGCGACTTTATGGACGAAATATTTCGCAGTGCAATATCCTTCGTGTGATTCTGTGTACCAGATATTCTGTGATGCAATATTTTTCGTATCAAAAATGAAATATTCCGTTCGTGTGACATCATAGACGAGATATTCCGTTCGTGCCACACCATAGACGAAATATTCCGTTCGTGCCACATTATAGATGAAATATTTTCTTTGTGCTATAACATTATAAATATTTTATGATGTAATATAGTTTATACGATGCTATGGATGAAATATTTCGCAGCAAAATATATTTCGTGACATAATATAGTTTGTACGATGTCATGGTCGAGATAGGTTATGAATTTGTTTATTAGATTACATTTTTTGATATAAATATCCATTGTAGAATAAAATTCTCGAAAATTTTACTTTCAAATGATATTCGTTTCTTTAGTTTGATGAACTATTTCAAATTCGTGAGATATATCGTCCATAGCACTATAAAAATTATATCATAGAATTAATTTAAATAGTTAATTTAATTGAAATTAAATTCATAATTAATAATTGGTTAGTAGTTAGACACGTTTTATTTTTCCATAAATTTCTTCATTTCAGGAATTTTTTCAAAAATTTAAAAAATCTTGTTGAAATTTCAATAAGAAGACGAGTGTTCAAATTTTCTTCCACGGTTATCTCGGTTATCCGCAAATTTACTCGATGAAATTTACTCTACACCAAAGAGAACACGTTTTATTTTACACAAATTATCATTTTCTTGGAATACAAACGAGCCAACGAATATATTTCTCGAGATATCTGTTTGGATCATGAATTGTAATATCGACGAATGTATTATAAACAAATACAAGCGCAGCAGCTGTTTAAGATACTGTTTCACAGATCAAAAAGCAGTATTTAAATATGGAAGTTTATAAATATTGGTGGCCGTTGTTTATCTTTGTTTCTTTGACTTGGTTAGATGCCAGTTACGTACGTTTTACATTTGAAATTAAAGAAATTTTCGATAATCAATCTTTTTCTTTTTTCATTTTAAATGCATCTTTCTATTTTTTAGAAAGGAAAGAAAATTTAAAAAAATTTAAAACTTAAATTAATAATAGATTGCAATAAATGGCAGAAAATGAATAACAATAAAGTAAATTTAAAAAATATAAGAACGAATTAGTATAAAAATGAATAAACATATATAAATATAATTTTTTTTCTATGGAGTTAAATATGACATCTGTCATTATTTTTGTATTTTACAAAATTTGAAAAGAAAATATTACTAAATTTTAATCATGTTCTAAATGTTTTAATAAATTGCAATATTACTTGAGAAAGATTAATCTTTTCAAAATGAATATTACAATAGTATGGAATACAATATAAGAGATTAAGGCTAATTTTCAAAATGGAATGCGTAATTTCCTTTCTATTAGGATTCTGTAGTTTTTTTTTCAGTATTATTAAATAAATTATAACAACTCTATAATTCTTGTAAATGAGATCACATTATTCTATACAAGATTATTGTATATTTTAAAAGGATTAAGAAATCGCAAGAGAAAATCGAAATATTGCAACTTCCATTTTTATTCACTCACTGATTCAGACAATTTAATAAAATAACTTATTTTTATGATCATAAATTATTTCTTTTTACTCGAATTTAGATAACTTTAAATTCAAATAATTTAATTTTTACTTATTATTCAAATCCTTTTTACTTATTATTCAAATCAGCACGATTCAAGATGGCGGTTCTAAAATAAAACAGAAAAAACTTCATGATAAAAAATATATTAATATTGAATGAATTAAATACTGAAAAAAATAAAAATTATATATAAAAATAAATATATAGAAATAATATAATATATAATATATAATAAGATAATATAATATATAATAAATAAAAAAATAATATAAATAATATAATATATAATAATATAATATATAGAAATAAAAATAAATTATATATTAAAATTAATAATAGAATTATATGAATTATAAACTGAAATATTATCTTGTTTACTGTTCCAATTTAAATTATTTCTTGAATTATTCAAGTGTATTATAGATAGCACGCCAAACAATGCATGAACTTTAACAAAAATATGCATTATTTAAGAAGCAAACAAGTGAAGGATGTAAAAATAAAAGAACTTAGACATGCAGTGGATTTAAAACAAAAGAATGAGACCGGGTACCGTTTAGTCTTATTCTCCAGGCAAAAAATCATTTTTTTTTTTGTGGAACAATGAGATCAGAATATTTTTTCTCTTGAATATATCTTAAATATCACCTTGCAAATGCAGATGTAACGATTCTTTTTTTTTTTCATTTTTCAAGATTTTTAAATTACTGTGATTACCAAGTCCAATCTGGAAATAATATTTTAAAAATGAAAGTCGAGTTTTAATCTTGTTAAAATTTTTATTTTCATCGTCTACCTTATGTTCTCGAGATTTCGTTTTATTTGCTCTTGCAAAATTTAAGAGAAGCAAGTCTTCTACTTCAAAGAATGAGAATTCGCCTGAAGATTAAAAATTTAAAGTAAATATAACAACAGAAAATTTCCTTTTGTAAGATTTTATTCATTAATATGGATATCTAAATAAAATATTTAGTTGAGAGATTTTATATGCTTTCTATGAGATACTAGAAAAATTTGGAATCATTAACTTATTCCAAGAATTCACGAACTTAATTCAAAATTAGGTTAGAATTTCTTTGAATTTCATTGAATTCTTTTACGAGAAATCCATCCATCGATGCAAATGATACTGATATCTGTATCAAAAATTCAGGTATTTAATCAAAAGTAAGGTTAAAATTTCCTAATTTCAAAAAATTCTTTTATAAAGAATCTATGAAATTATTAATATCTCTTATGATACTTACTATTAATATTTGCATCACTAATATTTAATAATAGAATATTATTTGCAAAATTTTGCAAGATTTACACATACTTTCTACAAAATAATAGAACAATAGAACAATTTTTCATTAAATTGTTTGAAAAGTTCACAAACTTGACCAAAAATTAGATTAAAATTTTCTAATTTCAAAGAATCCTTTCACGAAAAATTTATTTATACAAATTATTACTAATAAAATTACTATTATATTAAAAATTCACTTGATCGAAAGTTAGAATTTTCTAACCTCAAAAAATCCTTTCACGAGAAATCCATCGAGAAATGCAAATAATATCAATTTTAATAAAAAATTAACAGAAGATTCTACACAGCATAATATAGAACAATGATTTCAAATTTTTGATCTTATATAATATAAACGATATATGGTTGCAGTAGTTTTACGATATATCCAGCAATCGATCTATCCTGCTCAACTTTTATTATCGAGACGATGGACAGAAATGAAGGAGAGTTTCTAGAGATGTAGGGGGGATGCTCAATTTATGGCGGTGCACGCGGTGTAATATAAAGGCGCACGAGATATCGAAGAAAATAAAGGATAAAAGCTGCGTAAGGGATACTTATAGGGATCTTTCTTTCGAATGGATCTCGTTTTTACTCTTATCATTGTTAGCGAAATCTTTCTTTATCACGCGACTCATTATTTAAAAGCTGAATCGCTGTTTTTTGGAGAGATATTTATAAAGAGATGCATAAAATCAAGTAGGTACTTTACATTGAAGAAAATTTATCGATCGAGGTTTGAATAGTTTTATGGACGAATTGATTTCTGAACATTAACCTCTTACTTTGCAGTTTAATCGAAAAATGTTTTTTAAAATTAAAATTCATTTAAAATTTTTTCATTAGATTTATCAATCAAAGTCAAAAGTAAAAATATTCAAAATTATCGATAGAATACAATATAACATCTTCTAATTTAATTGCAAATTTGTGATATCATTATATAGCAAAGAGTTAATCTTTATCATCAAAAATTTTTATAAAATTAAAAACAATTTTCATATCTTGTACTTTTTTTATAATTATAATTATTATACAATTATAATTATTATTATGTATAATTTCTTTTTAATATCTTAGTTAAATAGATTATAAAAGTTTTAGATTAATTTTTTTACATAAAAGAACAAATTTAAACTTGGACTTTTATCCATTGACTTTATTCCTATGCATTTAGTTTGTTTAACTTATTTTAAATATACTTTAGAATTTTTCAACTTTTTTATATCTTTCTAACTTTAAGATATTAAATTTATCCATTAAATCACGTAGAAGATATAAAATTAAATAAAAATATAAAAACAAAAATTTTCTTATTTTTTTTCAAAACAAAATTACATAGAATTATATTTAATCACAAAAAATTAACAAATAAAAAAAAAAGATATATGTAATAGAAGAAAAACAAATACTTGTCAACGTGTCAAAAAGAAGATACGTAATGACGATTACTTGAAAGATAAATGTCATCTCATTTCGAGACTAATTTGAAAGGATATCGATTGAGCAGAGTGAAAGAAGAGGAAAAAAGCCTTGAAGCTTTAGGGGAAACTTTAACTATGTGCTTGAAGAGCTTTGCGGAAAGATTCTCGAGCATTAAATTGATCCAATCGTAGCGAGTAAATATTATTATAATATTAATATAGTAAATCAAATATTGACAATGTTGTACATATATCGTTCTTGATTTCGTGTATCACAATTCCAAATGATCATCAGATATCAAGTCTCATTTCATTAAACAAAATGACAAAACAAAGAAAGAATTTATTATTATTATATATATTATTATATTACTACGTTGAAAGCTTAATCAGAATAATCCAAACATTCAAAAAATGTCAATAAATTAGAATCCTTGTATTTGTAGCAAAAAGAAAAACAAAAAGAAATACATAACCTAACCTGTAAAAATATATAAAATTACATTAAAACATACACTGTTATATTATTATAATAATAGAAAAATGAATCAATAATAGAATACGTGAACCAATATAATATATTGTCCTATAACCGATTGCAATTTATAATATAAAAAATTCAAATATACCTCGACAGTGAGAAGAGACAAAAGAAAGAAAATTCAATCTAATTCTCAGACAGTCTGATTACAGCACTTCCTGGTGTTAATTTGCTGAAACTATTCTTTTCACATATCGAATATATATATATATATATATATTGTTGAATTGAATAATATTACTATATGCAGAATAGTGATTGATCATACGTTATAATTATTATTATATTTATTATTATATTTTTGTTACACTAATTTTAACATAATTAATTATAAATATTAAGCATTAATATTATATATTATATATGCGCAAAAGAGAAATATATCTCATTCAGGATTTTATTAAAAGAAAAAAAAATAAAATAAAAAAAGAAAAAAAAGAAGAAAAGAAAGCATATATATAATATTAAATAATATTAAAAAATGTACAATATATAAAGAATCTTTATAATATATTATTAAATTTCATAAAAATAAAATGAAAAAAAATAAAAGGTCTCAATGATATGTTTTTCAAAATGAAGAAGTTAATTTGTCTTCATTTCAATTTCCTCTTTATCTTTGAATTTCTAAATACAATCCGTAAATCTTTGCACACTTTCTGAAATTTATTCTTCGTGTTTGTTTCGCACTCTTGACCACTTTGTTTTATGAAGACAGCGTAATCTGACATTGAACGTTCTCAATTCTGAAACAAATTGTCTGTGTTTCTAATTAGAGATTTCACAGCACAGCATCATTCATCAATTGATCAGATGACCAATAAAGAACACCTGATTGGTGAGCATTCAATGGAAACACAAGCAAGTAGATTGAATGGGTCATATTAAAGGCACACTATTATTAAGGCATCTTTTGATCTCTGATGAAGTAAGCTACAATTCTTGTTCTCAAAATTGAAACTTTACAATTAAAACTTTTGAAATAGAAATTTTTTAAAATAAATTTTTTAAAATGTTAAAATTGAAATTGAATATTGAAATTTTTAGAACATTAAAAACTTTCGTAATAAAGATTTTTTAAACTGAAACAAAAATTTTTATTTCGAAAGTTTCAGAAGGACACGCTTTACACGCTTTAAAATTCTGAATATATTTCATTAAAATTTATCATGACATGAAACAAAAGTGCAATTATCATATCTTTAAATTCAATTTTTGGTGAACCGTGGTATCTTACATTGAATGCATGACACAGCATGTTTTCTAGAGAATGTCACATATTATTTACAGTAAGTTTTCGAAATTCAACGACACGAGGACGGATTGAAATGTCAAGTTCTCCTATTTCATGGCAAAATTTGTGCGTATATGCGCCACATATTTTCCTAATTAGCATGTTAATATTTTTTCACGCACGAGCCGCTTATTTGTTTAAAGGCTAATTATTTATCGCCAGTCGTTTATCACCTATTTTAAAATTTTTTTTTCTCGTGTTATCGCTCGTTATCGTGTGCCACCATTATTTTCTTCGTTATATCCTCTGCATGATCGATGCGAACGAATCTTTTCCAGGAAAAATTTTTATGTTATGTGGAATTATATTTTCTTTTCTTTTTTTTTTTACATTTTTAAAAAAGATATTTTAGACATGATTTTTGGATAATTTGTTATTTTTGTATTTTGATATAATTGTGATTTAATCTTGATTTCGTAATAAAATGTTTTTTTAAAAATAATATAAAATATAGTTTTAGAATAATGATATAATTGATGATTTTGAAATAACAATAAATTATTAAAGATATTATGATTTTATAATTTCAAAAAAAATATTCAAATAACAAAGATCATATTATAAAATAATAAATATTTTCTATTTTTTTAAATAATTTCTTCAAACAATTAATTATACAATTATTTAATTATTTAAATTATTTTTATTATTCAAATTATTTTTCACCTCAGTTTTGAGAGAATCACATAATTGGGAAAAAGTTACAATGACACAAAAATGATCAAAAATTTATATCACATCCTTCAAAAAAACTTTTACATCAGAATTCTTCCAAATTTAATTTTCGTTTCAAAAAGTAGCAAAAATTCGCAATTGTCATCCAAAAAAAGAATAAAATTTCAAATCAAATATTTAAAAAACTTTTTTTCCAAAATCTAATTTTTTCGCTTCAAACGTTCGAAATAAAAATTCATTCGCAGTACAAAAATTCGAATTTATAGTGTTTGAACAGAAAAAAAAAAAAAAAGAAAAGAAAATATTCGTTCGCGCAAAAAAAAAAAAAAAAAAAATAGTGGATGCACGTTTCTTCCCCTCCTCCCTCGAATCAGCTCTCTGACCATGTGTACTCGTCCTCTCCGCAACAGAGATGTCAATGTACTTCTTCCGGTTGCACAACCTGCGCCGTCAGGCGGAGGAGGTACGGAAAAAGCGGCAGAAAGGAAAACCGAGCCAAAGCGGGCAACGTGGGACCAATACGGACCAATCTCAACCAACAGCCGGATCCATGCACTGTTGCAACAAGGTGCACAGGGGCCCGAGCAGGCTCTTTGAGCGTGCTCCGTTGCAGCCCAGCGATTCCCTCGATGAAATCGCTTTTCAAATACCAAGGTAACGTTCCTCCAATCGTATTTTGATTCTGTGGATTGTCGTTTTTATTGTTTTTAGCAGGATCCGTTGCAAGACGATAGTGAAAAATTATTTATATATATCATAGTGAAAAGTATATGAAGAAATATTTTTGAAATTTTCAAAGTTAATCTTAAAATTAGGGAGAACTTATTGTGTGGAAATAAATATATATCAGATGGAAATATTTTTAGTTTAGAAATAGTTTTGAGCTTTTCAAAACTATAGTCTTGAAGTATATGTTAGAGATATTAATTATAAATATATATGTATCATGTAGAAATATTTTTGATCATAACTTTTCTCAAAGTTAATCTTAAAATATATATTAATAGAAAGTATATAAAATGGAAATATCATAATAAAAATATATTATAATAGAAAAAATTATCAAAAACTATAAAAAAAATTGCTTAAATTACTTTACAATAATTACATTTAAATCAATTTTCTCTTTAATTTACATATTATATTATCAATAAAAGTGAAAAAATAAACTTACCTAATCTTTTGCGAATATATTTATATTTCTTATCCTCTGATGAATAAATTGAAACTTTTTTTATGTTCTTTATATTTTTTTTCATATTATAAAAATTTCTTCAAAATTTTTATCTTTATTTATGCAAAGTTAATTAGTAATATATGATCTATGTTATCTATCTATTTTATTTTCAACTCTATTCATTTAAGGATGAAAAATATGAATAATTTATTCAATTAAAGTTAAAAAACTAATTATCCACAAATTTCCTTGAATCACATTAGAGGAAAAATTAATGGATGTATGAATTTTTGTTAATAATTTTTATTTCCTAAATTATCTCAAATATTTAAATCACATTCCATCAATTGTCTAATATAATTCAAATCTAATATTCCAACAGCAAACAAAAATTCCAAAGTTTCCAACATCTCTTTTTATATTTTCCAAATGTACATATCCATATATTTTGATCTTTCAAATATTTTAACCTTTTCTAGAAACTCTAGAAAACTATCAAAGGCACTAAGATTACAATACTTTCAAAACAGTGATTATCAAGTAAATTAAAATATCATTGTTTAGTTTTTATTGTTTTATTTAAAAGATTTTGTAATGAAGAATTTTTCAATAAATTTTAATTTTTCTTTTTAAATAATTTTAATTTAAAAAAAATTAAACATATATATATATATATATATATATATATATACATCAGTATTGAAGAGACTGTTACTTGCTATTCTCATTATTCTTATCTTCCTGTAAAAAAATTAATATTCGCATACAAATTACAAGAATCTCAAATGAACACGTTGTATACACGAGTCAATATTCAAACGCCATCTATCGGCCACATTGAGCGAGCCACACAAATGGAGAGGCAGCCATTTTTTTCATTAGATGCTCGGTCAACTAATGGACGCATCATCTCTCTTCATCCATTATCACAATTATTACAAACGTTATTTTTCCTCTCTTCGAATTACTGAATGCAAGAAAATTTTCGAGGACACTGTGTGTATGATGGTCGATGCAATTCTTCGGCCTCTAGTGGTTTCACGGGTCGGATCCAACCCATTCCAGATTTGATCTCCCCTGTCTCATGTTAGATGAGAAAGTTTAAGTGTCGTTGCCAATAGGGACAGAGTCCCTAGAAGGGTCAGAGGTCGAGATGAAGCAACTTGAAGTGCACAAGCTTTCGTGGGGATCGGTTGTGCTATGGATTCGGAAGAAGATATAAAGCAGTGGTTCTCAACTTAGTGTCGTTGAGTATTTTTTAAGGAGGTTAGCATTAATCTCTTACAATCTATGATACTTGAGGCTTTTTATTCGAAATTTTTTCATTCCAATTTGCAGTAAGTTCATTATTTTCTGTATGTTTAATGAATATTGTATTATTTTCTACTTTTTTTTGATAGTTTTCAACCTGTAAAATATATTATTTTTTAAAATTTTTCTTATTTTACATGGATAGAAAGAAATGGAAGTTACTTAAAATATTATAAAAGCAAATTGCGGCTCGAAAAAGGAAGGAATAAATTAAAAATTCATTAATTGATGAACATCACATTCTATGAAGTTGCTTTTAAAACTTCAGTCGTAACATTTTCAATTAATATTAATGTTTTTAGTCATCTAACTCGAGAATGTTCTTTGTGAATTTTCACCAGATGCCCTAACAAAATTATAATTCACGTAGAAAAATAGAAAAAACTATTTTCTGTGACTTCTGCAATGGCAAAAAAATTCTTTTTGCATTTGTAATTTTTTGATTATTCACTGGTTCATTCCCAAAGAGATTTTTTAGAAGTTAACAAGCATTTTTTAGAGGATTACATTATTTTTTTCAAATTTTCTTCGGAGAGATTGCGAGATATTTGGATTTTGCAAAAAGGGGAGTCTTCCCAAAAAAAACAAAGGTTTCGTTAAATTTGCAATTGCAGACGTGGGTTGCCCCTTTGAACGTTTCATCCCTGAAAATTTAAAAAATTTTGGTTCAATGGCTGATTTAACATGCGTAGGATGTATAAATCTATACTTTCAAAAAAGTTTTGAATGAATTCAACTTATCCGAAAGAGAAAAGATATAAATAAATTTTCTACAATTTATTTTGTCCTTGCCATTTCAAATTTTCAATATGTCAGAAGAGTTTCATATATAGAATGTCTCCACAGTAATCATAGTATAAGTGATTCTATACAAATACTATACAAAAATAAATCTAGAAAAAAGAATAATATTTTAATATTTTCGAATTTGAAAAATTTTTAAATACATGTGAAATTGACTGTTAGATAGATGAATAAATTATCAACAGTAGATAATTCTGCGTGTGAAAATAAACAAAAAATTGTAGAATAAATATTTTTCATTCGAAAATTACTTAATTTTCGAAAAAATTGAATTTGAAAATTCGCCAATTATACGATTATTTTTGTTATTTCTTAAATATTCAATTTTCTTAAAGATAAAATTTCATTTTTTCACATATTATGTTAGAAGTAATTAATTTCATTTATTAATTTCATTTATATAAGTAATATTTCATTTATATAAGTAATTAATTTCATATTTAAAAAATTTTGATTTATTGAACTATGATTTATTTGAAAACGAGGCTTTAAACGAAAAAAATATTGCATGATTTTCAAGACACCTCGTATATTTTTATACCTGGACATTATTGTCTTAAACTTCTTATAAAAATTCCGCCATATTTGTTCATTTCGACGACTCGACTCGCCATTTTCAACGCCAGATTATATACGAAGACAAATATCGATGTTCGATCGAATAAGCAGCTTATCTCTTTTCTCCTTTGTAACACGATGAAGTATTATTCAAATATTATGCATCATGTAATATTCCATTATTCGTATCATGAAAAATATTATTCACGTTTATATTTAAACGCCACTTGCCCAGATGTTCCGTGTACAATTTCCGATGATAAATTTTTCTTATTCTACGATTAACTATTGTTTATTTACAATTTTATTTTTGTTCACAATATCTCGTGATATTCGCTTGACGATTTTCAAATAAATTATTTAAAAAATAATATTTCATTGTTTTATCTGGTGATTTGAAATAATCATCGTAGTCGTAATATCGTATACGAATAATTTTTCCATTTTATTTTTCATTTGACAATTTCAAACAATTTTCCAAATAAAATTTTAAATAAATCTTTTTTAATAATAATCTTAAATTCCATCATTCTCAATATCCTCGATTAAAATAATTTTTATATAACATTTCAAGCATATACATATTATCAAAAAATAAATACATAAAAAATAAGTTAAAAGTAAAATTACTTCTTTCAACATTTATCCTCATTCAACGCGATATCTTGTGTCAAATTATTTTTATTTTGTATAATTTTTGTATTCTTAATATTTTAGAGATTAAAAAAATTATTTTTAATGTGAAATAAAATTATTTTTTACATGTTACTATTTTAATGTTAATAATTAATTATCGATTAATAATTGATAATAATTATAATCGTTATATCGAATATACATTCAAACCTAGTCTTGTCGTTAACTATAGTCTCTTTAACTCTGTTGGAGTTGACTATAGTTCTCGTTCGGCTAATCGCGCTTCGAGGTGATTTCGAGTACCGTTCTAATTAAAGAAGTTGTTACGAATACAGATAGAAGCATTGGAAAGAGAGCATTGTGATATCCTTTAATGTTGAGAAAAGGTGAAACGAATATTGTTGAAAGGAATAAAAGGGATAAAGGGAATATTGGACTTGGTTCGATGGTATTGTATTTCCTATTTTTTTTTTAAATCGAAATCTTTTTATAAAAATATTTCAATTTTTTATCGATATTATTATTGTCAATAATATAATTACCTGTAATTTTATATAATTTTGTATCATTATTATTTGTGAATTTGTATTTATATAAAATATAATATTAATTTTCAGAAGATGATGTATTATTATCATTGAACATAATAAATTTTTTAAAATTATTATTCATTTAATTGAATATCGATAAAAATATATTTATAAAATATATACGCAATGTTAATATCAGAAGAATAATATATTATATTATTTTAAAATTTTTTTTTTATAATTTTGTATGTTTGAATTATTATCCTCGATGAATTTTTTTAAATAAATTTTTTATATTTTCAATACATTCGAGCAATATATTTTTTTTTATATATCGCAACGAATATAATACGTAAGACAAATTACAAAATTATATTATCAACAATGTTTCAATTTTTTCGATGAAAAAAAAATTAATTAAAGAACGATAAGGGAAGAAAGAATGAAGATGATAAAAAAAATAAAATGATTATCAAAAACACGTAAAATAGTTATAGTTTTCAGAATTGTTCTGTCTCTCTGACAAAAGGTGAAAGGTTGTTCTAACCTAACTTCTTTTCAAAATGAGAAATACATTCGCGTAATGGAAGTTGAGCTATCAAATATTTGCACGCTCGTGTCTTGAACGATGTTTGGACAATGTTTTTCGATAATTGCCGCTTTAATATGTCCAAATGAGGGGAGTGAAAAGAAAAAGGCGAAGGATGTAACGATAGATGTGACACTCTAGTATAACATATATTTATCACACGCCTCTTTGGCAAAGAGATTTTATACTTGACATTATAATCGATGACACTTATGGAGATATTTAAGTAATAAGTTCTTCCATTTTATCATCCTGTTTACGTTATAGAAAAAAAAAATTTTTTGAAGTACGTGATTACACTTATTATTATTGATCACATTCATACTATTATTCATTTTGAATTCATTCATGATTTGAAATTTTATTTTAAAGATTTGGTAAGATGGCATTGAATATAATGGAGGGATTTATTTCTTAAACATTTATTTAATGCAATTTGTGAAAGTATTATTTTTTGATATGATATAACAAATTCTATAATTTATATAAATTTCTTGTGATTTAAAATTCATTTTAGATTTTTGATACAGTAATATCGAATGGAGAATTTATTTTTGAAACATTTTTCAATATAATTTATTTGTTTGATGATCACACAAATTAACAGAGATCACACAGAGTGTGTGCGTGTGTGTGTGTATGTTTTTATTTTGGATCCATTATTATTAAGGCTCTTTCTTATCTCTTGTTTCCAGCAACCATATTGATGTAAATATGTAAATGTTTGAACATGTTATGCTAATAAAATTTTCACAAAATGTTTATTCAAATATTATCTACTAACTTTATTATCCAATAGCAATTTTATTAGAAATAACAAGTGTATGAAAAGTACTGGCAATAATTTTTCAATTTAAGCTCTTATTACGAGCAACCATTATTTATTTATAATTCACATAAATATTTGGATATAAATCTTCAAAAAAAAATGATTCTTGAAACGATTATTTAACCTTACCAACATCTCTGCTTTATTATCCAACAAACATTTAAAAATAATTATAAAAATTCTTCTAGTAACTTTCTAGTAACTTAACCAAAATTGTAACCTTCAAATCGCCGTTCAAAAACTGATCACTTTCGACTCGTATCCGAACTGTAATCGGCAGATACAGATAATCGGGGTCAAAACTAACCCGAACAAAGCTGAATAATCATGCATCCAAAACACTTCTTACTCGAAAAAAACCATTGAATAAATTAAATCCTCTTATTCGCATTCTCTCTCCATCTAATATCTCCAAATCAAACTCTGCACATGGAAGTACCGTATCAAATCCATCCATCCACGATCTCTCTCTCTCTCTCTCTCTCTCTCTCTCTCTCTCTCTCTCTCTCTCTCTGCTGCTGTGTGTGTGTGTGTGTGTGTGTGTGTGTGTGTGCGCGCGCGCGCGTGTGTTTTGCTCTCTCTTCCCTCCAGCTCTCTCAGAATAATAACTAGAGAGAGCGAAAATTCCACTCCTCGTTCCTAAATCACGTCAGAGAGGGCGCATAAATCGATGGATCGCCATTGCCAGTCGAACATGAAAGCCAGAGAAGAAATGATGTGTACGAGTGTGATTCTCGACAGAGTCACGGTTCTACAATGTTTATGTTGCGTATTCGCGTGATTCATTCGCGATGACAGGATGCAAGATACTGATATTGACAAAATGGAGGGAGATGGAGGGATTCGATTTTTTTTGCTTTCTAAAACACGAGAATTTAGTTGTAGTAGTGAGCTCGACCACTTATCACACTTATTGGCTCATCCTTGGCTCACCCCAAGTATTGAAGATGGTAGATAGAATTTCGTTCAAGATTTATATCGAGTGTAGGGATTTTTTTTTTTTATTGCTTATTGGGTCCAATTAGGGAAACGAAATTTATGCGATTGGTTATTGGTTCTTCTGAATTCGACTTCTCTTCCTCTCCCCTCCCTTTTTTTTCTTTTTTCGTTTTATTCAATTTATTCTTCTGTGTGTTGAAGTTTTATTTAATTAGTTCTTCTGCTGTATTGGAATCGAAAGTGTTATTCTTTTTTTTTTTTTTCGTTTATTATTAATTCTTTTCTGTATTGGACTTCAAGGTTTTTCGTCTTTTTTTATTTTATTTTATTTAATTTATTTTTTTGTATATTAGAGTCTAAAATATTGATCGTTTTATTTAATTAATTTTTCTCTCTATTAGAGTCCAAAGTGTTTGTTACTTATTTTATTTTATTTAATTTATTTTTCTGTCTATTAAAGTCCAAAGTATTTTGTATGTTTTTTTTTAATTAGTTATTTTGTTTATTGGGATAAGAATGAAAGGAAGTAAAAGAACAGAATTACTTTTTAATATTCTTGAATTGTAATGGCGATTGGAACTTGTCTTTTATGATAATATTTAAGATTAGAGATTTGAATNAGAGTCCAAAGTGTTTGTTACTTATTTTATTTTATTTAATTTATTTTTCTGTCTATTAAAGTCCAAAATATTTTGTATGTTTTTTTTTAATTAGTTATTTTGTTTATTGGGATAAGAATGAAAGGAAGTAAAAGAACAGAATTACTTTTTAATATTCTTGAATTGTAATGGCGATTGGAACTTGTCTTTTATGATAATATTTAAGATTAGAGATTTGAATAAATTTTAATAATAATAAAATTAAGGATATTAATAATTATTGTACATAATAATATTAAGTTATTTCTAAATTTTTACATACTTCAAAATTATTTTTATTCAGCTTTTAAGAATAGTTTAAAGTAGTTTTTAACAAATAATGTTTTTTGCTATGTAAAAATAATTTTGAATATAAAAATTTTTACTAGACTTGTAATATATTAGAGAAAATTATTATAACTTTCTATTTATTATTATTATTTTTATTTTATCAATTTTCAACGAATAATGTTTCTTGTTATAATTTGCTATAATAATATCTAAAAAATAAGAAGAAGAAGAAATGAAAAATTAAGAAAATAAATCGAAATGTGGATAAAATTTTTTCAATTCTTTATTCTTTCCTTTTTTACTTTTTACGTTTCACCTCGAAAAAAAAATTTGTTACAAAAGTGAAATATCTGTGACAAGGTAATTTCACAAATAATTATTTTGTAAAACTAATTTTTGAATCTCCGGAACGAAATTTAATCGAATGTTAACTTGTTCACGAGAAAATATTTTCAAAGAACCAATCTCGATCTGCTATAATATCACGGAATAATAATTAATATGTGAATCTGGAAATTCTGAAATTTCAAAAGAAAAATGGCATCGTAAATGAAAATACCTCGAGGTACATACAGAAATCTCGATCAAAGTATTTTCATCGCGATTTCATCAGTATCGTGTCATAAAAGAGAAAAATAAAATTTCATTGGAAAACCTTGCGCTTTATTTCTCAAATACAAAAGGCAGATGATAAAGAAAAATTCGTTAAGATTATTTTTGTTATGGAAAATATAAAAATTCGTTGGAAACGTTTTGATTACATTTTTTTTTTTGCAGAAAAATTTCATCAATTAATAGTTAAAAATCCAAGAAAAATTGTTAAAGCAAAGTATAATTATTTGCCTCCATTTTGATTTATTTTTAAACTCGAGATATATCGATTCGTTTCGAGATGTCTCAATAATCGTGATGATTTTTAATCTAATTAAAAAGATTAGAAAAATTGTTTCGATAAAGCGTAATTATTTGCCTCCATTTTAATTTATTTTCAAAGTATCGATTCGTTTCAAGAAGTATCGATAATTTTCTCGAATGATCGTTAATTCGATTATATTTTTTCTCATCCCATACCAATCATGATTTAATGGAACAACTGTCAATTTTGTTTAGAACAGTATACACTCAACCGATTAAAACTGGAACTTGTTTGGCCATTCTGTTATATCCAATCTCTTTTCCAATCTTCGATTAGTTTTTCTTTCATCCTTTCACATTTTCTCGATGAAAATCGAGATCAGATTGATAGGGATTGCGCTGATAATTGCAAACATTTTTTTGTTTTGTAATTAAGTAACAGATGGTTGCAATTAAATAAAAAATGGCAATTATAATGATCAAGAATTGTAAACAGGATAATACTTGAAATGGAAAATGTAAAATACACGTGAAGTATGTAGAATACATACTTAAATTACAACATCCAACATCCCATTCACTTCGATTCATGTTACTTTACTTTGTCTACTTCAAACAATCGAGCCACACCTTCGTTTATCGATGTTTTAAGATCGAATAACCTTCGCGAATGAGACTCGTTCGTGCAAATCTATAAAGTTGTAAAAAGACTCTTCATATAATTTACATTTCGATTCAAATACATATCAAGTTTTGAATAAAAAAAAATATATATATCAAAATAAAATAAATAGTGCTTAAAAAAAAAATCTTTAATAAATATTTATCCGAAAAATCGTTTAAAAGTGTATATTAAACTTGTTAATATTAAATTAATAAATTAATAAATTAATAATATAAAAATATTTTAGAGAAAAGAGAGAATTATTTATTGAAGAAATTAATAAATAATACAAAAATATTGTTTTTTTTATTTCGAAAGTTTCATCGCGACATAAGAATATGACAATCAAGTAATTCATTTCTAGAAATCATTAACTAAGAAATATAGTGTTTATTTTGAAAAATAACGAAATATTTATTGCAATCTATTTTTCTGATATTCCAAGCAAATAATATTAAGATTTTTCTTTTATTAATAATAAACATCTAAATTTTTAGTTTTGATATTGAAAAATTATATGAAAAAAGATATGAATATATCTAACTTTTAGAATAAACATTGACAGTTTTGATATATCTCTCAAGTGGAATAAGTACTATGTCTGATCAGACGTCGGCGCATAGTTATTTGTCGATTTGACCGTGTAGGGGGCAGCTGTTGCCAAGTTTACTACTGTGAAACGTACGGTGCTGCCAGTATCAAGGAACATCGTTCATTTGTGGAACTAAAGTCTTTTTAAAGATTATTGTATTTTTAAAAATATTGGATGTTTGATTTTGTTTTTTTAACAATTTTTTTAATAAATAAGATGAGATGATTTAGTTATTTTTAGATTTTCAGATAGAAATTTATTTGATAATTATGAAAAATAGAAAGATTCGATTTCTTATTTTATAACTTTTTTTAACAATTTTTTTGGTAACATATTAAATAATTATAAAATCCAATAATATTAATAATTTATTTAATTATTTATTTAATTTTTTTATTTATAATTCAATAAATTTTATTTATAATCACAATATTAATTGCATTTATTAAAAAAAATATGAAGATTTGATTTCTTGTTTTGCAATTTGTTGTTTTGATAGCTATTTAAAGAAGTTTCTAACAAATATTACTTGGAAATATTAAGTAATAATAATAATTTTAGTAGATATTTTAATAATAATTTTAGTAGATATTTTTAAATGATTTTAAATAATAAAAATTTATAGAATAATTATAAATCAAAAAATCTTAAAATTTTTCTTACTAGAATTGTTAATATAAAATTATCAATTATTTAATATAAATTTATCAATTTATCTTATAATATAATTATAATGATTATATAATTGTTATGAAAGGAGTATTTGTGAGTATTTGACATCAATTTATAAAAAATATACATAGTTGTTTATTTCCACTGAACATATGTAACACAAATGAACAGGGAATTGTTTGATGTACCGACATTACCCTCTTGAACTCCCGCAAATACTTGTAATGGCAAGCAATTGTTCGTTATCCATCCTTCCACATCTCCATCAAAGCAAATAAACTAGATGAATATCTCATTCAAACATTTGTCATATTCAAACATTTGTTATATTTTTAAGATAAATAAATTCATATCCAAAAATTCATCAAAAATCTGTATTTAATAGATTTAATAAAATTTAGATTTCCAGTCTTCAATATAATAAATTTTCACAAACATATATTCATCACATCCTCTTTTTAAAAATATATACATTTTATATTTTTCTTCACGAAAGAAATTATTATATCATAAAATATCACGAAAAAAAAATCTCGTAGAAACGTTGAAAAGGTTATCCACCAGCAAAATCGACAAAAAAAGGAAAAAAAATAAATAAAACTTAAAAAAGAACAAAAGATTCTTTAACGCCTTCATATTAAATGAAAGCTTCTCTCTCTCTCTCTCTCTCTCTCTCTCTCTCTCTCTCTCTCTCTCTCTCTCTCTTTCCCCCCTCCACTCTTGTTCGCTTCTGAAGCTAATGCACCGGAAGTAGACTTTCAACCATATTACTTCTAATCACATCGACGTTCCGCTTTGCACATCGCTGCACCGTAATTTCGGCTTCAATCCTCTCGGTTTACAATCACCTTCTTCCTTCATTCTATCGTTCTTATCCCATCTTCTAATTTTCTTCTTCGTGGATTTCTCTCAAAAAAGGAAAAGGATCTTGATAATAAATTGTTGGAGACACATGTTTGTTGTTCACATTGTGTAGTTTCTTTAAACCCAAATGTGTCAGCACGAATGGTGATTAAAAATCTGCAAGTTGTGATTGGTGGATTGAGATAGATTGCGCGATGTGGGTGACGTGTCGTGTTAAATTGTTATTAATGTGTTATAATGTTTTCTTAGATTGGAAAGATTGAATTTTTCTGGAATGATGAATTGAGCTGTTACAGATTAGTAGATAATTTGTATATTTTAAATGACTTGTTTCAGCTTTATAAAGTTGTTGTTATAATGTATATTTCTTGAAAGATTTTGAATTTAAAATATGATTTTAAAGTATGATATAGAGATTGTGAAAATTCTTACAAATGTTTTAAATAATTATTTGATTATTGTGAAATTATTGTGATTAATTTGTGAAAAACATTGAATTTAAGATGTCTCATTAAATAAATGATATCTCAAATATGAGATATTTATGAAATTATTGTAATCTAATTTGTGAAAGATTTTGAAATTTTGAGATATGAAAGATTATTGAAGTGATGATGTAAAAATTGTGAAAATTTTCATGAATATTTTAAATAGAATATGTAATCAAAATAGAATATATAATAATTATATTAAAATATTTAATGCTAAGAATGAAATATTAATTATAAATTTAAAAATATACATTATTTTTAAATATCTCATAAATATCTTTATCTATATCTTCTATTATATATTATCATTTACACAAAAGATCAATATATGTATAATTTCATTATCAGTGAATAATATATCAACAATACCAAATATAATAGGCTTTCTAGTATTGGTACAAACAAAATAAAATAACTAATTTAATCAATGAAAATTAGGCAAAAGGATAATAAATCAATTTTAGATCCAATAATACTAACTAAATACAAACTCATTAAAAATTTACTATGTAAAATAAATTTACGTAGAATACATGTATATAATCTGTCATATTTATATCAATAAATCATATTTATATATTATTATATAGGTATATTGGATATATTGAATAGGTAATTGTTTTCATAAAATGTATCCAAGTTACAAATGTTTTAAATAATTATTTGATATATTATTTGAATATTTATGAAATTATTGTGTATATAATAGAATTGCACAACTATGCATAGTGAACACTGATTGCTTGTGATGCTATGAATTTAATGGATTCAAATGATCATGATCTTGGTTAGGTTATACTTATTTAACTTCATTTCCTTCCAATCTTTTATTTTATAAAATATAAAATATAATAAAAATGTAAAATTTTTATTCCTATTAAGAAAAATGATTTGAAATTTCTTTCTTTTTTTCAATTTCACACAATTTTCAAATTTTATTTTATAAAATTATAAATAAAAATATTTTGAAATTATGGATTTAATGTATTTACAGAGAAATGAATTTAAATAAATGATAATTTTAAGAATTTTAAGGAAAGTAATTCGAAAATTCTATTCCATTTTGTCTCATTACTAAATTTTATGTCTCATAACATAAGACCAATGTTTTGAAGTTAAAAATTATGAATTAAAAGATTTACAGCAAATCCAAAAAAATAAAAAAAAGAAAGAATTTTATATTTTAAAAAATATTTGCAAAGTATAATTTTACATTAAAATAAATCAATAATTTTGGCATTCATATTTCCATACAGTATTCTCGTAAATTTAGACCGTGAAACTCAGAAAAAAATTATTCACAAAATCAAAAAATTTCTTTTCTTAGCTTTACTATGGAAAGATTTTGATCATCTAGATTTTTGCTTTATATTATGTTCTATGTTACACGAAATTAATATGTATTTCCTGGAGCAACGTCATCTTAATACCTCTTTCGAACTGAATGTTTGCAAAGTTCTGCGTGTATATCGAATATTAATGATCAAACAGGCTCCACGTGTATGAACGTAAGAAGATTCTAAAATTCATGAAAATTCATCGATGGAAGATAAGAAGAAAAAGAGAATTTTTGAAACTTACAATTTATATTTTAAATGTATCTATAATCTATATACGTATGAAAATGTAAAATATATATCTTTTAGATTTTTTAAAATGGAATTAATAATAAAATAATAAACATCGAATTGAAGAGATTTGATTATGCGATTAGGATTTTTTTTTTTGGTATTAT
Organism: Apis laboriosa; assembly: GCF_014066325.1. Lineage (NCBI taxonomy): Eukaryota > Metazoa > Arthropoda > Insecta > Hymenoptera > Apidae > Apis > Apis laboriosa. The sequence goes on from NW_025224135.1 coordinate 2,000,432, forward strand.
TATGATTGAAATTTTATATAAAGCATTTATTGCTTGTAAATTATTATTGAATTATTTTTTATCATTATTTTTTATTTTTATTTAAAATTATCCGAATTATAAAAAATGATCGATTTCCTTTTATTTATTTATGATCTTTAATTCGTTATTATCGATTTGCAATAATTATTAAAATATTTTTTTATTTACGATTTTTTGTGAAAATAAATCAAATAGAAAAATTATTTATGCATTTTTAATTAAAATGAAAGATTGCATTTTGGATTTTGAACACTGGATATTGTGATCGTAATTTTTCGCAACGATCATTAAAATATTTTCTATTGTTATCAGTAAGACGAATCGAATAAAAAAAACTATTTAATGTACATATCATTAATTTTAAAATAATACATTATAGATTATCATCATAATTTTTTTCAATATTCGTTAAAATATTTTCTTTATTTTTGCAAATTCGATCGATAAAACTAATCGAATAAAAATTGTTTACATCTTTAATTCAATTAATTATATACATCTTTAATTCTAATTATCGATTAATAAATTACAAATTACAAAATATAAAGCGAAAAAAAATATTGAATGTCAAAGGTATGCAATCTCATCGAATTTCATTCCAATTCTCTTAAATTGCGTAGAACATGCACACAAAAGAGATCTTGTATATCTCATACATAGAAATAATTGAATAGGATCGAATTACGTATACCGAAATGACGAAAGTTCTTTTCAAAGTAGTAAAGTTTTATTCATTAGAAACTTACATGATCAATTATTAATGGAAAAAAATAAAAGGATCGACAATTGCTTTCAATTTTATATTCGAAAAATATGCATCAGATTTTTTATTCAGTCAAGATAATGTACTGCATCGATTGCTTTCGTATTATACGCGATATTCTTTAAAAGAAGAAATTAACTTTATAATTTGTAGAACTCTATCGATAATATAAATCTTTAAATGATTGGATTTATTTTTAATCGGAATAAATATTTCTTCGATAATTTTAAAAAATTAATAATGAAAAAAAACTGTATGAAGATAAATTTTTCAAGAAATTGAAATTTTTGAATTTTATATTAATTTTTTTATATTTTATATACATATTTAAATATACATATTTAATATATTAATATTTATTTATGAATCAAGGAACTCTATCGATAATACAACTTTTAAAATTGTATTCAATTTATTAATTATTTCTAATTGAAGTAAATTCTTCAAAAAATAATAAAGAAAAATGTATAAGATTAAATTTTTTTCAGGAAATTGTTTTGAATTTTATTAATTTATATATTTTTATGTAATCAAATATATAAATAACTCGAAAAAGTGAAATAAATGACATACGAAAAAATGTTTGAAACAAATATTGTAAGATATAAATTTTTAAGTGGAAATTTTTTTTTTAAAAATTAGTATCAGTATCAAAAAATTCACAAATTAAATTAAAATATAATAAATATAAAAAAAGTTAACTTTTATCACTTCATTAATTTCTTTTTCAGAAGAATTTTATAAATTAATAATTTACAAATAATTTTTCAAATTTGTTTATGTTTATATCTAATGTTTCGAAATAATAAAAATGCCAATTTGTTACATTTCACTTTACGTTTTTCACCTATTTTTTCGCAAAGTACAATCAAACAATAGCGAGTCAGAATCGAAATCTCTTTATCATCAGTCGGTATCATATCGTTTCAAAGGTTTATGACAAACAAGAGCCATTCTTTTTATGGAAAAAAGAAACTTCCTTCGTAAATCGTCGAAATGATTCACCTTTTGATAACACTTCTTTTCCTTTGATCGAGAAATCGTAAAATTGAAAAATCATAAAATTTCTGGTTTCCAAATCTCTTCCACTCAGAAACCAACCTTCCAATGTTGAAATAAATATATATTGTGCTTTGATCAATCCTTCTATTTCTTAAACTAGAAATCTATTCTCGATTTAATCATTATGATTATTTTTTATTTTCTTATCTTTTAAAAATTACATAAATTGTTTAAAAATATCACAATATTATTTAAAAATTTAAGACTTCCTTATCTTTATAATTATTTTAATATACGATTTTTAGATATAAGATATGTTCAGTTTATCTCAAATTTATTCCAAAATTATTTATTATTTATTAAAAAATTTAAAATATTTAAAAAGTTTCAAATATTTAAAAATTATTTCGAATAGTGTCAAATATATAACACAGCGATTTTCAATTAAAATTAAGCATTTTCAAATTAAAATAGTTTCAATGACGATCCCTCATTAATGTATGAAAAATGAACTGAACCGATACGTAAATGAGTAATTTGTAGTACTAATATTTGTCCATGCAAAAAAAACAGAAGAATAAATACAAGAATAATTCTATAAAAGAAAAAAAATAAATTTCTTTTTACATGATTTACCATTGTAACATTGAAATCTTTTAATTTTAGTATTGTTAGTGCACATTTATAAAAATATTAAATTTTAAATATTAATTAGTACAACACTAAAAATCCATTTCATTATAAATCACTTCTACAATTCAAAAAAAAATTATATCTGCAACATAAAAAAATAACAAAAAATAAAATACAATGATCCTCAACGATTTTTCCCAATTGCAATATTCTTTTCCATCTCTCTAAGTGCCAATCGCATTTAGAGGTGAACACGATACCTCGAATTCTTGGGGATAATTCATATACGGATGCAAATATTGTATAACGAAAGAAGAAATTATTATAGCTGAAAAGAAGAAATTGTTGCGGTGAATTCTGGGTCGATGTTTTTCAATCGGCCGCGTTTTCTTACTACCCAAGACTCAGTTGATTTAATTACGAGGAGAGCCGATTTGAATTAGGAATGAAAATTTCCAGATATAGAAGGATGATTTTATGATGCGCCTCACGAAGATTTCATAAATTTATAAGATAAATTATTTATTATAAAGATATAAAGAAACTTATAAAATATATTATATATTTTATATATTTATTTTTATATTTATATATATTATTATATAATTATTTATATATTTTATTTTTTTTTTATTATATATTTGAAAATAAAAAATATGATGAGAAACTTATAGTACATATTTATAGCATATATTTATATTATATATATATATATTTTGTATATATAAGATATAAAATTAGATACAAAAATTAAAAAAAATAAATATATATAATTATAGATAATTATAGATAATTAAAGAAAATTACAAGACATAACATTTATAAGATATAAGGAATTGTATTTAAGATGGAGGAAAAATATATAATTGATTAATATTTGAGAGAAAACGATAGAGGGCACAATCTTCGATTCATATGTATATAGAAAGTCGTAGAAAATATGCGAAGAATTTTCATGTTAGGTTAGATTATGCATCGAATAGACATTTACAAAATATTTGCAAATATATCACATATTATGAAATAAAATTAAACGAATATTATGAAGCTTTGGTGAGAATTTAAATTTATTGAAAATGAATGTTAAATTTGAAAAATGTATGTTATAAAAATTAATAAAAATATGAATATATTGAAAAGAAAAGAATTGTATTTATAAATTTTTCTAAGATGATCAATTTTTGATCATATGAGAATTCTATAAAAAAAATAATATTTTATGTATAATTATTACTTTGTGTAGTATTAATTTAATAAAAATTGTCGTAAAAAAGAATTATGAAGCATATATAAAGGAATTAAAGATTATTTTTACTTCACAGGAAATTCTGAAAATATAAATATAGTGGAACCTCCAATATTGATCACATTTTTATTAACAAAAAAATTCTTCATTTGATATTTAAAAATCATATTGAAAAATTCATTGAAAAATCTATTATTGTCAAAAATATTTTACTGTACGATTCATTTTCATTTTTTAATAATCAAATTTCTGCTTAAAATTTTATTTATTTAAAAATAAATCGATTATGCCTTTTTTCGTGAATTTTGTTATTAATTCTTATTAAAAAAATTGAAAAAATAATAATTTTAGTTTATCGAAGTTGAAATTATATTATATGTATATATTTTTGCATATATCGTTTCATTGTATATATACATAACAGAAAGATAAACGAAGAATAAACTTATGCTGTCGAAATAAGACGCGGTAACAGAAACAATCATGTCGGTAAAATAGAGGTGGATTGAGGGAACAATTTAACGGTAACAAAATCCAGTCACGACATCGAGATATCCAACGTTCCAAACAATTTTGGTTCTCACGTTACATTTTTGCCTCTTCTCGATTCTCAGTCTAATAGGGAATGGCCTGAAGAAAGAGACTTCGCTTTCACATTTCTATATCATGTTTCCACGATATGATTGTTGAAGAAAAACGTGAATATGACGTAACAAATCGCGTATAAATACATCTTCATTTCCATAAACGCGATACATTTCATGACGTAGTTTTGCGGTGCTTCAAATGAAATATCTGATGATTCGTTTGAGACAAAATATATCTTGCATGTTTAATTTTCAACGCGTACTACTAAACATGAGTAATAGAGGAATTAAATGAATTTGAATTTAAAAAATATAAAAATTTCGTTCACCAATTTAAACTAATTTTAATCCGATCCATATCGAAAAACTATTTCGAAAAAGCCTTTCACACCCAGCTAATCTAATTTCGTTTCGTTCAATTCATTCGAAACACGAAAAAACATGATATGATAACGAGATACAATGAGAAGAAAATAATAGAAGTTCGCGCTAATCAGACGGATTAACAATTCGCCCAACATTCACCTTCACTCTTGTTACAGAATACCGAGGCAAAAATAAAAGGAATAGTTCAATTTGTCGATACGAATAAGTCAGGGAAAATATATTGAAGCGGAAAACGAATCAGTGATAGCCAGCGCATGCTAGATGTTGATCAACCGATTTATTATTTTTCATCTGCTTTTCCAACCGTCTTTTTTATTCTCTTCCTTCTTTATTATTGAGAGGCAGGAGTGACATGAGCTTAACTTCTGATCGTAAGAAGGATGAAAAAACACGAGCAATGCTGAGTGAGAGAGCAAAATGGCTAAGTGGTGGGGAAATTGCGCGAGTTTGCGCAGAACTCGATAGTCGACAAACGAAACGAGAAGCTTAAGGCTGAACCCGCTAGTCGGCGCTGGGCCACGCCACGCGAAGCGCCTTGTAGAGCTTGGTGAGAAGAGCTTTCGGCGCGGCAATCTCTCTCGATGCCTTTACGGCGGGCTAATGAAATCTCGAGAGTGCCGCGTTTCCGTTTGAAACTGGCCGCAGATTCGCGACACGCTAAACGTTCCAAAAGATGCGGTACCTCAAGAGAAAATGCCGTTGCCTCGAAGAGATGAAGAAGCATCGTGACAACGAACGGCCGTGATCATCAAATTATCTATCCGTCGTTAATCGAATCGAAAAGATTTTCGAAAAAAATATTTTTAAAAAGGAAAGATCAAAGATCATTCAAAAGCTTGTTGAATTTATTTATCGTTTATCGTTGTTATCGTCGAACGCTGTCGAAGTTGATCGTTCTTTTTTATAGTTGTGAACCAAGTTCCTAATTACTTTGTTAAATTGTTATTCTTGTTTATTTTCGTTAAATGAAGGGAAGATAATGGTGTAACAAACAGTGTCGTTCAGATGAAAGATCGACATCGGTCGTGAACCTGGATTATGATTGACGAGCTTGTGGCGGGACCAATAGAACCAAATGATGCGTTTGAATCTTGATTCGACGAAGCAGTGCCGTTAATCGCCACGAAGAAATTGACGAGATCGAATTGTTGTTCAATCTTCGTCATTCGTGAACGAGTTTCACACAGAATCAACATATCAAGTAGCAAAGATTGACCGTCTAAGAAAAGTTTCTTAATCCTTAATTCTCAAGCCGAGTTTTGAAAGTTTTCGAAGACGTTCTTCTCGGTTCCCTCTTAATAATTCGTGGCCTTGCAATGGGAGCATGAAAGAAAGAAGAGTTACTTTTTTTTATCCTATGCCTCGACTGACGTCTTTTCTCCAGGAATGTGTCATCATTCGTAGCCCCTTCTGACTTCAATTACAATCCATTACAATCATCCCCTCAGGCATACTAACTGAAGATTTTATTAGGGAAGACAGTAAACAAGTGAAAAAAAGAAGAAAAAAAGAAATCGAATGAAGAGAGGTTAAACAGCAAAAAAGAAGAAAGACGAAATTGAAGATGACGAGTTTGTCTATCCGTTGAACCAACTTAACTTAATAAAGTAACCGTATCATCGATTCTGTGGAGAGGTTAAAGACGTTTTCGTTTTCTCGAAAGATATTCCTCTGAAGACGGTGTATGTCCTGAGGCGAAAATAAAAACGGCCGTGCCGTTTCTTTCATAATTACGATATTATCGAGCACGCTGGTTGGCGGGTCCAAAAACGTAGAAGTATTTTTAATACATCACACACAAAGACAGGCGCGTGGCATGCGTTATATGTACGCGTGCGTGCCGTGTCCAGGTGGCTGGTAATTAAGTTGTAGAATTTAATCGACGTTTACCGTTTTATGCGTATTCGAAGAAAAGAGGCAAAAGAAAGACGAAACCGTGGTCCAACTTTAAATAGGAAAACGATATTTCAACGTCGTGGTCCAACTAGTGATTTAGCTTTTATCGTTCGTTCAAGTGGAATTGTTGTTCTCGTAGATCCTCGTGTGGTAGATCGATCAATATTTTCTACGATAATTTCATTCGAATTTCGTCGATGAAACGTCTCGTAGATCACGATAGAATTATGTACCTATTAAGTGTCTATTCCGTGAACAAGTGTCATTCGTATATCTTGTAAAGAAACGATCGTATTTTTCACGAATAACTGATTATTTTAATTTGATGAAATAAAAAGGAAGAAAAAAAAAGAGTGGTGACTGAAATAATTTTATTTCAGTTTAAAAAAAAAATTGTGATTCTGGATTAAACTTCTTGTGTGAAAAATGTAAAAAAAAAAAACAGTGACATTGGTGAGTTGAAAAGTGTCTATTGTAGATCCATAGAAGGAGATGAGAATTGATAGAAAATATCGAAGATGCAAGAAAAATATTAGCTATGACGACTTCCAGTAGATACAGCAGTTACAACTGTCTTACCAGCTGGGACAGCTATGACAGGATACCAAGGTATTTTTCATAGAGAATAGGAGATTTTTAATTATGGGATTAATGCGTTTTATGTAGCTAAGTAATAAATGTAGTTTTAAGAAAGTTAGATAATTCAAAAAATAGTATTTTATTTTGGATTAAAAAGAATGTTTTTTGCGAATTATTAGAAAATTATTGAGAAAATTACGAGTTTAATGTTTAAGATTTAGTCTCATCCAATCCGGGTCGAGTTATTTTCACTGATGCTATTCCTAGCTAATATTTAATATACATTTCGATCGTAACAAGATAACAAAAAATGTGTTTTATAAATAGAGAAAATTTTGATCTCTGTTTTTAATAGTAATTTGAAATTCATAAAATATTAAAATAAGATAAAAATGTAGTTCTGCAAAAAATTTTATTTTAAAAAATATCCAAATTTTTATATATTTTTAATTATCTTTGAAATCGATAAATTTTTTTGCATAAAATGATTACCAGTTGCGGAAATTAAAACAAAAATTAAATCTATTTTCAAAATCGATTGACTCATTAATTAACTTTCGAATCGCCAATTAAAGAGTAGCCGCCTCGGGTCACTTTTGACCCGTATTCGAATTGTAGAATGCGCTAAATATTATATAGAAATATGATCAAAAGTGACCTGGCTTATCTGAGCGATTTAATCATCAAAAATAAGAAATTTAATTAAAATAAAAAATTTTAATTTCATTTCATGCATAAATGTTTATCTAAAAATTTTCTCTTGTAATGCATTAAAATTTTTCGTTATTACACAATTGGCTGAGATATTTCTTTAATCTTTCGAAGCAAAGAATGCAAATTTGCTCGTAGAATGTAAATTTTTACAGGCATTCAGTTTTTTTTGTTGTATTGCTCGTATCCAACGCGCAGGATTACTTTCTACAAGAGAAAAATGATAATCCAATTACAAAATAATCTGTTTCTTCTGTGAAGAATCGATAACAAGGATAATTGAAGTGCGTATTGCGAATATTTCTTTCGTTTTTAACTAAGAACGATCATTTTTTCCTTTTTCTTCGTGTCATTCATTTAATAATACGACTAATGGAAAATTACAGTTTTGCTTTGCATACTATTAAAAAAAAATTATGAATTAAAAGAACGTTCAAAAAATTATCATTAGAAATGAATGTATGTTAAAATAATCTAAAATCATTTTTATGTCTTCACGACTATTTAAAATTATAAATACAAGCAAAATAAACTTTATATAGTAATTAAAACTTTTAATAATAATTAAATTAAAATTAAAAATAATTTTTCAAGGAATATTCATTTCTGAATTTTTTTTTTTTACATTTAATTAATGAATTTTGAACTACAAAAATATGAGTTATATTTCTGATTAATGATTATTACATAATGATTATTACATTTATTGAAATAGTATATTAAAATAAATGTATTTTTTTATGAATGAAGAATTATAAAATTATAAATATTTATAAAAGTAATTATAATATTATAAATTTAAAAATATCGATACTATTAATATTTCATTTCTATATCTCTATTTTATTGTAAATAGATATCAATTTTAAAGAATCGATCTAAAACGATTGATTATATAGCCCCATTTTATTGTTTCGAACATAAATTGAATTCAAAACAATTTGTTTGCTACAAAACAATTAATCAATCCCAACGATCCATCAGAAATCTTTTTATCGCCCTAACCTTAAATTATTGAACATCGAATATGGAAGACGAAAAAAAAACGATTTTTCTTTCGTAATATATAGAATTCAATAGTTATAATCACAACGTATCATTCATTTATGCATATGATATACACGAATATTGTCTGATATGTTTTAATAATTGTGAATTTTATTATGCATTCAATCATTCGATCGATGACAAATTTAATTATCGACGTTTCCTTTTTTACCAACAAGTCTCATTTCATTTTCTTATTTCGCGTAATTTTAAAATTCAATTATTCCTATTCTTTTTCTCTTTTCTTTCATGAATTTTTTTATAACATTGATAAGATCAATTTACTTGAAAAAATTTTTATACATTTTTAAAAATTTTCATACATTTATTTTAAAAATTAATTATTAATCGTATAATATTTTAATAAATAATTTATATTAAAGTTCATTTCATGGATTATTTATATTATCATTTTGAAGAAAGAAAAACACTATTTACAATAAAATATAATGTCTACTTTGACGAAAACTATCTAATTTATTTCCTCAAACATAATTAACTACTGATTTCGTTATGGTTAGGATTTTGTAACAATAAAGAGTCATGGTAAAGCTTCGAAACGTATGATACGATGTATCATAAATCTTTGAAAATGAAAATAAATGAAAATGGTAATATTTCTTATAGGAAACGGAAATTGCGCGATTCAGATCTGTGCATGTACGCCATTTGTTTCTTTCATACAGTATCCAGAACTACTTCGTATCGTGTTTATTCGAATTTCGAAAGGAAATTATTGGCTGATTATTACTTTGAAAATTTTTATTCGATAATGTGAAAAAATTGTGGAATCGAAATCACGTGGCTTTGCCAATAGCATACGACAGTTGATAATTACATCGATCTACACCGATGCTACATTATTATAATTGAGTTGCTGCCAGATGGTCATTTTCAATCCAAACAAAGGTTAATTGTCGCGAAGGTTAATAATTTGGCTCGATAAACACCGTTACCAAATCAAATTACTATTCTGCCCTTTTGATCGATGGTGCATCGTCCATCAATTTAGACCATTTATTTTCTCCATCATACATTGTATTATGGACAATGTCGATGGCTCGAATGCTATGCAAATGTTATATATATCCACTTTCCGTGAAATTTCAATATTTTTGTATTACGTAAGATAATTTAACACGCGAGAATTATTTGAAGTAAATTTCATGTGATTTAGAGATATGAGAAGAAGTGAAATGACTGGATAAATTTTTATCAATTTCACAGTTTCTCTCTCTCACTCAAAAAAATTCTCTTTGCGCTATCTCACTCTCACTTGTGCATTCATCTCTTTTCATTCTCTTTATTACGCTCTTTCTATTCTCATTCTAAACACATTCTTCTGACATTCGAGAAGGACATTTAGTCACGTTCTTTAGCCCAATCGCCCTAATTTTCGTGTTACGATGAATTTCATTCTCACATGTGTATTAATTTATATCTCTTTTACAAAAATTTATAAAAATTTATTCATGTATATTATAAATTGATCAAAAATATATTTCTTTATTTTTATTTCTATTAAATTAAAATTTATATTTTTGTTTATTCGATTTATATGTCATTGAATCGTCAAACTGTGTTCTCGTCAAAATGTTTTTCTCGAAAATATTACGTTAAATCTACATAAGCTATGAATACGATTCGTTAATTCGATTAATCAAAATTCTTTGAAACAGTCGTCCATCATCATAACATCGTATACGAAGTTGAAATTTTCACGCTCACTTGGATAATTGTGAGAGGTAAATATTTGATCGCGCAATCCTAAATTCTGAATTTGAGGTTTCAACCTAACTTGTGTATATATGCCACTTGATGCTAAATACATTGACACATACCGTGCTTGGATCGTTTCGCATTTAACACGGGTAAACATCTGTCTTGTGAAAGTGATTTGTAATTAACTGCAAATCTCGAAGCTTAAGAAATGCATTGAATCAATCTGAGAAATAATTGTTTGATATTTTCTTGCATTATAAAGATTTGTATTTCGATTTTTCATTTGAATAAATATTTTATAATTATAGGGAATGGATCTTTAAAATTAAATTAATAAAATAATATTCAGGCAATGGCGTTTCAAAATGATGACATTTAAATTAATGATACATCATAGAATATGATCAAATGAGACTTGAAACGATGAACTAACATTAAGTAACTAATATTATTATTATAATACTATTATAACTAATATTAACTAATATTATTATATAAGAAGTATTTTTATGACTTTAATTGTAAAAATCTTATTTAAAAGTTTTAAGTTATTTAATATACACATATACAAAGCATTATTAATAACAATAAATAAATCGAAAATATAATTCATTCAAGGCTTTGTCAAGTATAATTAAATTTGTTTATTTTTCGTTTGGATACGAATTACTATTCACATTAGAATCATCGTTTATCCGGTAATTTGTATCTCTAATTATATGATACTCACTTATATGTGTATAAAAAACATGAGACTCTATCGATCAATCGATGAGCTGAAAACGTAATTAACACATAAAAATTGTAAGCTAAGTGAATAAATTCTCAAAATTTTTAACGCCTCACTATTTCCTTTATTTTCCATATTTTGGAATTTTTCAGAAAATACCAGTCGATGACCCAAATCCGTTAATCGGTATCCAGTAATATCGTTTTACGAGCATTTTGTGCGAGCATTTCGCAAGGAATGAAACAATAGCGACATCTACACACGCCTATAAACCGTAACCTCCTCGTTGGCGCATTTATTCGCGCAAAGAGCTAAATTTTGTATTTCGTGAAACCAACTCTGACGACCCTTAACTTTTCAGTTGATATATAAATTGATGAATAGAAATTATTCAAGCTCTTGTTACCTATTTCCATGTTGCAATGTTGTTAATTGAATGAAATGGTTTCACGAAATTGAGAAGAACGAGAAGCTTTTCGTTCCGTTCTCGCTTCGAAGCGCAATCAAAAATCGATTAAATTATTTTACACGAATTACAAGTTTAAGAAATAAATATGAATGGAGAGGAATAAAGAGGGACGTTTGAAAGAACAACGAGAACGCGGTAATGTAATTAATCTCGCATTGTATTTCAATTTTCGCGCCATAAATTGAACTCGTTACGAACTTAAATGCTGTTATTTTTCCAGCTTCTATTGTCTAAATTCTATTCTTAAAAGTATAGTGAAATCTCGATTAATCAGATTTCTATTATCCGGATTCAATTATCCAAAATTTTAGTTATCGAGGATGTTTATATATCTAAAGTCTTGATTATCTAGAATCTGGATTATTTAATTACTATTTAGTTATTAATCTTTTATTTATATATATAATATCAAGTTTGTATTCTTCTTTCGAATCTATTCGAATTTTTATTTATTTATTTATTTTTGTTAATCTTTTTATTTGCCATTTTTCGAAATTAATAATCGTTAAATAATGGTTATAGTATATTAAATTTATTAAAAATGAAAAATATATTTAAAACATATTAAAAGAATTGAAGAAAATTTATATAAAAAATATATTTGTAATTATTATTTCCTGAGTTTCAATTTATTTAGATTATCTGTTTTGTTATAACAATTTTTTTTATTTATTGAAAAACAAAAGTAATATAAAAATCTTCGAAAAGTTTTCACTTTCAGATAAAAATATAACGCACCATTTGATGCAAATTATATCGTTTTTCTCTTGTTTTCATACTTTTCATTTCTTTGCTTCCAACATAACCTCAATAGTTTACCTATACTTCAAGCAAAACTTTAGAGTAGTTTAAATTATAAAGTTCAAGAAGTTCATTCTAAGAAGAAATACAAAATTGAGAATCATAATATTATCTTTTATATCTGCTTTAAAGAATAAAAGTTAGAAGAAAGAAGTAACTTATATATTCATTGGCTAATCTGTATTATTAAATTAATATCTAGATCTGCTTACAAAAGTTTTTAGTTGTATGTACATTCGACTTTTAGAATAAGAAAAATAAAGCCAAAGTTAGAAATATCAAAATATTGCAAGAGAAATTTTTATAATATAAATCTTTTATAATATAGATAATATTGTAAGAATTGTTATTGTGAAGTCTATTTTATTATTAATCACAGATATGTTTATCTTAATATCGAAATTAAAGTTAAGAGATAAATGTTTGACATTTACAAGCTATTAAAATTTAAAGTATTAGTTTTCACAATATACTCTAATTTTAATTAATAAATGGAGATAATGGATATTGTAAATTCACGAGTAATGGTTTGGAGGTTATTTACGATTCTGCCATTTCGTTAGATAATGGAAAACTCAACGCTGTTATTGTTATTATGTTTATTTCAAAATGGAGATGAAAGATACGAAACAAAACAATGGAAATAAAATAGATCAAGAAAGATAATAAATTCCAACATTCATCTTCATTCTACGAATCTATACGAACACGCGTATAATCCGAACTATGGATGCAATATTATGTATCCGTGATGATATTCTATTTATTAGTCTGTTCAATCGCATTCGATGTCACTCGACAGACTATTACTAATCATGTTGGAATCCTATGCAAATTCGATTGAAAATTAATCTCGATTACAATCTACGGTTAATTACAAATCGATCGAAAATATTTCGATTAATTTTTTTATTATAATAAATTAAATTAAAAGGATAAAATAACTTAATAACAGAAAAAACATATTATAAATACATTTACTATTATTTTTCAAAATATTTAGAACTAATCTACATTAAAATTAACACTAATAAAAAATGATCAATTTCTATAAAACAAAAATTAATCTTTTGCACTTTGAGGTTATTTTTGCCGTGACATTATTTTTCTTTGGAATTCGTAAAATATTTTTGACGTCACATTTCATATGGATTAAAATCAGAAAAAATAAATTCAGAATTGATTAGGAATAAATTATATAAATAAAATAAATTAGGAAAACAATCATATATAATATAAAAGTTTAAATATAATTGTAATTATATATAAATATCAAAATAATATTATATATAAATAAATTATATATAATATCAAAATAAAATTCCCTATTGGCACTGTAAACGCGCCTTGTATAAAATGTATTGCAAAAGCGCCTTATGTCTGACTATGAGGCCCTCTAGTGAATTTTTTCTTCTTTTTTAGTACGTTGCATTTATATTTTGTGTATATTACATTTATTTTATTATTAAAGTTATAATTAACTCTCGCTCTTGTCATTTCATTTATAAATTATTCGTGAATCGTTTATTACCTCCATTACATCTCGTGCCAAGTATTACATTAATTTCCAACCAGAGACAGCGTATTAATATGCTTCACATTAAACGTTACTGGTATCGGGCGAGTTCACGTCTTGCAGCCAACGACACCTAACAAATAGTAATAATAATCTACCATCCAGAGGTAATTAATAATGTTATAATTGGCTGTGCTCTTATTAACAGTAAACAAGTGAACCGTATTATCCATGCTACTCGTTAAAGCTTTGGAACGAGGTTCTCGCGCTTAATTATTCGATTAACCTTTCCTAATTAATCTTAAAATAATCGAAGTAATTCAGAAGAGATCGATAAAATGGTTCTCATAAAAATGAATAATTAAAACGAGGATACTGATTATTGAATCCTTGTCGAATCATGTTTTAAGAATGTTTTTTGTCGTTGATAATTCTTTGATGAAGAGTGCAAACAATCTTTCCAGTTAATAGAATCTCGATTGAATCTCAACACCGGTGAGTGCATCTCGATGTTCGAATCTATTACCGTAGCTCGAGCAAGATGTAATATAGTTAAGAAAGTTACGATTCGACCATTGACGGAAATTCGTAGCGATCGAAGATACTTGCGAACTAGAAAAAAATACTAGATAGGTTAGGTTAGATAAATAAATTATGAATAATATGGAATTTAGAAATATCGTTACTTAATGAAATTGATTGGATATATTTTGTAAAAATAAAAATAATAATTTAATATACTGTAGAATTTTATGTGAATCAACAGGAAATCAACACGTATAAGCAAATTGTTTATTTAATAGGAATCCACTTAAGATATGCTTGTAAGTATATCTTAATATATAAAAAATATAAAAAATATAAAAAATTCATACATAGTGCCCAAGGAAGCTTTTTTCCCGTAAATATAATACACAAGTTTCTTTTCACTCGAAGAAATTCATCTACAAATTCCAAATGCTTTTTTTTACTTTTAATATGCATGGATTTTCTGATGCATCAATTATAACCATCATGATGTAATGTGTACATGATGTATATGTGAAAATACTCTCAAGAAAATATATAATTTACATAAAAATTGAGAAATACCTATCGTTATATAAAAATTTATTTTTTAAACTGTGTAAATGCAATAATGCACTTAATTGTCTCTAACCAATTTCTTGAATTTTAAAATAATTTCCGAGATACAAGTATAACTTTTATCTCATCCATAAGATATATTTTTCTCTCGTTCTTTATGATTCAATCGATGAAAATTAATAATTTTAAGAAGAATTGTTATCTTCGTCAGATGCTATTAATTATCAAATTCACAATTCTCGAATTACAAATTAAATTCGTATCAATTATCAATGGTCACGCGAAGTTTAGTCGAAAATACAATTTCTGTCTATGCTTAATCAAACCGGCATCGGACAAAGCACGGTTAATCGAATTGATAGGGGATGAAGCAATAGGGGATGGATCGAATTCGGTTGCGAAACACGGGGATCTGCTCGTGGCAGAAGTCGTAGTTGACGTTGAAGGACTGGCACTGATCGAAATACCTTGTTCCCTTGGAATACCTGCACCCCGGCGGAAGTCGATGCCCAAACGCTTCCGGCGCGTAGCTAATGAAACAGAGGCCGAATGTCGAGCGTTGACTCGCTGGGCGGAATGGTAAATCGATTGTAAAAGCGACGGCGATCAAGCCTGGGTCGTTGTTGACCCAACGTTACTATAGAAGCAGTGCGGACGTTTTAAGATAAAAATTTTCAAATATTCATTGGAATTTTTATTAAACAGTATTGATATTCAAAACGGTAAAATTAAAAAAAAAATTAGGATTTTTTGGATTATTTGGATTGTTTTACAAATTAGACAAAAGTGAAACTTTTATTGTTTTATATATTACAAAAAAGAAGAGGTTAGAATCACTCTTTTTAAATTTTTCAACTATGATTATTTTTTTTCATTTCTAAGTTTTCTTTATTACTATTACTTTTTTCAATGATCAGCAATTTTTTTTTTCTTTTTTTTTTGACAATCTTATTTTGAAGATCTAAATTCAAACATAATTCTTTCATCAAATGTTTCACTAGTGGCATATATATTTCATCAATGGCATGTTGATGGCTAGTTTTGTCATTGCGAAAAAATTAAAATATGAAATAATTTAACGTTAAGATTTATTCATAAATTCTATTATTGCTACTACTTTTTTCCACTTTTTCAATATTTAAAATTTTTCTAACCTATTTTCAAGTTTAGAGAAAGGTTCAGTATAATTTAAAACATGATAACTTGACAGATTTATTTATTTCTAAGTTTTATCCCCACCATTATCTGTTTCCACTTCTTCTCATCAGAATTTTTCTGGCAATCTTGTTTTTAAATTATGATTAAAGATCTAGCATAATTTTAAACATGATGATTCAATATTAAGATTTATTTTCACTATTCATTTCTAAATTTCTCTTACAATATCTAAAATTTTTCTAATCAATCTTATTCTGAACTTCAATTGAAATCTAAAATATAATGTTGAGGATTTATCAGCAAGATTGCACGGATCAAATATTACAAATATTTAATTACATCGTGTACATTGGTATATTCTTGTAAATCTTATTGTGACTTCGTTTAATTCAATGGGATTCAATAGGTGGATACGTTCCATCGATATAGAGATTGCTAGAGGGCATTGTGATTGGTTTCTTCGTCATTTGACCTTTGCCTAGAGAATTTTGCAACGCGACCAATGAAACGCGTGCACTTTTGGCATTTCGAAATGATGAAATTGGTAGCAGGGATTCTTGGGGAATTTTAGTGAAAAAATTTATGTTTTTTGGTTAAACTTTCGATGAGAATATCGCTTTGTATTGGTGAATTGAAAAAATTTAAAAATTTTGAATTAAAAAAAAGAAAATTTTGGTGAAAAATTTGTTTTTGATGTTTTTTGATTGCTCACAGAATTTGACATTTTGCATACAGAAATGATCCAGTATTTTTGAAATTTTGAGTGATTGATAACTTACCAATAGCACTGGTGAATTGATTAAATTATAGAAAAGAAAAGAAAATTTCAGTGAAAAATTCGTTTTTGGAGATTTTAATGAAAATATTATATTTTGAAATACAGAAATTGATTCGTATTGATTCGATATTTGAAAAATTAAGATTTTAATATAATAAACTTGCAAATGGCATTAGTGAATTGATTAAAGACTTAAAATAAGAAAAAAAAAATTTCGATGAAAAATTTGTTTTTGGTGAGAATGTGTGTTTTGATATTTTGATACAGGAATGGATTATGTCAGATTTGAAAGATTGATAATAGATTTGCCAATAACACTGGTGGATTGATTAATGATTTTAAATGGTAAAAAAGAAAATTTTAGTGACAAATTATTTTTTGACCAAGGTTCATCGATAAGATATCGTTTATTTTAGTTTTTTGACATTTTATACGTTCCTTAAAATTTTGAAAAATTCAGTCTTCAAATAGAAAAAGAAATTTTTATGAAAAATTTATGTTTCGTCCTAATATTTTAACATTTGAAAAATATTACAAATAATTATCATGAACATTTAATTTTTTAAAGATTCTTTCATGTACATACATCTACTTTTATCAATTATTTCAAAAAATATATACATACTCCTTTTAACGATGTTTTATCTGCCAGAGAGCACAGGATTTATTAAAGATGGGGGAATTTTGATGAAAGATTCGTACTCATAGTTTCTCACAAAGCTTTATACTCGTCCCAGTATTGACATTATTTCAAAGACAAGTGGCTTTCAGGCTGTTTCGGTTGCTTATTGGATAACGTAGATCTCCTCCAAGCAGACGTAAATTTAGATGGAGCGTGAGTGCCTCCCACTCTTAAACTTTTCTCCCGGATTCCTCGTGAATTATTTCTCTTTTTTTTATCCTTTGTCGCGAACAATTATATTTAGAAATTATATTTTTTTATACGTATAAGATATTATCGAGTTTGTTCAAAATCGAATATTTGCAATTGAATATATAATTAAAATTTTAACATCATGATTCTTTACATTTACATATTTCTATAATAAGCTTAAAGAGAAAAGATAGTAGAAATTTGAAAATTTTTACGTGGATTTATTTTTAAGTGAATCGTTTTAAATTATTTATTGGTGTCCTCTTTGTTGAAATTCTTAGGTATGAAATAAAATGAAACATTAATCTTTTCATTTTATTTTATTCTCTCTCTCACTCACTCTCTCTCTCTCGCATTATTCTTAAAAGCATAAAGAGGAAAAATTTTTTAAATTTTCATTCGTACGATGTTCTATATACTTCGAAAATAACACGAATTATTTTTCAACGAAGAATCGGATAAAATAAATATTACTTTTTATATGATCTTTTTTTTAAAAAATTCTCATTAATGCAATGCTTTATACTCTTTCAATAAATAACAAAAATTATCTTTGAATGAGGAATCGGTGATGATAAAAAGTATAATAAATCTATGTATGTATAATTAATTTTTATACATGAATAAAATTTCGTTTTTTTTTTCTTATCAATAATAACGTTTTAACAGCTCTTCCATATCGCTCTCGTCAATTTACTCGATTATTTAACGTTAAAATACTCGGTTCATGCGTTGTGGAAGAAGCATTCGTACTTACTAATTCGTGCGAAATCAATATTGAACGAGAGATACGATGAAATATTTTTGATGAAATTCAAAAACAGGGGAATCCGATTATTTTATAAATTATTCTCGAAATTGCACGATTAACATAAATTTCATAAATGCGAGAGCGAAATATATATTACGTTACACTCGTAATTGAATTAAAAGATAAAAAAAAAAAAAAAAAAGAAAAAAAAATAGACGATACATTTAAACGATATTTTAGAAGATCTATTTTATTTTTGACTGAATGCAATCCGTTATTCAACTAATTTTTAAAATAAAATTCCGATTAATTTTTATTTTATAAGCATAATTGTTGAATTCAAAATCGACACATATAAATTCTTTACTAATTCTTGAATAGAAATATTAATAGGAAAAAATGTATAAATTAACGAGAGACCAAAATTTTATTAATAAAAATTAAAAGTTAAGAAAAATATTCGAAGCGTGCGATTTGTTCGTTTAAAAAATTACGTTTAAAAAAAAATGAAATGTATCGTATCGTTCGAAATAGCTTTCGTTTGCATATAAAATTGTCCGTTCGAACGTGGAAGCAAATGGCGTAACGAGAGAACACGGATCAAAAGGAGAAAAGGAAAGGGAGAAGAGATGATGAAACGGAATCGAAACTTTGATCGAGCAACGGTAAATACAAACAGTTTGCGAAAACATCGCTCAAAACGTTTGGAACAAGGTTATCGCCGTGAAACGAGCGCAAATCATTTTCCAATTCGAGATTATGCGTATATTTACACGTAATTGACACCTCGCCGCCATACTGTGTGAATCTCCATCGGATTCTCCCGTTCCAATCTTCTTCTCTTAATTGTCACGTGACCAAAAAATCCTCTCTCTCGCTCTTTCGCTCTCTCTCTTTCGCTCGCTCGCTCGCTTTCGATCTCTCTCTCTCTCTCTCTCTCTCTCTCTCTCTCTCTCTCTCTCTCGCTCGCTCTCTCTCTTTCGCTCGCTCTCTCTCTTTCGATCTCTCTCTCTCTCTCTCTCTCTCTCGCTCGCTTGCTTTCGCTCTCACTCTCTCTCTCGTTCGCTTGCTTGCCCTCGCTCTCGCTCTCGCTCTCTTTCTCTCATATGGAAAAGTACGTATATAGGTTTCATTCCAATCTGTAAATTTAATTATCATTTGTTCATTTTATTTGGAAAAAAAAAATGTTCTGAATCGTTTTTCTGTTCCAGAGAAATAAATTGATTGATTTTTTTCAAAAAATTTTTTGTATAAGCTGAAAGCAGCGAGTTTTGTGAGACTCGAAGATTGTCAAAAATTATTTATTATCGAAACAAAAAAATTCTTTGATGATTTTTATTTTATGATTTTATTTTATTGAACGACATAAGGATCGATTAACGCTTTGACGCAAGGAAATACATGATGTTTTGAAATTTGAGCTCTTCAAATATTAACGTATTTGATGTTTATGCATTTGTATTTTCAGTTAGATTCTTCTAGGATCCCCGCGCGTGCAAACGAATAATCGAGGGATTGAATATTGAAATTCGAGGCTATTCAACGAACAATATTTTAAATTGATCGGTTATTCAATAGATTTAAATTTTGATTCAAATTTTTTACCATCCTCGAAAACTATTAAAAAAAAAAAACCAAAAATCAAAAATCGCTGTTTCAATGAACAAGAAAAATTTTTCTTTTTTTTTTTTCTTCCTCCACTTTCCAAGAAAAAATTAAAAAAAAAAAATTAAATAATGAAACACTCTCGATCCTGTTCCATGATATCGCACACGATTTATCTCCTCATCATCGATAACGAGCACATGAAGTTATACCCGACAATTATTTTCCCTCCAGAAACTTACAAACGAATTTCCCCGGTCCATCCTCAACGTCCACTCCTTTTCTCTTTCCGGAAATAGTTGGATCCTTGGAAAGAAAGATATAGGTAGATATAGGCTGGGTGAAAGCCACGATGTTTTGTCCCATCTACGAGAAAAACCTACTATCGATCAAGTTAATTGTCGAGGCATATCTTTTCACGAACGAAGGGAGGAGCACTCGCGATTAAGAGGGTGCGGATGCCACGAATTGCTCGTTCGTTGTCAAGTTGGTGACCTCGATAAAACTTCCAATGTTCGAAAATTGCGGAAATGGTTTTGGTTAAATGATTTTCGTAATTTGTAATTTGCTGGTGTCGTGCGGAAAATTGTCCTTTTTGGGTTGATTTACGAGCGTGATAAGGGATGATTTGTGCGAACGATGGCTCTTGGAAATTAAAATTAGAGCGTCCAAATTGATATGATTCAAGAAATATATGTCTATTTTTCATTTTAGATTTTTAGAAACTTTGCTCGTTTGAGTGAATTGGTTTGTAATTAAATAGAGATGTAATTGTGATTTTAAAGAGATTAAATATTATTTTAACTTATATACAAACACGAGAACGCGTTGTGGATTGATAGATTAATCGTGGATATGAGTCGATCAGAATCTCTTTTTGTCATCTTTGCATTTTAGGAAATAGAAAAAGATAGGAAATAAGCGAAAAATGGTCGAAAATAAAAATGAATACAGCAGCGCCATCTGTCTGGATTTTCAATCTCTTCAGTTATTATGAATTTCATTTAATTTTTAATCTTTTAATTTCCACCATTTTATTCAAGTCGAATTCACAAAATTCTGAAAGAAATCTATCTAAATAATCGTGCATAAATATTGCTATATATCATTTATGAATTTTATGATACGATTCAAGAAGAATCTCTCCTTTAGAGATAGATCTTACAACGTAATTATCATAATTCAACAGAATTATTCTTTCGTCTAAAAAAAAAAAAAAAAAAGTATATTTTAGAAAAATTTAATTCCCATATTTTTACTCGTTTTGACGTTTCACCATTACGGTACAACAATTTTTCGTATCCTTTCGTCCAAGAATCTTTATCGTCGCGTGAAAAGAACGAATCCATTAAGAGAAAGAAATATGGACTCCATACGCATTTTCGCCGCATAACCTTATTCCGTGTCATAGTGTATTTCCTGTTAAGCAAATTATCTTGCGACCCACATCGGTTTCGGTGGATATTTAACGCGGTAACGGCCGGATGGACTAAGCATTACTCTCCTTCCTAACGCCCTCTATCGAGCAAAAAATTTATAAGAAGTCGTTCATTTATTACACCGTCAGTGCCTGAAACGAATTTTCATCTCGGGGAAAAGAGAAAGCTCCCCCTTTCTTCTTTTTTCTTTCCTCTTTTTGTTATATTCTATGAAGCTATGGCTTTTTATTCTTCACGAGAATTGGATGGATCTAATTAAATGCTGTTTTACTTATTGCTTGAATTTAAAATTTTATTCTTTATTGAGCTCAGGTATAAAATTTTGATATGCTTTGAAGACTTCGAGTCGGAAAAATGTATACTGATTTTGTTTGAAATGAAAATTCTTAAATATATTTTTGTATTATATTTTAAATAATTTTGAAAAATATAATATTTTTGTTTAAAATAAATGCTCTTATGTTAAATTCTTAATATTCTTGTTGATCTTACAAAATTAGGTTAGATTATTTATTATTACGCGTACACATCACTGGAATTAAAGAGGATATTTTTTGAAATTTATATCAGAAATGCTGTTGAAATAGATAAGGTAAACAGGAATTAATATAAGTCACGAAAATAAGATCGTTGGATTACTTGAAAATCATTTTAAAATTCTTCGAAAAGCGTTGAAAATTGAATTTCTAAAATCATTCTAAATTACATAATTATATTGATTTTATTTTAAATAAAGAATTCATCGATATATGGATTCATTAAATCATAGTCCATTGAATTACATTATTTCAAACAAATACAATTTATCATTAAGAATACAGAATATTTCAATTTCATATTTTAATTTCACCATATAATAAATATTATTGAAAATTATATGGATAATCATATCGATAAAATTTATGCAATCTGTTCTCATCTGGATAAATTTAATCCTAATTCACATTAAGTTTCATCGATTCCGATAAACTCGATAAACTCAATTTATCCTCTTTCCGATAATGAAGTAAGAATGATTTATCAAAGGAACGATAAAGCGATTCATTTTTCCTTCAATAAATTCAGCTCACCTGTTGCAGTCACACGAGTGGAATAATATCGATCCATGTTTTAAATTTCTAATTTAAATCGAATTATATTTTTGGTGAATAAATGTGTTTAAATATCGTTGTAAGGCAAATTACCAGGCATATATTATTTAAAATGGTACACGAGCGTTGTAAGACTATAGGTACACGCAGATCGCACAATACTGGGAATGTAGCTTGATTCATGGACTTCGTTAGGCGAACAAAGCCATTGCACTTGTTGTTTGTCGAGCCATTTCCTTTTGAGAGATTCACTCGAGTGTTACCTCTGCTCCTTACGAGCTCTAACCGTGTCCCAGAAATACTTTTTTATTGTCTTTGGCCTGTAACAGAGTTCATTAATTAGAAGAGATAGAACGCGAAATTGTTTAAAAAAATATTTTGTTTCGAATAGAACATATATCGAGATAAGATATATTCTGAAAATTTTTTAGAAAACTTTTCACATAAATAATTACAAATAATATATAGTGAAAAATTCAAAAATTAATTTGGAATCTTCTTAAAGAATCGTAATTCCTTATTGAGGACAAAATTATAATAAAATGATAGAAAATTTTATCTTATATTACCTATATTGTCCATAGCAATACTGAGAATAAAATTAAGAATTTGCTAGAATCTAAATAAATAGAATAAATATTTTAGATTTTAATCTAGTAGTTCTATTATGTTATCTATTGTCCACAATTAATTATAAAGAATATTGACAATAAAATTAAAGATTGCAAAATTAACAGAACTTTAGACTAGTGCTATTTAGAAGTTACTTAGATAGAAAATGTTGAGAACAAAGCTAGAGTTTATGAAATTAGTCTGATCTAGAGTTTGAACTTTACTGTAGTTATCCGTAGGTAAATCGAAGTTAGGAAACTTCAGATTTCAAGTCCTACTGGGCCTATTACTTGCTCGAAGCCAGATATGGCTAAAATTTTAAACGGTTAAAGTTAAGAATAAAATTATTTCAATATGTAATTTTATTATTCACAACATCGAATAATCGCAGTTAACTATCGCGTCAAAATTATACGAAGAACTATAATAATTATTAATTAATACTCGAATAAATATTATTCGAGTATTTTAAATAAAATTATTAGAAAAAATATTTTTATTTGAAATTTTGATTAATTAATTTTTCAGCTTGTTACTTGACTCTGCTCGAAGTTAACCGATGTTGGTCGACACTTCTTAGCAAGATTAGCCGAAGCTACCCGATATCAGCCGAAGTTACTCGAACATTTCTCGTTATTTTCTGACAGGGAAACCGATTGAACCTAACAAAATAATAAATTTCAGATCTTTTAT
Source organism: Apis laboriosa (assembly GCF_014066325.1). Lineage (NCBI taxonomy): Eukaryota > Metazoa > Arthropoda > Insecta > Hymenoptera > Apidae > Apis > Apis laboriosa. The sequence goes on from NW_025224135.1 coordinate 2,024,629, forward strand.
TTTTCAAATTGCTGAAAACGAATTAATATTATTAATATTATATTTTTTTAAAGTTTAAATCAATATTCGATATTCCTGCGTATTTTTATTATTAATATAATAAAAATTATAATGATTAGAAACTATTTTTCTCTGTGATTATATAAAATTCTATGGACGATGTTCGATTAAATTTTATCAGTTGATTTTTCAAAGCGTCTCGCGAAGGCATAAAAAAACGAAAGACAGGAGGAAAATTTATGAATAAGACGCGATGGAATCATTCGTTGGGATCCGCTAAGCCTGCAATTTAATTTTGAAGTCTAAAGTTCGGATTGACTCCATCTAAGGGTTTTAAAAACCGTTACGAATCGACAGATTCGTTTAAAGAATCTATATTCTACGCTTGGAATCGTTAAAGATGGAGATTCAAGCGTATTCTATAAATGTGAAAGACTTCGTTTCAAAAGATCTTAACGATTATTTGAAAAGAAATAATTTCGCATTAGTTTGAATACTTCAGAATTAAATGAAAATATTTAACTTCTTGTGATGTTATTTTATTTGAATTATTAAATTATTTTTAATATCAGAAATATATTAAAATTCAGCAAGATATATTTATCTTTTAAATAATTTTCCTTTTGAAATTATAAATGATATAAATTATTAAAGAATAAATAACGAATTCTACAATTAAATATATGATATTTACATAAGTGATTAATTACTAAATTTCATTATTATACATTAAATATCAGATATTTAATAAATTATATAATTCATAAATTAAATAATTAATATATTATCATATATTCATTATATTTCAATTAATAATAAAACCACAAAAATTCTATTGATTCTCGAAAATCGGAAGCAATCAAAAAATTTTAATCCCAATTCAATTCAATACAAAAATAATAACCATGAAATATTATTTCCTCCACAACAGCCTTTGAAAAACCATTCGTTATCCTTTTTTTACAAATTTTTATCCCGAAACAATCACTCAACAAATCACCACGCGCAGTGACGATGGCAACGGATACTTCCATAAAAAATTTAAAAGAATTTAAAAGAATTTTAAAATTTTCACTTGCGACGATCCACAGGAGTTCATCTCGAGATTTTTAAGCTCGAAATATTTTCACGATATCGAGCCATTTTACGATCACTCCCGGAAGCGGGTGAACATGGTTTCCGGAAAATCTTGGGGAAATTCGATGTTCCACTTTTCAGCTGTAACAGATTTAGTTTTCATCCCCTTCCTTGGTTATTTCGCGAAAATCGCCCATATGCAAGTGCTCGAGATGCATCGTTATAGCATGGAAATTTTAATAATCTTGTAAACTTTAATGCATTTAGCTTTAGTGCTTTTTTTTGAATTTGATGTTGTCTTCGAAGCTGGTGAAATTTGATTTTTGAGCAAAGACTTGAAATACAAATTACTTTTGTTATTGCAAATGGAAATTTAAAAAATTTTGTTCTAAATAAGTTTTGATTATTTTTTGATATTCTGTCACAATTGAAATTGAAAAAAAAAGAGATTTTACATGTACGAGTTGTGTAATTTTATTTTAAAAATATTTAATTGCGAACAATTAATATATTTAGATACAAAGTACATATTACATTGCTGTAAAATTGAAAATTAAATTATGATGGCAAAAATGATTTGGATTTTTTTGAAAAATTAATAATTTCATTATTCATAATTTTTTATCTAAAATTATCATTTTTTTTTCATTCAAGTATAATTATCATAAGATAACTAATAAATTAATCGTGTAATATTAAAATTTTAATTATAAAAAGAGATAAATAAAATAATATAATCATTAAAAATTATAATTTTAAAATAACTCACTTAAAGCACTGACTTTAAGCACTTTTACCAATATTGAAGAAATAATCGAAAGTCGATAGTTCGATCTCGTGAGACACGCAGGATTTTTCCAGATTGATGTCTCAGTGTAAAAGAACGAGACAGAGAAAAACAAAAAGAGTACTAAACCAAGACGAGCGAAACAGTGCCATCTCTTCTCGAGTCGAATCGAGTCGAGTCGAATCGAATCATGACACCCGAGGGAAATAAGTTTTGACCGATCATACATCGGCTGTCTGATCGCAAACTGGTCCCAACTATTGCAAAACCTTAACAGACAATTGACACTCTCGGTCAAATTGTTCGTTCGGAATTTCTATTTATCGACAATTTTATTTTCCATTTCTTTTTAGAAATTGGATCGGATATATACATCGATATTGTGAAATATATACGATATGGATGTCAAATTATATGTATATAAGATTCTTTCTTTTTTAGAAAGTTAAAATAGATCTGTTTTATAATAAATTTTTATTTAATTAAGATAAAGAAAACAGTTTTAAAAAAATTGATATATATTTTGATTTATAAAAAAATATTTATTAGTTTCATACGAAAATTAATTTAGGAAGAATAAAATAGGTTAGAAATATTTTAAAAAGTCAAAATTTTATATTTGTGAAAAATATAAAAAGAAACATTTTCAAGAATTAAATTAAAATTTCATATTGGAGATAAACATCAAAATTCTTAACTGAAAATATTAGAATTTATGATCTTAAATGGTTGCTCTTTTCTTCGTACAATTTTGCGAATAACCGTGTATTTATGAATTTAAATTCACGTCGCACTTTTTTTCATCATATCTCAATATAAACAAATTCCAAAATTTTATATTATCTTTTTCGACAAAATTTTATTCTTGAATTATATAAATCCAAAATACAAGTAAAATTTAATCTCACTATAAAAGTTTTCTAACCTAATCGTTAGAAAACTTCGGTATTTGGTCGGACTATTTACTTTTATTTAAGAAAAAAACAGAGAGCAATAACAATAAGGAGAAGATTTAAGCGAAGATTGCGCACAATAAAGTTTCACAAGAAAGGGAAGGAAATGCATTTTCATAAAAATTTATACGATGACAGGGAACGCATAAACGTCAAGTGCAACGTATACGATAAAACGGTTGGATCTCTAGATGAGCCTGGTTTCCTTTGTTTCCGGAATACAGCCGGTAAGTTCATTTTCTTTCTTGAAAAGAGGGCGTTTGGGATGCGAAATTAAGTCGCAGAATTTTTTCTTCGTTTTTTCAATAGTTCACTTGTGAATTTTATTCTGATGAGGATAATATGTGAATCAGTGTTGGAACAAATGGTTGAAATAACTAGAAATATTAAGAGTATGTGCATAAAAATTCATTTACTCTTTTTGAATCATCTTCAAAATGGTTTTTAAACGAGAATTGGATATAAATGGAACTCGTGAATGTAAATTTAAAAGAGATGAAGGAATTATCATTTCACTTTCGAAGGGAATGTATATCAAAAAATATCGATAAAATTTGTTTCAATATTCTAAATTGAAATTCACGTTTTGCAAATTCTGCTTTTGATATTATAATTTTTTATCTCTCTAAATTAAAAATATCAAAATATTACCTTTTAAATGTCGTATAAAGTAAAATAGAAAAATCAAATGAATTTATCAAATTCTTCAAAAAATATGTGCATAAAAATTCATTTACTCACCTTATAATCCATCATTCATAATTTATAATTAATTTAATAAAATAATAAGTATCTCAGAATTTTCTATTTACCTATGTTTACTTCTCAATTATTGGACACTACACATAGAATAACATTTTTTTTAAATAATACCACACACAAAAGTGATTTTCCATCAAAGAGATTAAGAGTGACTTTAATCAAAAACATACAAAGAAACAGAAAAAGACAGAAAAATCTAAATATACCTGCGGCGTATCAAAGCACAACGAAATTCCATAGAATATCGTATAAATATGAACGAGAGGAGAGGGCAACGCTTGTCTCTAGCCCGGAAGTTATTTGCTCGTTGGATCGACGTCGATACAAGGGAAACAAGAATCTCGACAGCCACTCGAGCGATCAAACGTCCTTTCGACGTGCCCACCAGCTACAAGGAGAGCAACTTTACCGGTTGGTTTCATGCTAGTGACATGTGACGTCTAAATTCCTTCAGTAAATTACCGAAGCCATCTTTCTCTCTTACCACCTCTATCTATCTATCTCTGTCTTTCTTTTTCTTTAGTCTGGTTATATAGGATGTCCTGTTACAAGTGAGAAGCGTTTCAAGAATGGTTTAAGATGGTTTATACGAAAAAAAAAATCGGTATAAGCTTACAAAAACTCAAGAAAGTATTTGAACAAGTTTTTTTATATAAAAATTTAGATAATTGGAAAATTCTGATTTTAATGAAAAATTAAAATTTATACGTATATAAAGCATATACATAAGTATTTTTCTCTTTTATTATCTCTATCTATTTGTTTATCTTTCTTTTTCTTTAGAAAAGATCTGTAAAGGATAGTTTTTAAATTTAAACAATGAAATGCGAATAAATAATTTTTTTATTTTTAATGAAAAAGTTTTTGTGAATATGTAATTATCATTTAAAGAAGTGAAATAAATGTTCAAAGTTTTACTATTATATTTTCATTTTTATAAGCTAAACAATTCTTACTTTCCTTTAAAACACACACTTTATAAATTACATTATTTTTCAAATATACATTTGAAACGTTTTAACATTTAAACGTTCATTTTTTATTTTTACGCATTTATTTTTGTGTCACATATGAAATTATGTAATATGCGTTTACAATCATTTTTTATTCTTATTTAAATCATTTTTGAAACGATCGCCATGTCATTTTGTATATCTACGATCTCTTTCCATCACATATCCTTTTTTTTCTTCTCTCATTCTCTTTCTTCGCATGAACAAAAGCTTGGTAGGAATCTTCGCCATGGGAACGAACCGCCACTTGGCGGAAGTCGATCACGTTGACTTTACGGGACCCGTGGTAACTGAAACGCAATTAATCTGTTAGAAAAGTAATTCTCAGGAGTGTAAGGTGCATCCAGTCGAGAAAACGTTTCTTTTTTACTTGCTCGATTCACACAGAATTCGTAAGTTTGCTGCCTCTTGTATTTTATTTTATCTTGCATGCAGGGTTATCGACGGGGATTCCAGACTTTTAGAGTCTGACGTCACACTCTGATTTAGGAATAGTAAAGGGGAAAAGTCAGGCTAAGTAGGGATTGTCGATTAAATCTATGTCTCTACAGTTAGTTTGTTCTCTCTCCACCTTCAAATCTGTATGACGTCAGAATATTGGCTCTAAAACTTTAAAGCCAATTCTTATTCTTCCTTTACTACTTTCAGTAAAATAGAATTGCGACTTAAATTTATGTTTTCCCAACTAGCTTTTTCTAAAATTCAAATCCAAAATATTTCTGATAATGATTTTTTTTTTTTTTTTATACTTTCTTAATTCTTTTTTTTTAAAAGAGAGTTTTATATTAATGTTTTGAGTGTGTTGGATATGAATGATAATAACATCTATCGAGAATTAATATTGAGAATTAATAATGTATTGGAATTATTCCAGAGTGCAATTAAAAAATACAAAGCTAACTATATAATTATAGTGCAGCAGAAATTTCTATAGTTCTATTACTTGTAGAAATTTTTTATATATTATATAAATATCTCTATAAATTTTTATTCAATTATTATAAAAATTTAAAAATTTTAAAAATTTTAAATACAAAAATTTTAAAAATGTTAAATTTGTAATCTCATCACATTCATGAAAATATATTCTAAATAAAGTTGTTATTCATCTAAAAGAATTCAAATATTTTTTTGTACATTATAATTCCATATGCAAATTGAAATGTTCTCCTGTCTATACAAAATTTATATGCGATAATAAAAGTACATAAAAAAAAAACTCATTAAAAAATTCATTAATACAGAAAATCAAAATTATATTATGATTAATTTCATTCTATTGTATTTTTTTTTTCGATTTTTTTTTTTTTTTTTTGAACAATCTAATAATTTAACGAGTATCTCTAGAAATTAAAAATCTTAGAAACATATGATATTTGTACATGCACAGATATGGAGAAAATCCTAGTTCCATATATTGTACAGCTAAAGAGCTCTCAACATGATGAGAGTCATTACAAAAGATGAGGCGGCTATGTCTAATTTTAGAATAGACCTCGCCAGTTTCAGTTGAGTTCTCTGTGACCATAAAACAAGCGTGTACAAGTGACCTCAAATTAACATTTTATCTCGCAATCGTCGATTTTTTTCATTCTAATGATAGATGTTCATAAGAATTAATAGAAAAATTAAAAAAGAAAAATTTCTATATAAATTTTATTATTAGATTGATTATTATTATGACCAATTCCATTTTTATAAATTTTTATAATCGACTCAACACTTTTTACAATCGACTTTACAATTTTATTTCTATTTAGCGATATTTTCACCGAACGTGAGACAATTATCGACGCAACGATGAATAACCGATTCATGTTACACATAATCGCAAGAGGTCGCTTCAATAGCTCAGATACGACGCGCGATGAAGTTGTTGCATAGCTGTGAATGCGGTCAGTATTCGAATCGAGCAACCGATTGCAAGACACGTGGTGTCAACGCGGTGGAGGTCGACAATATTGATTCGTAACCGCAGCACGGTGATACACTGGTCACGAATGGCCACTAACAAAGAGGAAACGAATGATAGAGGGAAACTAAAGCTACACATATATCGCTTGATAACTGAGTTAAACGCTCCTAGTTACCTCGTCACACCTTCCAACTTCTGCAATCGATGTAAATGTCGTCCATGCAGTTCGAGTCTAATTCTCATCCTCAGCGTCTTTATTCTTCTCAATGGATATTCAAGTTCTTTTTATTGATAAAAGTACTAGAAAAGTGGCGTGATGAATTTTTATGAGTGTTTTTTCTCAGATTTTTCGTTATTTAACTTTGCTCTGTCTTTTAGTTATTTCTTGAAAGGTTAGATTGAGGTTAGAAATTCTAATCTGAAAATTGGAAAATTTAATCATAAATTTAATAGAAACTTTTAATCAATTTTTCATTAGTTTTTTAATTTAATCTTAAAAAGTTAAATCATATTAATAATTATTTATATATATATATTAATTAGAGTTAGTAACTAATAAAGATACTTTAAAATTTTAAATAGAGATAAAAAAATATACAAAAAGTATATATTTTTTAATCTTTTATCAATTAAATGAAATTAAATTTGATATAAATATTAAAATATTTATTTGTAAAAAAAGATTTTTGGATTGAAAATTCTAAATAAAGTTAAGAAAATATACAAATAATATACAGAAATTTTTTAAACAAATTTTTTCTATTAAAAAAAATATGATTATCAACATTATATCATGATATACATGCCTTTTACAATTTTAAATAAGAATATTAAATAAGTCCAAGTTATGTATCTTGTTGTGTCTATTAGAAAAGATAACACTTCATTTTTCAAAATTATTCTAATTTCGTTCACCTCATGTTTTTTTACAGATATGTCATATCGAAATCATTCTTTGTTTGCGTTCATTTGAACAACATGAGATTCACAAATAAATGGATAGCTTCGTAAATTTCACAATCGGTGCTAAAGTGAAATATCGGTTTGACAAATGATAAACGTGTTACTCCCACATGCATTATCGTTAGTTTCATAAAACTTTAATAATCATTTTAATTACATTTATTCTTACGTTTATTCTCTTACGTATATGTTTGAAATAACCTTATTTATATTTGACCTTTCGACAATATTTCTCCTTTACTCCACAAGTACGAGAAATTGAAATTTAATTAATTCGATTTTAATAGGTGATTGAAATTTAATCATGTTACATCAATTAATCTGTATTTCTAAATTTAATCGAGCTATTTGATAAACGCAAGTATGAAAATGTATATAATTAATCTTCATTTTTATTTTAATTTGAAAAATTTTTAACTTAACTGAAGATTTCTTTGGAAATTAATGTTTGAAAAGTTTGAATTATTCAATTATTTGGAAAAAAAATTTCGAATAAATGATTGTCTCTAAAATTTATAAAGCGAATTCGTTAAGGATTTAATCCATCATATAATTCACAAATTCGACCGAGACGAAATTTAATAATTCCTTTTCCCATACAACTTAACACTTCGCATCAACATTTATCCATAATAAATACTATTCTCTTTATAATTTAATTATATCTTTTTAATATAGATATCATTGATATCAATTATTAATATAAAAAAAAAAACAATTTCGATTTCAATTCACAAACATCTTGTCAAAGATTATAAAAAAAATTCGACAAAAATCAATAAATAACAGAAATAGAATTAAAGCAGCCGATTTATTCATGATACATTCATGATTCTTTTTGAAATGAAAATTTCGTATAAATGCACGCATACGAGATAACTTAACCTATAACTTAATCGATCGAAGACTCTTAATTTTAATACATAGAGGATGATATATGACAATTGTATCGATTTTAATTTTCGATTCAAAAGATTATCGACTGGTCAATTAAGTTGAATCCATTGAATTTTCTTGAAAATTGAAACTAACTCTAGGTCATAATATATACTATGTATAGTATGTGTATACATATTTGTTCGAAAGACAGTCGCATGCAATTAATTTTAATGTAATCAACCGAGGTTACGTAAATTCGCTTGAGACATGAACTCAAAAAGATATATCGCACGTGAAACTGTATTAAGAATATTTACCTGGTGGTTTGAAAAATTTGTTTCGAAGTAAATAAAAAGTAAATTTAATCGAGATATCATTAGAAAATCAAATGAAAATAAATAATTTAAAAATAATTATGGGAAATAATTAATATTATAAATAATTCGGAATGGAATTTTAACTTAATATTAAAAATCAAAAATAAAATTGCAGATGCAATGGAAATGACATAGTTATATTAAAGATATAGGAAAAAGAAAAAGGAATATACTAAAAAAAAATTGAAAATTTTTATTTATTTTTTTATATTTCTTGAGAAAGCTTATGATATCATTCGATATAGAATAGGAAATTCTTTGACTTTTTACGTTACACGTTCGTGTTATCTTTATTGTTAAAAAAAGAAATAACTAATAAATAGATAATATGTTAATTAAAAGATTTTTATATATAAATATTTAACATTACAAAAAAATCTGGATGGAATTTAAAAAAGAAAGAAAGAATTTAACTAAAAGATTTTTAGAGAAATTTTAGGGAATATATTTTCATATATTTTATACAGTGATTGCTTTTTTACCACAATTATATTGTCGTTAACAATCGAAATAAAATAAAAAATAAAAACAGAACAATCAATCGTCGATCACGATGCAAACTCGTTCTAAAAAAATTTAAAACATTTTAAATTGCCAATAACTTTTTTGATCGTAAAATAAATAAACTAAAAAAAATAAATAAATTTTAAATATTTAATTCTTATCTTCGAAAATTCCTTCTCTTTTTAATTTTAAACGCTCATTTTAATTTTAATATCTTTCGAAGAACCATTCGATTATCGTCAAGCATACATAACCTGTATTATTCAAACGTCACGTTTGTCACGTTAGTCTCTGCTCACAAAACATTTTCAATGTTGCACACATATACATCCTATCTCGGTATCGACACAGAAAAGTATAAAGCCTAGCATGTGTGATCGATCAAAGAGGTAAAAAAACATTTTTTTTTGCCTCGCTTACGATATTTTCGTGCGGTGTACACATATTTTCGAGATGTGAAAGCTTCGATCATTCAAATGGTGCATTTCTATGGAATGTCACTGTATTGGAATTTCGATATCGATCATTTTTCGCCGACAAGGAAGGATAAGAATAAAAATTGACGAAATAATATAGTAAGAGATAGTATGATAAAATAAATATAGTACAAACAGTAAATATATAAATAATATAGTAATAATATAAATATAAATGGTATAATTATTGGAAAGAATTTATTTTTCGTGTATAAATAATGGAAATTTAGAGATAAGATATTAAATAATATAATGTAGTTGTAATATAATTGATGAAAAAAAATAAAAAATAAAAAAATATTGAAAAAGCGGTCATATTCGAAGAGAGATTTTTTAAAATGTAATAAAAAATTTACAGATTATCACAACAGCTCATTTAAAATAAATATCATTTACGTTGACAAAGTATTTCATTTCCTTCATTTTTATATGAAATTCCTCACGGCTATTTATCCACTTTTAAATTGGTTAAGTTGATTCGTCACATTTTTTCAAATGTCTTCTCTCTTTCGTTTCATTCAAACTTTCTTCAAGACAACTTGACCCTGTAATAAATTGTAAAATATAAATACAAAAAGGAAATTTGATTTTGGAAAATATTAAATTTCATATCTTTGTAAAATAATTATTTCGAAAGAAATTTCTTCTCTCGATAATCTTTGCAAAACAATTTATTTCTTAAATAATAAAAATCCATATTAATACCAACTTCTCCATAAAAATTCAAATACCAAAGTTCAAATTTTGTGCAAAAGAATTATTGAAACTTCCATTATCAACATTGATCTCCATAAATTATTCATCATCATCAATCCTATAATACCTTCTTGATCGTTTCTTGATGCATTTCATTTAAGGATTAAGTATGTACACACGCGTAAATGTTTTGCAATAACGCAGAAAATGTATTATCTTAATTACAACGAGGTATTGTGTAACACTTTCGACGTAACACATTCACTCACCATCCAGCTAATTTATTTGCTCACGAGCCAATGCCATCGCACGCATCATATCCAACCAGCCAATGCTCTGCATTTTTCTATCCTTCTTCGTGCAATGATCGCGCAGATGCCATAACCAAGATAACGCGCTGTGTTATTTTTATAGTTGTTCGTGAGGGAATGCGACACGAACCAGTATAACATGTGTAACGGAAAAAAGAGTGGAAAAAAAACTGTGCAAAATTGAAAAATAGGATTCTAAAAGAATTGATTATAATTTTTGTTATATTTCATTACATTAGATATTGTGATTGAAAACGGAATGATTTTAAGGAAAATCGTTTTAAAATTTTCAGAATTTTAATTGTGATTGCTATGATATTAAAGGATTTCTAAACGTTGTGGGATGTGAATATGATGGAATATTTTGAAAATGAAAAAGTTTATATTCGATGATTATTATTAAGTGCTTCTAAGGATTTTTAATTGTAACAATTGATTTGTTATTGATTGATTTGTTAAACTTTTCAGTAAAATTTTATTTTAATTTTTAAAAATTGCCAACATTCATAGTTAACAATTTTTATATCTTCATACAGGATCGAATTCAATATTGTATTATCTCAAATATTAAATCATAAAATCGAAACCAACAAAAAAAAAAGATGGTGAATACTATCGTTACACGTATTGCAATATCGAAAAACCCTTGACATTTGAATACTGGGTCAGAGTTTAGATAGGAATATAATCTTTTGAATAAAATTGGTCTATCGAATCTTCGTTCCTCTTAATCACGTTATTTAACTCTGTTAACTTCAATTAATAAATACAGAGAAAAATTTCCTCATTTCGTTTCTTTATTGAAATCGGATAAGAGTGAGAGATTGAGTTCTTAAATATACATATATATTCCAGTATAATATAATATAATAATATATAATATAATTCCAGTATAATTTATTCCGGCAAAGTTTTTAGTTGAAGAAAATTTTTTTATAAAAATAATCGATTACCATGCAAATGGAAAATTTATTAAATTGAATTTAACAAATAAATTTAATAAAACCGTAAAATTACAGGCGGGATTGTATTTTTTTAATCAGATTATCAACAATTGATTTAGAAAATAATTTGTTAATTATCTAGAATATCATATAATGATATTATCAAGAAAAGAATTATTTATTTATTTTATCTTTCAGTATAAATTGAAAATTTTAATTTGCATCAACTTTCATAATTCATTGATATGTCGTTTATATAATTCCATGCATATTCTACTATTAATTTTTCTCGATATTTTATTTAAAAATACAATTAATTTTAACTTCCAATATTCAATTTTTCATGAAAAATTTACAAAAAAGAAATTAAAATTTTTTTTATTAAAATCTCAGAAGATAAGAAAATCGTGCTATTGAAACATCCTTTTGATTTATCCCAATATCTTAATCGGTTGCCAAGATATAAGAATTCAAAATGTTCGTAGTGTTTAAAACAGTATACAGATCATGAATAGGTCCACGATCCAAAATTTAATCTTCCGTTTTATCCTAGAAATGAATATTATGTTCTTTCAGAAATTGTCTCTCATTTGTTTAGATGTAGATCACTTGTTTTGATGTATATTAATGGGATGAGTATGAGTAAGAAATCCGATAAATAACAAAGACGGAGATAATAAGCGAAATTAAAAATTATCTTTTTGTTTACACGATGATATCTAGAAAACTAAAAATCGTATTGGAATAAATGAAAATGCGTTTTGAAGAGTAAGATTTCCTGCTTTTAACAATCTCTCACTCATTGATCGGAAATAATTATCCTCGGAGTTATAGTTGTTTAAACTTTTTGTAATTTTAATAGAGTTTAGTTGACTTTAAAAGAGAAAGCAAATGATTAAAAATTACTTTTCTTTTTACACGATGATATCTTAAGAACGGGAAGTAATATCGAGATAAATGAAAATACATTTTAAAGGATAAGATTCTGCGCTTCTAATGATCTCTCATTCATTGATCGAAAATTATTATCTTCGGAATTAGAGCAATTTAAACTTTTTTAAATTTTAATGAAGTTTCGACGTTGCTTTCGCATTATTCGATTAAGGCATATACATTGACTTCTTTTCTTGGAATAGATATTAAATTCGCTTCTTATCGAATAGGCTAATGCCACGTAGAATGAGTTCGCGTATGAAGTATGAAACGACACGACAGAGTAAATTATCCGTTTCTTATTGAAACGTAATAGAGATTCTAAGAATAGAAGAGAACGTGGCAAAAGAGAGGGCGACCAAAGTTCGTGGTGAAATTACAAATCGGTCAATGCGGTGCAAGGTTGCCGAGTTTTATTTATCTATATCGATAATGTCTATGCTATTATAGATTCTATTCATAGAATTCGAAGACACACGATATATAATTAACTTATACGAGAGGTTATGAATAATCATACGTGAAAGAAAATAATCATATTGAAAAATTAATCATGCGAGTTCCTATATATCGACTCGTGTCACTTTTCGTTACTCTTTTTGCTTCTGATTATAAATGAAGTATATCTGTGTGTTGTAATGTATTCAGTACTGTAACCAGTACTCAACCAATACTGACTGAGTTAGCGATTGTTGAACCATTTAAGATGGTTAATTTTGATTAAATTTATGTATATATATATATATATATATAGAAAATAAAATATAAATTTTAATTCTATAAATGACTTAAATATAAAATATTATTATTATTATTATTTTAAAATAATATTAATTTTTTTATAAAAAAAAAATTATTGTCGTTATACTAACAGTGAAATATGCCAATAGTGTGACATTCTAAAAATTCTTAATGTTCTACAAGACTTCATGTTTTCGAGATTTGTTTGGACAACCTGAAACGTTAAAATCTTCTTTAGTGACATTCCAAATTCTCAGAATCTGCTTTGGTTGACATCAAAGTATCTTGCAACAAAGTATCTTGAACAAAATCAACAGATTTCAAGATTATCATCCAGATTCAATAGTCTTAACGTCATTGGTGAGTTGTCATAATTCTGGAATGATCTCCACTTGAATACGTGATGTTATTGATTAAAATCATAACATATAAAATTTTTCTATTGAAATGTAATTCTTTTAATGCTGTAATATTTTTAAAAGTGTTTACTGTTCTCTCTAGCTTTCTGCCATGTAGTCGGTGTTTATATTTAATTTTATCATATTTTGCATATTTCACGTGCAATTTTGTATTATTATCCATTTATTTTACTTCGTTTTAATAAATTTGATAAAAATATTTCTCTTTTATATTGCTTACAACTTCATTTTTTTATAAAATTCTTTTTAATATATCAAATATATAAAAAAAATTAAATTGTAAATTATTTTAGTTTACTTTTATATAATATATGAAATTTTTATTTATTTCTTTCTCTCTCTCTTTTTTTTGAGAATTTTTAATTTTTTGCCCATTGAGAGACATATTTCTCTTTATTATGAAATTTCTGTACGTACGTACGAAAATTTTAAAAAATATTAACAATTAAAATTTTTTATCAAATATACATATCTTTCATCATATATTATAATATATTTTAATTCATCTAATCTAAATAAAAAATTTTTTTTTAAAAAACATTTTTGAAGTTATGTCAAACATACATCTTATTAGCAAAAATAAAATGCATATTTATAATCAATTGTATATTTTCATATATAAATCTGACAAATCTAACAAATAATAAAACATTTTAATTTTACTATTAAATATCTTTATTATAATTTACTTATTACATGATGATTATTACCTACAGAGAGAGACATATTACCATCAGAGGTCTACATTTTTTAGCATATCTATCTACATCTATCCAAACTCGTATTACTATTTTCAATATTTATCTACTCTCACAACTATTATTTGATATGAATACCAGTATGATTTTTGTGATTCTTTCGCGCGTGTAAAATTTTGACAAGCTCAATTTGATGCCTGGCTGCATTTCTATCAGCGAATCGTGCGAACGATTGAAACAAGTAAATTCAGTTTAATTTAATCGTCGAAAACCACGCAGATATTCTTCGTTTCTTTGTGCGTTGACCGTTTTTAATTGGTTAACTGGATATTCTGTCATGTGTATTCGGTGATTTCAACCGAGTAACAGTCGCGTTCATTTATCTCTATTTGCACGAAATCAAGGCATAAATATTTTTGGATAAATATTTGTGGATAAATATTTTTACAAACATTTGAAAATTGTTTTTGCTTGTTTTTTTTCATGTTTTTAGATTTTTTGCGAATTCTTGTATTATTGGCGAAATATTTGGATTAGATATTTTGTTTTAAAGATTGATGAATTTTGGCGGAAAGTTAGGTTAGAATTTCGAAAAATTGTTTGATAGTGAAATTTTTTTCAATATAGCTTAATTTTAAAAATTAAATTTACCAATTTTATTAATATATATAATATATATATAACTACTATATATAAACTATATATATAAACTACTTGTTGCTTTATTTAAAATGGTTAAATAATAAATATAGATATTTACAAAATATATATATATGGAATTTGCAGTTCTAAAAGTAAACAGACAATTTTGATAAGAATAATGAAACACAATAAAAATAAAATACTGATATTTAATTATATTCAGATATTTATTAATATATGACAAAATTCTCAATTATATTTTTTATTTTACAATTATTGAACGATACATACCAATCTTTCAAAAAATTATTTTATTATGTACAGTTGTACAGTTCTTGGTTAAAAAATTAAAATCGCTCACAATTCTCAATATTTATTTTAGTCTATCATTTAATGATAATATTTATTAATTATTATTATTATATTTATTTATATATATTAATTATTCTATGTTTTCTTTATATATCCATATTTTAGCATTTTTTATTCTAAAAAGTTTTGAACATGATATTTGAAGTTGAAATATCACTTTTACACTATATTAGAAACTAATAAAAAAATAATAAGTATCTCAAAATTTTTTCCTCATACTTTTTTAAATTTCTAAACAATAAGAAATGAAGCTGAATTGAAGATTTCCTCCAGTTTTCCAAATATTATCAAAAATGTTGAAAATCATTGTTCAATTTTTCAATCAAAAATTATCGATGAAAGATTAATCAAATCTCCAATTAAATTACTTTCAATTCTCCAAATCTCACTAAAAATGCTTAAAAATTTTAAAAATCATCGCTCAATTTTTTTTCCAAAAATAATTTACAATGATTCTTGATTTTTTGACTTTCGCATTGTTTTTATTCTCTTTTTTTGCGAGGGCAAGGAACGAGCCATAACAGAGGAAAAAAGGTTTCGTGCAACGTTGCGGTAATAGCCCAGCTTTCTCCAACGTTGCACGTAACGGGCCGTAAACCCGTCGTACTAACGATTGCTAATGCCTTCGAGGTAAAGGAACGGTGTATACGAAACGACATCACGCGAACCGGTGCATAAGCCACGCCATGAGTGGATAGATGGGACGTCACAAGTCGAAACTTGGTGCTTCGTGTTCGTCTTGTCTTGAAAGCACTGTTTCCGATTCGCATTCGCGTTGTGGATTAACCAGCTACGGGCGACACGTTGGAATCCGGATCACGAGAAGAGAAGTGTGCGATACGCAGGAGTGTGCTTTGTTTTGAAACAATAAAGGTTTGGAAGACATACGTTAAATAGAAGATTAAAAGTTAAATTTGTATAGATATTATATAGTAATATTTTAGCATTGGATTCAAATTTGTTAAGTTCTATTGGATCTGCTATTATCAATTATCCTTAAAAAGAAAATTACGAAATTGGATTTACGAAATTGATACGAATTGATATAGAATGAAAGTTTTAAATTTTAGGTTATATTGAAGTCGTTACATCGTCTATTATTTTCAGTTTTTAAATAATATTGAAAACAAAGCTAGGAACTGTGAAAATCGTAAAGTGGAGATTTATAACTATAAATCCTATTAAACCTAGTGCAATGTGAAGAACAAAACTTGATTGCTTATAGATAAGGCTGAAAGCGAAGCTTGGGTTTCTGAAACTACTGGAGACTTGAAACTTTATTAGATTTACTATAAAGTTGAAACTTATGAAATTATTGAAGTGAAGACTTCAAATTTTAATCCAATTGGACCTATTACTTTGACTAATGTTCTTGGTTGTCTATAAGTAATACTGAGAACAATATTGGAATCTGTGAAATTAATAGAGTGAAGATTTCAGATTTTAGATTGAACCTCTACAGTATTGGACCTTCACTGCCCGAGACTATCCGATGTTAACCGAACTCACCCGAGCTTTTGCCATTCTGAAACGTTCATAGAAGTGGAATGACGTTCCGAAATATTTGGAATAATAGATGCGTAAATTCGAATAATTACGCATTACGTAATTATTATGGATTTTCATTCATATAAACAAAATTCCATTAATTAGAAAATTTAAATAAAAAATTTGAATTTATTTTTATGTGAGATAAATCTTTAAATCATTCTTTAATCAATTTATTATTTATTATTTCCAAAATAAAAATAAGCGAAGATTTAAATTTAATTTATATGAATTTTAAAATAAATTTTTTTAATCACATTACATAGATGTATTATAATGTGAATAATGTATATGTGTATAACACGATGTATCGTGTTTAATATCTCGAATGAATCAGTTTGCGCGCGATAGTTAGCGAGACGATAGGAATTAAACGCTTGTCCGAAACAGGCGTAGACGCAATTATGAGCGTTTAAACCGATGCTGGACGAGAATGTTGCAATCTGGAGTGGAGTTGCGGACAGTCGAGTGGTGGTAGGTATATTTGGTAGTCTCATTGTTCTCGTTTCGAGTACTATGAATGATGTAAACTGTGAAATCTTGTTATTGGAAAAAGATTATGGTTATTCAACTGTGATTATTTAGCTTTTTTTTTCTTTTTTTGATATTTTAAGGTTATACTCAGTGGATAAGTAATATTTTGTGAGAATTGATTCAGTTGTTGCAATTATTAGTGGAAATTTAAATTTTACTTACTATCATTTGTGGTTACTATAGTTTTAATAGCTTTTCTTTTTTAGTTTCTAGATGATCATAGTATTAATCATACCTTTTTCTAGAAAATTTATGATCAATTTCTATTTTCAATTCTTCAACGATCGATTTTAAGATATAAGTAGATTCTTTGCTCTAAATAGATATTAGAGGCCAGGGACATAAAGCCATTTTGTCAATTGTTTTTCTGCGTGCTCTTTTAATTTTATAATATTCATTATTATATCACTATAACTTAGTAACAATGAATCTAATTTCTGATCTATAATCATAAAAATATACAACTATTAGATATCAAAAAGACAATTAATAAACAAAAGAGAAATTTAATTAAACTAAAATTCTCCTATTCTAATAATAGACAAACTAATCCATGTTTAATCACATTTAAAGCATATTTCATAATATATACTCATTCATAAATAATAGAAATACAACTTTTTTAACATTTTCATTCCTAAATACATCAAAAACTATTTCTAGATAACTTGTCTAGATAAAACTAAAATCACTTAATTATATCTTCATTTCTATTCAAAAATTTTATCAATGCTACATACATATATTTCATCTGCAGTTATCCTATCTGCAAAAAAAAAAAAAAAAAAAAAGAAATTATCACCAATCACTTTGATGAGATCAATCGCAGACGGAGCATATTAACAAACTCCATTCAATTCGAATATCGATCGTCTTTTCCATTCTATCAAGCAACGGTTTCCCGATAACTCGCGATCGGTAGGGCGCAGCCGATGGACGATGCGTCATGCACGATATTTACGAGCCACCTGACGAATGCTTTTATACACCTGAAGGAAATTCGAGCCGAGCGTGATTCCGTGGAGCATCGGACTTATGAATTATGCAACTTGTCTCGTTTAAACGATCGCCTCTACCTGCATTACCATCGATCGGTATTGCAGTGACTCAATATGCGACATTTTTAAGCTCACGATGTATTCTTTAGATTGTGTAATTTTATTATTCTCATGTTTTAAAATAGATATGGTTCTTTTTAAGAATTTGAGAAAGTTTTATATGCTTTATGAAGTGATGACGAAATGATTTTGATTGTTTGTTTATCAAGTTTGATTGTTTATCAAATTTTTAAATTTGAATTTTTCTTTTTTTCTTCGAGCACTGTCATTATTACTGTCAGATTAAATATTTTTAAATATCTTGTATTTAAAATTCTGATGCTTTTTATAAACATATTTTCATAATAAGTTTGGTTATTGAAAATGAAATAGAGATTTGGTAGCCAAGTTAGATGAAAGATGTTTATCCAAAGCTTGTTATAACAAAACATTTAAGCACTAATAGTAAACAAACAGGGGTTGTTTCAATATCAATAAATCAAGCAATCTTAACCAAGAAAATGGATAGGATCCAATTGTTGGATCCTTATTCAACGATTTTTATTCTTTTGAGAAACAAAACAAGCAAATTTCTTGTTAAAAATTCTTTTGTCTTACATATTAAATATTTTATTACATAAAAATCATAAAGACATTTTTTCAACAAAACGAGAATATCAATTCAATATTTCAAATATTTTCATTTAAATCAGGATAAAAGTTTAACAGAATGTTTAATTTCGTTTCAGAAATCATTGACTCGGATCACTGCCAAAACGATAATACAATTAAATATAAAAGAATCAACTGAATTTTTTCATAATAAATTTTAATCATGCCGTGCAAACAATTCAATTCTTAAGTAACTATTAACAATTCTAAAAACATCAATAACATGGAATGGAAAAAATTTTATATTAATTTTACAGATTGTGACAAATAACATACGAAATGCAACAGTATATCCAAAAAACTTCTCCAAATTCTGAAATCAAAAATTTCTCTTCGTTTTCAAAAATAAAATTTTCAAAATATCACAAATGAAATCTTAGATCCACTTATATATTCTCCCCTCATAACACGTTACAATTCACTCACATTAGATAAACTGACCAAAATAAAGAAAAAAGATTAATCTCTTTATTTCTCGAACACGTTACATCAAAAAATTCATAACATTCGCATATTCAAAACTTTCTTCGAAATTTAACGTTTTCGAATTTGAAAGTTCGACAAGTTTCGAATCAAAAATTCACTCAAATAATATTCGATATATATAAATATATATATCGAAAACTTTTTTCGATAATTACGAGAATTCATATTTTCGAAAGTTTCGAGTCGAAAATTTATAATATTCCTTGGATGGATATATACAACACGCATCTGATGACTGAAAACTTTCTTCCAAGCCGAAATCTGAGAAATTCAATCCTTGATTTGGAAATTTTCGATAGTTTCGAGGGAGCGGGAAGGGGACGTTGGTGGGGGGAGCAGGATGGAGGGGGAAGAGAGAGAGCGTTCCCCTCAATTTATACAGATTGGTCCGAGTGGCGTTTCGGGTTCGAGTAACGAGGTACAATTCCGTGGCCGGACGAGTATTTCCTTCCTCGAGTGGAAAATCCATTACGCGGATCCGGCCGAAAGGAAAGTGGACGACACGTGGACGTGTATAGGCGTTATCTGATTATCTTGATGCTGATGGATTATGCGCCCCTTTTTGAAACGTATAATATAATATGAATAAGAACAGGAAGCTTAACTTTATTTTACTATTTTATTATTTATTATATATTATAATATTATATATTATATTATATATTATATATTATTTATTATATATTATATTTATAATAATAATGCCACTGTATTGTTATTAAATAATAATGTACTAAATAAATACAGGAAACTTTATATTTAAAGATAAAAGTTTATAATTATAATAATAATAATAGTAAAGTATATTATTATTTAATAATAATGTATTTGAACAAGTATCCTTTTTCTTAATAAATTATTTATTAATGCTATATATATATATATGTTAATTGAAAATTTTTATATTGAATTTTTATATTTATTTTTATATTTATATTGAATATGTATATTTCTAATTCTTTGCATATTTATTTATATTTCTTATTCTTTGAGATGAATAGATTGATGAGTTTGGAAGTAAAAATTACATATATCAATAAATAATTAATTTTTCTTCGAATGTAAAATAATCACATTAAGATAAAAAGTATAAAAAAAAATTAATTTATTATTTTTAATTTTTGTTAATAAATAGTAAATAATAATCACGTTTTTTTTTAATAATATATAGAGTGTTTTCGAAATCATTGGTGAATTTTGCATGCAAAAATAAGTGAAAAAAAAAAAAGAAAAAAGGAATAACACCAATATCTCCGTATTGGACGAAATTTATTTTAAAAGATGAATTGAATTGCGGTTTAATGGTACAACGTGACGTTTATTACCAAGAGAAATAACATTATGGTGGAAAGATAAAATTTATTACCAGTTTATTTCATGGTATATCGTAATTTTTGTTAGAAATGGAAATTTTTTTATTCTCGTGTTGAATTCATACGTTTGATTTGAATTTAACTACAATTAAGGTAAATTACATAAGAATTTGAAAAAAAGAAAAATTTTGAAGGATCTCGATATATATAACGATTCGAAAGTAAGTAAAAAATTTCCTTTTTCCACATTTCCATTTTCAACAAATTCACCACCAAATATCTCTCGATAATTTCTCTATATTCAATTATTTTTGGAAAGGAAAGAAAAATTTTGAAGGATCTCGATATAATTTAAAGACATACAACACAGATTCAAAAAAGATAGAAATTTCCATTTTCAACAAATTTACGATAATTTCCCAGAAATTGAACAGATGTAGGGAGATAAAATTGCTCGTGCAAGAAGGGAGGGAGGGAGGGGGGAGCGGATATATTGGCGCGGGCAGAATCACAGTGATGAAAGGAAAGGGGAAACTTTTCCGTTTTAACGAAATTAATGACTGCGCTCTACTCCTGTTTCGGCTGGCAGAAGGTCAATTCCTTTGGTAACGAGTTCCGGAAACTCTTTTTCTTTTACCCGGCTGCGTGTCCCCGTGAAATAGGATTTCCACCGCATCAAATGAATTAATCCAAACCCTTTTACCGACTGTTTAACCACTAATTGCGCGCGATTGTGCATTCGTCAAATCATAGAAAATGATAAAATGAAAGTAAAAGTTGAATCAAGAGGATTAAGATATAATTGTTTCTTTTTTCTATTACTTTACTATTCTGATAAAGTAAATTAAATTCAAAGGATACAATTTTTGCAATTGTATTATTTAATTATTAAATTGATTATTCATATTGATTATTCATATTTTTATTATTCAATAATTTAATTACAACAAAGTTGTTGATGTTCGTTTTTACAAAAAAATTCAACAATCAACTATTCTTATCTTGTTTAAAACATGAATCGAATCTTTATTCATATATTCTATTTCTTTAATCGATTTTTACTTCCAAACTCAATCTATTCATCTCAGAGAATAAGAAATATAAATAAATGTGCAAAGGACTAGAAATATACAATATAAAAATTCTCACTTAATATATATATATATATATAGTATTAATAAATAATTTATTAAGAAAAAGGAATATTAATTTATATTTATATATAAAAATAAACACTTGTTTAAATACATTATTATTAAATAATAATAATATTATTTTTATTATTATTATTATAATTATAAATTTTTATCTTTAAATATAAGTATAACTTATATTTAATATATTTAAATATAATATAAATATAATAATATAAATTAAATATAATATAATATATTTAAATAACTTTTATCTTTAAATATAAGTTAAGTTTCCTGTATTTATTTAATATATTGTTATTTAATAAGATATTTGAGATATTGGTGTTATTCCTTTTTTCTTTTTTTTTTTTCACTTATTTTTGCATGTAAAATTTACCATGATTTCGAAGACACTCTATATATTATTAAAAAAAAATGTAATTATTTATTATTTATTAACAAAAGTTAAAAATAATAAATTAATGTAGTTGTTGTATTGAAGAGATTCTTCCATTGAGATTCTTCCAAAATTTTTGTTTCCCTTGCAAAATTAATTATAATATCGAATATTAACTCTAATTCTTATAAAAAAAAAAAAAATTGTGTCGAAGAATCCTAATTTTACAACGAGATCGTTTTTTTTTTTTCATTAAAAATAAGAATTAAATAGAGATTAAATTTTCTTCAAAATTTTCTCTCAAATAATTAATTACCAACTAATTATATGATTAATAGTGCAATTTTTTGATCACAAAAAAATTTGGTCGAAGTAAAACAAATAAATAAAGAACCGGGTAAATCGGATTGGAAATACCTGATAAGGATGAAACGAGCGTTTTAAGTATTAAAGAAAGTGGCCTCGATTATTTCGAGCCGAGATCAAAGAGATCGATTTTACGATTGCATCCAATCTCAGAATTCGCTAGCACGTACAAATTGCCCGTATCGGATCAATTTTGGACTCTCTCTCTCTCTCTCTCTCTCCTCCTCTCCCCCCTCTCCTCAATTATACTGGAAATGTCAACGATCTAAATTCTCGAGCCACATTTTAATTAAATATCGACAGGTTGACTTTGGACCGAGCGGAACACATTTCGATTGTTAATTCATAGTTTACCAATGTTGCGGGGTTGCCATCATCAAAAAGTGACGTGCCATTACTGGCGAAACTGTATAAACAATTTAATTTGCAAATTCCCAAATGATGTATAAAATTTAGACGTATTAAATTAAATTGTTAGATTTTTTTTTGTTGTGTAAAAGTTAGATTAAATTAAATTAATAATATGTTAAATACTGTGCATAAGATTGTAAGTAATTAATTGATAGTTTTAATTGTGTTAGTTAATTATTTAGGAAGTTGTAGAAAACTCGTCGTAATTGTAACTATTATTTTGTAACAAATTGATTATCATATTCCATAGAATTATTAGAAAATTTAGAATAATCTAAAATTGAATTATATATTTTTAAAGAGGAAATATTTTTCAAAATACTTTTTTTTTTCTAGAAAGATTAAAAATATTTCACAGGATTTATGAATGTATATATATCATTTATCTAAAATTTATGTTAATATAAGAATGTAGATATACGTGCGAAATTCATATTATAAAATGAAAAATAATATCTCGAGTTTTCGCTTAACTCGACGTGTAAACGTATAAATAGGCAAATCTACGTTTAAAATATTTAAAAAATCCTCGCCTCACGAAGATAAATAACTCAATTCTTACACGCAAATGCCTCTCGAGATCGATTGCTATCAAAGTATTCATCGATTCGCCATGCTAACAAAAAAACAGAAAAAAAGAAAAAGTAAGTAAAAAAAAAAAGCGATATAAAGGACGATTTATTCGCATTTTCATGCTGTCATCCTTGAAAACATTATCTTCGTCGTTCTGTCAAGTTCCTTATCCACGACAAAAAAGTCGTCGTTGGCCGGTCGATAAATCAAGAAAAACGAGATGTCGACGAAAAATGCGCCTGGATGCTTGGAAAAAACGAACGAATGGCCAGTGACAACTTTAGATCAAATTTTTTTCGAGGTGATATAACTCGTTTCTCATCCCGATTTAGTTTCGTTTATATGTTCGAAAAAAAAAGGAAAAAATATTTTTAAAAATGAAAATATATGGAAAGAAGATTAATTATCAATTTTCTTATGTAGATATATTATAGTATTCAATTCTTGTTTGATCACTAAAGTTAAGCACAGTTAATATTTGAATAGATAACCACTAATTAGAAACACAATGTTACATTATAGATAGATAGTTTGAAATAACATCATAACAATTGTAGGTCGTCTGCTAATGAACAACAATAATCAATACTGATTAATAATAATTAGTATTCTTACAAGGAATCTTAATATATATAGGTTTAACAATATTTTTCCAAGAATATCGTGTAACATAGAATGCAAATTCAATTTTTTAATTAAAATTAAAAAGAATTTTAAAATTATTTTTAATTTTAATTTTTAAAATTAATTTATTTCTTTTTAATTTTTAAAATTAAAAAGAATTAAAATTAAAAATTTTAAACCGCTAACTTCGCAATAACTTCGAAGGCAGTTACTTCCAATAAAAAAAAAAGCGATTAAGATAAATGAGAGAACGTTACGAGAACCTTGTCCTTTAAAACGCATTTTCATTTATCTCGATACGATTTTCGGTTCTCGAGATATCAACCTAAGAAGAGAAAGTAATTTTTAACCATTTATCTTAAAGTCAATTAAACTTATTGAAATTAAAAAAAATTTAAATCGCTGTAACTCCGAAGATAATTACTTTCGATCGATAAATTAGAAATCGTTAGAAGCGCAATACTTTGCTCTTCAAAATGCATTTTTATTTATCCCGATATAATTTCCGGTTGCCGAGATATCATCGTGTAAAAAAAAAGGTAATTTTTAATCGTTTATCATCTCTATTCTTGTCATCTGTTCGGATCTCCCGCTCGCACTCATCTCACTGACTTATTCCAAACTGTAGACAAGTGACAGATTGCTGGAAGAAACGTAATACCTATTTCCAGAATAAAATAGACGTCAAATTTGGATGGTTTATTCGTTCATGATCCGTAACCGATTGAGATATCAAGATGAATCAAAAATTAATTTCAATGGCATGATTTTCTCTATATTCTGAATAGATTTTGATGATAAAATTTTTAATTTCTTGATTTGGATTTTTATATGAAAAAAATTTTATTTGCGAATACGATGATTGTTTGAAATAAAATATTTAGAGATTTAAATTTTCTTGTCACTTGAGTCGAGTAAATTTGTCTCAATAAATATCTGTCAATGTATATATCATGATCGATGATAAGATAAGAACATTGGAAATGGAACAGCGAATGAAACGTATTTGCATAATTCTGTAAGTGATGAGTGAAGCTGTTTTGACGTAGATATCTAATGAATTATTCAAATTTTGATATCGTGTATAACTAGAATATTGGTATCGGAATATTGGTATCGGATCTGAGAATCCGATGGATGTTGGATGAAATTGAATCTCTTGAAGCATATATTAAAATTAAGTTTGGTGAATCTATCCATATAAACTTCATGATAGCCTTATTTTTGTAAATTAATTAATTAAAAATATCTATTATACACATATTTATATAAAATTTTTATAAAATTCTATATTTGTATAAAATTCTATTATTATAAAAATTATTATTCTCGATAATGTGATAAAATTATAATGATAACATAACGAACACGTTCTTGGCAATATTATTCCACGTGACGAAAGATTCTCTAAGAGATAGCTTCTTTGAAATCTTGTAAAACGTTTATCACATATACACGAACGAAATGATATTTTTACTCTAAAACTATATAACAAAAGTTATTTTAATAATAAAAATAAATACAATTTCGATTTTACATTTTTCGTTTTAATAATTGAAAGATAAAAAATAATTATTCTCTCTTTTCTTTGCAAATTCATCTCTCGAAATATTAAACACGATATTTTCAAAAATCGAAAACAAAACATTTTTAAAAGACAAAAGGAAAGAATATACGTTCGATCAGAATGTCGAATTCTTTTCACGTCATCGTTCACTCGATCGAGCTCGAAAGGTTTCCTCGTCGATTGACGATATCTCTGTCTCTTTTTATTATATCCCTTGATCTCATACGCAAAAAATGATCAAATACGATCAACAATCGATAAGAATCGATTCCACGCGAGTAATCATCGTTCGACCTAACCGTGCCTGTCGTGACATATCTAGGTTAAAGAACCAGTTCAACAACATGAAACAATCGCATACACGGTGTGTCTATAAAATTTTAATAGAGATAATTAAAAATTTATACATGATCTCTTTCCAACTTTGTATATCTAAATATAGTCGATGAATTTTTATGTAGAGATTACTTACAAGAATATTGTTTAATTGTTTATATGTTACATTGAATTGAATATTCTAAATAAAATTCAAATAATAAGAATTTATTCGTTGAATAAAATTTAATTATACTTGGAAACGTGACAACAGAGACGAAGTTTTGCATAAATTCAGGTATTATATTTATTATTTATTACTACTCTTTGAAAAAAAGAATCAGTTCTAAGATTTCAATTGTGATCTGCTCTAATAATTCGATTTACGTTTAATTTTCAATATAAATCGTTAGAGAGTTAAAAAAAGTTACAATGTAAATTTTTTCTCTGGTAAAATGAACTAATCTCTAATGTAACAAATGGTAATAATCTTGTTATTTAATAATAAAAACGAGATCGCCACGCCATCTCATGGGAGCTTTCGAAATGAATGCACTCCAAGAAAATGCTTTCAATTGTGATTGTTGGAGGTTAGGCATTGACGATATTTCGACTCATGATTAACAATAGAATAAAGGTGAAAGGAAGAATTGAATAGGAAGAGTTGTTATTCTCAAAGGAATTATCAGTGTTAGGTATAATATAAGTATATTATTAAGTATAATTAAACAGAAATTGTTGCATTTATTGAGTATTAATTCTTATTTGCTTACGAATAATATTATTGAAGTCGATGTATGCATAAATGTCATTTTGTTTTATAGTTATGAATATTATTACTTTTTATAGTTTTTTTTTATTCAGTTTTGTTTTAAATATTAATTTAAATTTATATTAATTAAATTTGTCACATTTGAAAAATTCTATCCTTGTGATATTCTATATGAATATAATAAAATATTCACATTTAAATTAACATTGTAAACAAATTTGTGGCACATGAAGGTGAAATTTATAATAGCAGGCTTGTATATATAACATATAACATCAAACATATAGGAAATTGAAAATTTTTCAATCTCGATACTGTACATAATATTGGATTTGTTTTCGATAATTAAGATTACTTAACCTATGAAACCTATGAAACATCAGATATTAATTTCAATTTTTTTTTTCTTTTGCAGAGTTCGTGTCGAATATTACGTGAACGAAAACACATTCAAGGAAAGACTTCAACTGTATTTCATCAAAAATCAACGTTCGAGTAAGTACATCGAATAATCTTCATATTAAATGCATTGAATCACGTTTTGATTTATTTCTACAATGTTCTTTCGAATTCATGAATAGAAATCAGAATATTATTATATCTAAATCAAATTGTACAAATGAATATTAAATTTTTAAAATAAAATATTGTTCATATTGTTCATGTCATCTAGATTATTTATAAATTCATATTCAGATATATTGATACAAATATCATTTCATATAAATACTACACAATATATTATGTCATCATTCGTAAAGATCATTATTGCAATTTTAAATAAACCTTTCTATTTAATCAAATTTTGCAATTTTGTTCTGTTATGTGGTTATAATATTATAATTCATATGTTTTTCCTAACATAATACGAAAAATTTAAAATTGATCGATCATGAACTCGCTTTTCTCAGAGTAGTTTGAAAAATAATCTTTTCATCATTCTTTTTCCACCATTGTTTCTCTGTTCGAAATATTTTATTTTATTTCACATAAAGTTTCAAATTAAAATGTTAGATCTACAGATTTATTTTAAATAATAATTTGTTTAAAGAAGTAAATAAATGTGTATTATTTTCTTAATAAAAAAAATATATTCGCTGTTTTGTAATAATATAAATAAAAAAATTTTCAAATTATCTTTATCGAACACAAGATTACGTTATGTTTTTATTTTTATGAATTTGAAAATTTCTTCAAATGTCGATATCTGTATTATTCATAATACTATTAATATAAATATTCGATATGAACTTTCATTCAATATCACAGTAATATTAATTACAAAGATCTATTCGAGCTTTTGATTATGAAAAAGAATTCTAGAATTCTTCTTGAAAACACATTGCTCTTTGTATATCAGAACGTAATTTCGAGAGGGGAGACGTCTATCGGTGAGATATATAATCTTTTTTAGCCAATGTTATCGTGTCGATACCATGAAAACTCGATCTTACAGATATCGATTATTTGCATCTATCAATGTGTGCAAGAGATCAATACTTTGCCATGTTTCGTACGAAGGAACGATTAAAAATGGCTCTTTGTAAATCGTGAATATCGATAAATTTTCAACCCAGGGCATTCTTCACTCTGTGACAAATTCATTCTACCGATTTTCTCGTAACTATTACCCTATCTATCTATCGGTGTTGACATTCTCTGATAACAAGAATCGAATAAATTGCGCCAGTTTAAAAGTTAAAATAAAATATTTTTGTGAGAAATTTTATAGTAGAAAATTTATTTTTAATGGTTTTCTAAGATAAAATATATAAAAATAATAATAATATTCGTAATTGATTTATGCAATTTTAATAGAATAAATTCTTTATTTGTATAGCTTTAATAATCAGCATTCTATTTTTTTAAACATTTTTAAACAATTAGATTATGGTAGAATGAAATGAAAGTATATAATATTAAAGTTGATATCTATTTTTTTTACTAATATACAATTTTTGTAAAATATTTACTTAAATACAATATAACCAAATAATTTTTTTATATATCTATATTGTATAATTAAAAATTTTTCTACGATAATTTTTGTTACGATATTTTGTGTTTTAGGTTTGAGGATACGATTGGCTAATCTATTCTTCAAGTTACTAACATGCTTCTTATACATATTCAGAGTCATCACCGACAGCGATCCAACTTACGCAGCATGGTAAGAGAAAAGAAATTTGTATATAGATAACATTTCCTATTTTTATCAAAAGAGAAAAAATAATTTTTAAAAAAAAAAATTTTCTTTTCCTTTTATTATTCACAGAAAAATTTCTACGTTAAATTAAACTTTAAAAAAACTATTTTATTTTTTTATTTTATTAAATTATAATATTTCGTAGAACGAGTATCATGGCTAAAAATAAAAGAGAGATAAGAATTTGCTGGCTGAAACTATATCTCATTTTGCTATCAGGATCCTCTAATAGTCTACTCCTTTGGGATTTCCTCTGAAGCTATTCTCTCCCTATGGATTCTTCCTCCATGTTATTTTGTATCTTTTATGTTTTTTCATGCACAATGTATTTCTATGTTTCTTTTTATTTTTTTTTTTTCAGTATTGTAATTTTCTTTATAATTATTATTTCTTTATTTTTCTCTTTTTCATATATATATATATATATATATATATATATTTCATTTTTTCAATCATATTTCAATTATAAATTTCTACTAAATAATTATTTTGCAATCAAAATTTTTCTTTTGCAGCGTGATGAACAATTTATAACAAATAATAATAGAATATTTCTTTTTCTTTATTTTCCATATTTTGTTTCCAATAAATATGCATCTTGATTCAATATATAATAATAGAACATGGAACATTTCTCCACGTTTTCATCATTTTTAAACAGTATTAACTATGTTAAAAATCTTATGAAATTAAATTCCGTCGTTTTATACACATACAATCAAGTAAATTCATTTATTTCATTTATATTTAATTTTCAATTTCTCAAAGTTACAATTTATATATATATAGTAATATATTTAATAATATATATATAATAATATAACATAATATATAATAATATATAGCAATATAATTCATATGTGATAATTGCGTCCTTTAATCATCCTTTATCACTACAAATTCTTTCAAAAAATTCCATCTAGAATTGAAATAATAGCGCATATGCTTTTAAAAAATTTACTTTAATTTCCAGAACTTTATCAATTTTTATCAGGTCACTCATAAGTTATTATTATCGTTTGGAATATTCCAATTAAAATGATTGTTTTTTATTAGTTTTTAAAAGAAAATTAAATTATCATGATTGTAATTTATAATGTGACTGTGTATTCATTTATATAAAATTTAAAAATATAAAAAATTACAAAATTACAAAATATATATATACATATATATTTTAATATGACGAAAAGCATAAAATATTCAAAATATAATATTTGTTATAATATTTTAACAATAAGATAAATTTCTATTTATTACATATTAAATTCTATTTCTTTAATCATGTTGTATAAATTTTATTTTATATGAATATCTACAGACTAGGATAATCTATTAAAATTAAAAATAGGAAATATTTATTTTTATTTAATTTTTTTTTTTTTTTTTCAGTTACGGTTGCACACCAGGCAACAAGACCGAATTTCTCGTGTCACAGAATCTAACGGAAGAAGAGTTTCAAGAACATCCAACTATCAATTGGGACGCGATCTTATGGGTGAGAAGACCTTTGGAACTGTGGGTCGTCCAGGTGATCCTGGCGATAGTGTCTCTTACGGAAGCGCTGCTACTCGCTTATCTGGGTTACAAGGTACGCATCCTTTCGTTTATAGATCGTTTCGTATGTGATATTCGATAACTGTTATTCGAAAATATCTCGTTTCGCCATTGTCGCACAGGAAGTAATTCAGAATTTTAAATTTCGCGCGTTATGTAACGACCAATACTTGGCACAAATTAAACTTTATTGTGATATTATTGTATATAAATATGATAGACATTTTTAAGCAACAATTATATAAATAAACAATATAAAAAAAATAGAATATATGATGTAATAGAAAAAAATATAATAAATATATAATAGTTGTATTATTATATTATTATATAGTTATATTTTAAATAAATATAATTATTATATATAATACGAATATGATACGAATGGATTAGGTTAAGATATCGCTATGACCGATTTTTTATCGATTGATGATATGTTTTTCCTTATTTTTCAAATCGAAAATAACGAAGATATTTGCATAATTGTGCAGCAAAAAATAACTCATATACTGACTCTAACGTTATTATTCGAGAATGGAATTAAATATTTGGATAAGGAATGTAGAGAATTTTGGATGAACGTAGAGAACAAATTTCGATAATGAGAGGTAAAGTGAACGTGTGATTTTAGTGTCGTGGTTTTTCAAGATTAATATAATTATAAGTTAATTAATAATAATTTTACGAAAGAAATTCTATTTGATGATTTATTTCAGGTATCATAATAAGGAAGTTAATTTTAGATAAATAGTCGAATTTTAAAAAAATATACTTTTGCCAAGAAATCATAGACTTTTAGGTTAGGAAAGATTATTAATCAGAAGAAAGAAGAAAAATTAAAATTAAGGATAAGTTAAAAAACCAAAATTATTATTATTTAATTTTTAATACATTCTATTGAAAAAATTATTCGATAAAATATTTTTTAATTCTACAAAATGGAACATCTATCTCAAAATTTACTAATTTAATAAAAAAATTTAATAATACATTAATATTAAATATCAAATATTTAATTTAATTTTACACTATCTCGAGACAAATTTTTCAACAGCAAGCAGTATTAATAAATTAAAAAATTTTACCCGATGAATATTTAGAATTTTTAAAAAATAACCAAATTTTCTCTGCAATATGACATTTGCTTGCGAAATTCGCCGATGGATCCCATTTTCCTCAAAACTTTTCTGTGCGACAATAAAGCAGCGAGTTATTTTGCATGATGACGTCTGCCTTCTCCCTCGACGTACATTTCTCTCGTCGTCGTTTCCCTCTTCTGTGTGTGTCTCTTTTCATCTCTCGCTTCTGCACGATTCGTCGGTGTGCTCTCGCCTAATCGCCAACAATTCACTGGCTTAACGAATTAAACGAAATAAAATGGAAGTCGAAGGCTCGGAATTGGATCTACGTTGACCAGTGTGTTTTCCAACTTTTTTCACCTGCTACCATTTTACAATATTCGAATAATTTGGCGCTTGATCTCACGTGTATATAAATTAAGACAAAATTTTTAAATCCACCAGAGGGAACTTGAATCGCTGATGACCGATATGAAATTATATTATTAAATTTTTTCTGAAAAAAAGAGCTTTGTTTATTTATTTATTTTAAGATTATTTCTAAAATTTGTTGTTAAAATAAGTATTTTAGAATTTTTTTCAAATTTTAATAGAATAATAAAAAATATATATATATAATAAATTTGAAAAATAAATTTTATTTACATTGTTTAATTTTATTGTTTAAATGAATGTCAGATTATCGATTGGAACGATGTTCATTTTATTATTCTATTCTATTTTTCTATTTTCTTTTTCTTTCTTTTTTTTTCTTTTTGTATTATACATTTATGTTACTCGATTGGTAATCTACCCGGTGGCTTGGAAACGAGCATTATACCGATCGATTGTCGGTCAACATTAATTTTCAATGAGGCGACGAAAACTAGATGACACCTCTAAGGAAGAAAGCTCTAGAGATTTAAATTATCAACTGAATTCGAAGAAGTATGATTAGTTATGGAGGATTAAATAAATTTAACGGTTTTTGAATTAATGAACAAGAGGATTTTTCGCGCAGAACACGAAAAATGTAATTAAAATAATTAAATGTTAAAATTATCGTCAGATAAAAATGGCAGCAATCTTTTTTTTTTGGAATCGACTTGCAAGTTGAGAACCACTGATTGTAACAAAAATTCGAAAAGTTATAGGTGCTAGCTAGGCTGATGAAAGCTTTTTGCTTCAGAGGGGCTAGCGCTTTCTACTTTTAGGATTATAATTTTTTTAGCGCATCTGAGTGAAAATTCGCAAAAGAGCTCCCCTCAAAGCTCGATGGTTGAAAACGTTTTTCCAGGAAAGTGATTTTTAGTGCAAACCCGAAAAGAAACCATGTTTTGACACGAGTGAAAAATTCTCGAGAAATCCGCTTCTATTTTACGCGCGTAATATGGAAAATTCAGCCGAGTCATTTGAAGCAAGCTTTCCTTGCAATAAAAAGTTAAAACTACGAGATGAGAATTAAGTTTGTTAAAAAAATTGTTTCAATGTTTATAAAGTTTTTACGTTGATGTATATTATTATGTATGTTGTTGTGTTATAGTAAAATTTAGAATTACAATAATTATATATATATGGTGTTAATGTATTATTTGTCGATTTTGCAAAAAAATAAATGGAAAAGTTGATATAAAAGAATGTCGATTAAAGTTTATTTATTAAATTATAAACAGATTGCGATTTTTACAAAATCAAATTTTTATAAATATTTTTATAAAACAATAGAATTTTAATAGAGATTTGCTTTATTTGCTCGAATATAATAATGTATATTATACCTTGGAAATTTTGTATAAATTCATAAATATAGTAATTTAAACAATTGAAAGTTTACATTAGATCGAATGAGAAAGAAAGAGAGCGAAATCACTTCTGTCTTTGTCACACTGCAACGCCATTATATCACTATTTCGCTTCATAAATTTAAATCGCTTACAATTTGTATATTAACTTCTGTGTTTTTGTTTCTCTTGAATTTTTGATTCTAGAGAATCTTTGATTCTCTAGAATCGATTCTTCAAAGAAGTTCCAATATATTAACACATTATATATACATATGTCTATGTATTATTTCCAATAGTAGTATGTGATAAAATTTTTTGATAAATCTTTCTTATTTTTTTCAAATTTAAATAAAAATAATACACGTGACAAAATTTCTATTCTAATTTTCTATTCTTCTATTCATTTAAATTTATTCTTTTTTATTTTCTAAATTTTTTATATCAGCATGAAACGCTTTGCAGTTTTTGTTTATATATATTTACAATTACTCGTCGTTCTGCAATTTCGACTCAATAATATATACCAATCAAATAAATTTATTTATGAAATCTTATATCATAAATAAAAGAAGAAAATAAAAAAAAAAGGATCTCATCGTGAAAGCGATATTTTCACATAACCTATCAAATTCAAGTTTTAAAAATCGTATATATATATATATATGAAAGTTTAGGCACGAAATATAAAACCAATTTCACAGGGGTGCACTATAAAATTTTGCAGGCAGTCACGAAACACGTCGACTTTCATTCGAAAGTTTTCCTCATTTCGCTTCAAAAGTAAACCGACAAATCTTTGGAAGACTTACTACAAACAGAATGTATGAAAGTTCGAATACGCGTGCACCAAATTCCAATCTTATTTCTGATTGAAAGAATTTTTTTACCCAAAAGAAATCGAATATTTTTTTATCTAATTTGAATTGCATAAATATATTATTATATTTAAATATATTACATTTAAATTTATAAAATAAATCTTTCGTCACGTTATATAAAATCTTCATTTTCTAACCTAACTTATTATTCCAAGATAAGACTATCTTTTAAAGATTAAAAAAAAGAAAATAAGAAATAAATTTATTCAAAAAAAATAAAAAATAAGAAACTTAAACAGTTCTATTCACAGATTTCTTTTCAAGCCAAACCCAAAAAAAGAAAACAAATGACAATATCAACTATTATTTAAAACTGAATTAAGCACATTATAAGAGATTCACAATTATAAAATATATTATTAATAAATTATTATAAAATATATATATTTTTTTTTTGTTTGTACAAAGCAACAAAACAATAGCATGATCAAGACAAAATTTTGATTAGAATCGATAAATTTGAAATTTTACCATGCAAAACGTCATTGTTGAAATCACGTGAAATTATTACTCATCACATTCGAATTTTAATATAAAGCTCTTTTACTTTTCCACGTGCAGGATTTTGATAGCATCTCGACCAACGTGTGGCACGCCATCCGTTGATCGAACATTCATGGCGACCCGATTCGTCACGTTGTAACAACTGACCGACTCGATAATGCCATGTTGATATCGTGTAAAGCGTGATAATCAAGAATTGTTCATACTGGTAGCGCTCCTAAGAAATTTCAGGAACATAACTAACGAGATCATCATTGATTCACATATACTGATGCTATAAAACTTTTGTTTTGCCTTAATAAAAATCTCATTAGATCTGATGGTATTTTTTAATTGGAGAAAAATTCTTTATATGCATAATTATGTAGTACGATATAGGAATAATAGCAACAACTATTTTAATAAGAATTGCTGTTAAGAGTTTTAATCTTTGGAAGATTAAGTTATAAAAATCAAAGAATTGAGATTGATTATTGGAGATAGAAGTCACTGTTGATATCATTTGTTAGTTTAATTTGCAATTCTATTTTTTTAAAGGAATTGGTATTGGCATTATCAGCCAAATATTAATCTTCAATTTATAAATGTACTATTTCTCAGAAATTTATTATTAATTATTTATGAAGGCAAAATAATATTAGCACTATTATATTTTGTTAAGTATCTTCAATTTCCAATTTTATTATTTCTGAAAAATTAATTATTAATTATTTCTATAGTGCTGTCAGTTTATTAAATTATTTTCCAATCCTTATTCTTTTTCAAGAATTGATTATTTATGAAAACTAATTAGTGTTGGCATCAGTTTACTAATCTTCATTTTCTATTATTTTACAGGAAATGATTATTGATTATTTCTATGAAGGTCAAATAATGTTAACATCAGTTTGTCAAATATTAATTTCCCATTTTTCTTTAGTTTCCCATTATTTCTTAGAAATTGACTATTGACTATTTCTTTGAAAGCAATAGTATTGTTATCAGTTTGCTAAATAATACTCTTCATCTTTCAATTCTATTTTTCTTCAGGAATTGATTATTGACTATTTCTATAAAGGTCAATCAATATTGACATTAATTTAAATGATAATCTTCATTTTCTAACCTAACTTATTATTCTAAAATAAGACTATCTTTTAAAGACTAAAGAAAAGAAAATAAGAAATAAAATCATTCAAAGAAAATAAAAAATAAAAAACTTAAACAGTCCTATTCACAGATTTTCTTTCAAGCATATACACAAGCTAAACTCAAAAAAAGAAAACAAATGACAATATCAACTATTATTTAAATTTATTTATTATTTATTTATATTATTATTTATTTATATTATTATTATTTAAAATTGAATTAAGCACAAATTCTTAATTCCTAAATATTTTCCAATTCTTCATCATTTCACAAAACACAAAAGAATAATATTCGAAGTCTGAAAGAAGCCAGATTTCCTATGCAGTAATCTATCCATCGTTTCCAATGAATTTTACAACGTTAAAGATGATCGTAAACGAACGATTCTTAACATAGAATATATAGAATACATAGAAGATGAATTTTTATTTTTCATAAAAAAAAATTCCTCGATTCCCTTGCCAATAAATTTAACTATTTTCTTCTATATAAAAAATCCTGTAATAAAAGTCGAAGATTGCAAAAAAATAATTGGAAAACATAACCTTTAAAAAATGAAAATTTTAAATTTGTTTCAATTATCATTTATTAGTAGACGAAGTGAATATTAATAATTAAATATTGAATTGCAATTTGAATTCTTTTATATTTTTTATCTATACTTTTAATTTAATCTAGGAAAAGGTATATATAATTTTCTATTGCAAGGAAAATGACGTGAACATACCGCGCCATGTGGATTTCCTATTCTATAACATGAATATGTGTCATGAGAATTTCTTATTCTATGGCGAATGATATGATGTACGTATCATAAAAATTTTCTATTCTATAGCGGTTGATTTTGTCATGTGGATTTTCTATTGTATGGCAGCTGAAGTAAATATATGGATATGTGTCATAAGAATTTCCTATTCTATGATGGTTGACGTGTACGATTATGTCATATGGATTTCTTATTATATAGCAGTTGAAGTAAACTTATGTGTCATGAGAATTTTATATTCCATGGCCAGTCACGTGAATATGCATGGTCACGTGAATTTCTTATTCTATACAACAGTTGATTAAATTTTCGGAAAGACGAAACATATTCGAATTAGATTAGGTTAGGATCCACAATACGAGTATTGTTATCAGTATAAATTTTGGATTTCATTGCATCTTTTTACAATTTTTTTTTTATTTCCATTTTTTTGTTGTCTATTTATCACTGAGAATTTTCTTCGATTTTTTTGCAATGCTATATTGAATTTATTAAAGTCAAGTTTAGAAAAAGAGAATACAAGTTTTTCTAATATAACTAGTAAAATATATATATATTGAATATATATTTTGTAAACCGCAAAGCTTTAATTAACATGTAGGTATTACAGTACTAATTGTCTCATATGTCCATTCTCAAACCACAACTCATTAATCATTAAATTAAAACACAGATTATGTGTAAGATAGAATTATCATCCATTATTACAATATATTTTTATATTATATAATTCTATTTTCCGTAATATATAAAAGAGGGAGTCTTTATTGCATAAACGTTTCGAAGAGGTTATCATATAAACCTCCTTCAAACTTTAATATTGCTTGCAAGAGAAGTCGAGAGACATTTATAAAATTTTGCCTCGTCACGAATCTGAATCTTTTTTAGAGAATGAAAATTATTAGAATTCAAAGAATATTATATATAATAATAATATGATATTTATATACAATTCTAAATTTTTTTTTATAGATACGGTATCTATTAATTTTTAATTATATTTAAATATTGAATAGATTCAATGAAAGGTTAGAAACGTATATTTACTCTGCAATAAAAATTCTATCAAGTCCGATATTTCATACTTATCTACATACATATTTACTTAGATTCCCTTTATATGAGAATTTTCCATCCAACGTGTTACAATAATGCTTTGTGTAGATAAAGTTTTGTATTAAATTGTTCCAATTTGGAGTTTTACGGCAGTTAAAGCAGCAGTAAATTTTAGAGAAATTAAGAAATTTTATTATTCCTTTCAATTGCGGTAAATTTACTAACGAAGAACATTTTTAAAAAATCTTTTTGCATTTTTAACGATTCATTATTAGATACGAACAAATAATCAAACAAGGAAATAAATTTTTTATTTGTAAAAATAATTTATTGCATTTCAATATATAATTATGATACGTGAAAATAGAATTTTTGTAAATAAATTATTTTGTTAAATAAAATTACATGAAAATTAAAAAATTTTATATTGTTATTAATTAATTTTTCATAAAAATAAACATTTGAAAAGTTAGAAGATTTTTCCAGAACTATATATAACCTTAAAATCTTGTTTCAATTCTACTAATCAAATATCATATAACTAGAAATTATATGATAACTTTGGTAATGTTCCATTTACCTGCAGATACACGTTAATTATATAGATAGATATACATATATGTTCTAATAATTTCTATAAATATTTTTCAAAATTTTTGTATTTTACATTTAGTTCAATTAAAATGTTTTTACAATTGTCATCACAAAGATACAATTTTACAAATTTTATAATAAATTCTATAATGTACAATTTTTTCTTTGCAAATGAAATGAAATTATAAATATAAAATTTCTAAAATAATGTAAAATTAAAAGTTAAGACAAGATTAAAAAATCAAAAAAATAATAAAAGCCATACAAATATAGTAAGTTATAAATTTTATATAATCAAAAATATAATTTTACCATAATTAATTCCTCTAATTAAATCATTCAAATGTTTTTAATTTCTGAATTTGCTAATTATCCTGAAATATTTACAAGTTCTTCATCGTTTTTGGAAATAATTTTGCTACAGGAAACCGAGCAATTATAAAATTTGCGCGATGGTTAATTAACATTTATTTAATTCGCTATTTCAGAAAAAGAGAGAAAGAGGAAGGGAGTGAGTATTAAATTGGTTTTTGATAATTAAGCAGGCACCTGTTGATTTAAAGATAACATTTTGGAAATCGTTGACAAACACAAATTAAATATAATCTACGTGAACGATGGAAATTGAAAATGCAGAACGACTGTTTTTGATATTGTTCGTGGAACGTTTTCTTCTTTTAATGCACTCAGCATTTTTCTTTAAATTGTCGCTGGGTTTTTTGAGCTGTCCTCGTCATGTCCACAGGGAAACGTCTGGCAGCAGCTTCTCTCTTTCCACTTCATCCTCGAGCTGGTCAACACAATTCCATTCACCATCACGGTGAGTAATTTATCTTTTTGTAATTTTTTTACTTATTTATATAAATTAAATTACTCAATGTACAATAATATATAAAAAAATATATAAAATATATAAAATAAATATAAAATAAATAAATAATATAACAAATATGATAATATACCAAAAATAACGTTCCCATATTCTATTTTATTATTTTCTATTAATTTTCTATTATTTTTCTACAACTTTTACAATTTTACTATTTTATTTATTGCATTCCAATTAAAAAAAGAATTAATTTTAAAAACATATAAAATTGTTAAATTAAATAAATCCAACTTTATTCCTAAAAACGTCTCAAATTTTCCGTAAAATATTTACAATGAAATAAAAATAAGATTATAAGGAAAAACAATAAAAATAATAAAACAAAAAATATCAATATTTCACGTGTAAGCAGGATGTACCTATAAATTATATCAAGGATGGATAAGCAATATGGCCATTACATTTTTCAAACTTTAGCTCGAGAGTACATAAAGCCGTAAAACGGTTCATTAAAACGCTGGTTGATAAGAAACTCGGAGAAGAAAATGTCTTCCGGTCGTCTTTATATCGCGATTTTTTCTTAGTTCCATTCCAATGAACAGACGATAAAAATCTAACGTTTCACGTTCTTTTGGCACGCAATAGAAAAAGGTACTAATAAAGCCTTTTTCCATTGTACTTGGAACGATATATGATCGATTATGATGATTAACGAGATACCGACTGAGAGAGTAAAGAACTTGTTGCTTTGTATCGACTCGATCGGATATACAGTGTAAATATACATATACAGTGTAGATAATCTAGATTTACATATTTAGGTGTTCTATTTCTTTGATCTGTGTCGAATTGAATGATAAAAATGATTATATATGGTTTCTTGATTAAAGACAAGGAATATATAAAATATTGAAATTATAAAATCGGAATTATTGAATTATAAATATTGAAATACAATATTTTATGAAAGTAAAAATTAATTAAAATTATTTATTGGTATAATAATATTGTTATAAATAAATGAATGATTTGTCGATTAATGATAATAATCAATGATTAAAGCGAATAGAATCAATTGTAATTTTTTTAAAATATTTTTTTAAGTAATTCTAAAAAATAATTTAAAATTAAAATTTGATAAAAGAACATTCGATTAACAGTTATTTAATTTTTTATTCACTAAATAATTAAAATGAAGATTTTTAATTTCGTTTCACTTTATAAATTTAATAAAATTTCCAAGTATTGATCTATATTCTATTGGGATTAATTCTGATTTGAGCTTGAATAGAATTGAATAGTACCAGAGGATCGTGCTGCGAGGAATTTAATTGGCTTAGACTCATTAGTTTTGTGTCACCAACCAGTCGATAAATCCCAACTGGTTGCTTCTTGTAAGTGTAATCGAGTGTAAAATATTTATATCTAACACATGAAAAATTTAATTTAATTTAATTTAAGCCGAGAAATTAATTATTC
This sequence comes from Apis laboriosa, assembly GCF_014066325.1. Taxonomy (NCBI): domain Eukaryota; kingdom Metazoa; phylum Arthropoda; class Insecta; order Hymenoptera; family Apidae; genus Apis; species Apis laboriosa. The sequence continues at coordinate 2,065,684 of NW_025224135.1, forward strand.
TTATTATTTTATATGCATTGGATTCTTAACAATTATATGGAAATAAGTGGAATAAGTTTTTCATTTTTTAGGTCAACATTTACATCACAAGGTACATGACAAGCTATTCGTGACTTATGAGCGTAATTATATTTTCTAACGAGTTTTATTTTAAGAAGAAAAAAAAAATATTTGTAGCAATAGAAGAAATTTCTAGTATAATTCTTTCACTTTAGATAATTACGATGATAATTCATGATTATGATCATTTAATCGACAATCTATAAACTTCAATTAGCTCATAAAATACCTAAATAACTCACTGAAGTTTCTAGCTATGTTTTGAAGTCAATCAAGAATCATAGTTGAACAAGTAGTACAGACCAATTATGATCAGATCTGACAAATAGTGTATACAAAAAGTACAAATATACTAGTTATATTCAAGTAGAATAAGTCAGCCATAATAAGTCAGTATGGATGAAATTTGTCTAAGTTGATATAAATCTAAGTTGTTTTAACATTTTATATTCTTACAAAATAAATTGATAATTAATATTAGTTCTTTGGTAAATCAAAAGAGATAAATTACTTGTCTAATTATGACAAATTCATTATACTTGTCCAATCATGATTCCGGTCTATACTACTTATCTAACTGTTGTTTTAGAACAAACTAGTTGTGATTCGATAAATAGTTTGACATGATTTAGCAACTGGATAAGTAGTACAAGTGTACTTACAGTCAGACAAGTAAAACAAACTAGCTATGATGAAACAAGTAGTATAGACTTATTTATATTATTACAATCCAAGTTATAATCTTTTATATTATTATAGAATAAGGTTTTAATATTTAATATTAATTCTTTAATAAATTAAAAATAATAGATTATGGCAAGTCTATATTTGACTAATCATGATTCTATACTACTTCTCTAATTATATTTTAAAACAAACTAATCATAATTAGATAAATAATTTGAAATAATAATCTGGATAAATTGTACAAATGTATTGGTTATAAACAGACAAATAGAACAAGTTAATTATGATCAAGCAAGTAATATAGATTATTTATATTGTTATAATTCAAGTTGTAATCTTTTATATTCTTATAGAATAAATTAGTAATTAATATTAGCAATTCAAAAATAGTAGATTACTCGTCTGACTATTGGTACTTTACACTATATATATAGTATTATGTTGTAATTAAAATGTTGCAATAATAACACATTTTAAATTGTATTTTCAGCTACTTTATCCACCAATGCGAAATCTGTTCATTCCGGTATTCCTAAATTGTTGGTTGGCGAAACATTCTTTGGAAAATATGTTCGTAAGTAATTGACACATATCTTTAAGGAAAAATCCTTCGTTTTTTATTTCATTTAATTATTGCATTTTTTCAGAACGATCTGCACAGAGCTATGCAAAAATCTCAATCAGCTTTAAGTCAGCAACTTATGATCCTTAGTGCTACGTTACTGTGCCTTGTCTTTACTAGGTGAGTAGGAAATAATTGTTTATTAAATTTTATATCTGTGAAATGCAGTAAAAATAAAAAAAAATGAAATATTTTTTGATAAAATATTTTTTTTTTCTTCAATTGTATAAGTTAAAATATTCCTCAATTTATCTTACTCTGGTTGGAATAATTTTCAGCTTGCCTTTTCTTTAATTAGCATTTTCCACTTCAAACGCAAATATTTAGACAAATATGCAAATTTATTAATTTTCCAGACACTTTCTTCCATTTCTCGTTTCAAATTACGATTCCTAACGAAGTTTGGAATGCTAACAAACTCCATTCCTTGCGATGAACAAAGTTTACTGTTTCTCTCTTAAAAAAAAAAAAAAAAAAAGTTATAATGTTTTACTGTAATATTAATTCACTTATTACCTTCTTTTTCTTTATATCTCTCTCTTTGACAAAATTTATCAATTAAATGAATAATAGAATGCGAATTAATAAATTTTTGTAAATATAATTAAGAACTTGTTTCAACATTATAATAATTAATTTAGTTTGTATATTATGTTCATTTCGTCATTTTTCAATATTTACATTTTTGTACAAATGTATAAACACTAAAAGTCAAATAATCATCTCTGCAATAATTCCTTTCTTAATAATTTTAATTTTCTTTCACATAATAATCATCCATCATTGAAACGAATTAAAATTCTAACTTCATACTGGTTAGCTTTTATTCCTGTTCTATTCTCAACTATTATTCATGTTTACTTAAACTAGGTATAGCTTGCACATAAGTTATATCATATTATCCTAAAGAGGCAAGTTTGTCAATCAGAATCGATAGTTCTATTTAGAAATCCTTGAATTTCCAGTTTACCAACTATATTATCATTTGTAATTACTATTTGTAAGTTAAAACTTGTGAAAAACTTTTCACGTGAGATTTCAAAGTCTAAGAATTTAGGTTAGCTTTTAAAATTTTTAAATTTAGTTAATTAATTAATTAATCATTATTTAAAAATGTTATCGTCCTGTCATTTTTATTGAAAACAAAATTTATTTTCATATTAAAGGAAAAATAATAATTTGAAAAATGAAGTAGTAAATAAAGTAGAGTACGTATTTTTAATGTTGAATTCCCAAGCAAACAATTACCTCTTAAGCATTCAATTTTCTGTAGAATAGAAACTTCGTGTTCCGCAATCTAAATGCAAAATTGCCAGTCAGTAAACGAAATTAATTTTCTATCGATCTCATAGATAGATGTATATTCCAAAAAAATATTCTAAAAAACTTAAAAATTAACCAAATCGAAGAATATATACAGTTTCACGTATATTTTTATCAATTTCGAGTATTCTTCCTTTAGTAGAATTTTTAATTTTACGGAAATTGTTCAAAAATTCTTCGTTAATTTCTAAAACTCGAATAATTATTACTTAGTTTCCCAAACGAAATTGTTTCTTCGATGTGCTATCGTTATTGCGAGTTTTCATGCATATATACACGTTAATAACTGAAAAACTCTGGAAACTTTGGAAAGACAGAAAGCTTCGTTAACGAAACTTGATTAACAAAGAAAATTTTCGCAGTTATTGCAATCACTGCAATATATTGTAATTCACTCGTGAACTGGAAAATTAGTGGTTAAATTTGTTGTTGTTTGTATCGTCTCGCGTTTAATTACAGTGAACAGCATAAATAGACTTATAGTGTCATGGTAACTTGACACTCGAAGACTGCGGACAGTAAGCCTCACCAAACGTAATATACACTGACATAATATGCTATTAGTGGTAGTTAATAGATGTGATGAGTCCAGCCAATTATAAGAATGCGTGTGACTATATGTTTGTGTAAGTTGGCTTATCTCGCTAGCTCTACATTTTTTGCGAGTATCAACTTACCAGTAACGTACAGTACTTTTGAAAAATTATGGATATTTTAAACCTAGACTTGTTTCAATCCTATTGATTTTAAGGATATTTTTATATCATATCATAGATGAATAATAATAATTTATTATTGGTTTTGTATTACAATATATTTATTTAGTTATTTTAAAATTTTCTTCTCGATGAAAAAAAATTCATATATAATTATTTTATTGTTATAAGTCGATGAATTTCGAATTTGAATTATGAACTAAATATTATTTCGAAAATAAATAAGGATTGCAATTTTATGAAAGTGAATAATACTTCACATCGAAACAGATTAAATAAGACAATATTTCAAGATCCAAATATTTTATTTTCAAAGTCATACACAAAAAAAAACAGAATGAAATTACACGTTTCAATAGAGTTAATATTAATGTCTCATTTAATAACAAACATTTCGGGAAATGTAAGGATACAAGGATAAAATAAATAATAAAGCATTTCCAAGATCCAAATATTTTCAATCGATATGTATGTTCGAATTCGAAATATTAAAATTCTTTCGAAATATTAAAATTTGTTTAAAATCAACAAACAAGATATTTCATTTTCAAAGTTATACGCATTCAAAATAAATATGTTAAAATTACATCTTCCAACAGGGTTAACATTAAACGTGTTTCAATTCGTATCTCAGAAAATAAGAAGTAAGGATCTTAATCATGTCGCGAAAGGATGAGACCGATTGACCTGGATCAGCAATGTGGGACGGATGTTAAATAAGTAATCGTGGCGGCTCGTGCAGATGGATCGCTATCGATCGTCCTGATTCATTATTTACGGTGTAATTCTAGTAGTCGTGTACTTATAAGCTCGCCCTTGCCACTGTTCCTCGATCACGACATTGCTCGGAAGTCGTTTCTCTAAGGAGGAGGATGGATATAAGGGATAATGGAAACAAGTTGTCGAAAGGAATCGAATATAGTTGGACTTTGTGAAGTATTTTGGGAAAGAGAATGCGACATAGGTATTTGGCGTTATCACATTGGCTGCTGCATAAATGGACGAAATTGAAGTTGAGGTTAGGAATAAACTTCGATAATTTATTATTCAAAACGTAATCATAATTGATTAAGAAAGATTATAAGAAGGATCAATTATAATGACTACGAATAAATTTTAATAAATAATTATTTAAACTTTATTCAAAATTTAATTAATTAATGCTAAAGTAAAAACTTAAACTTTTTTTTTGTAAGGTATATAAATTTCAATCAAATAATTGAAACTTTAATAATTCTTTTATTGTCCAGTCAGTTTACTTAAATAAAGAAATAATAAATATAATTGTTTTCAATGAAAAATTCAATTTTGATATGGACATTTTCTTTAAAAAAATAAAAATGTTTCATCATTTGATGATAATCTATAAATTCCAAATAAAGAAACTGATTAAATATTTTTCACCTCCATGTTTTTTTTTCTTCTTTAAAATATAATAAATTAAATATAGGATTAATAAATTATTTCTAATAGATAAAATAAATTTCTAATAGAATTTTACACATCTCAATAAGTTTTTCAATAGTATTAAAAAAATTGTAATAATTCTAAAATCCATAAAAAAATCTAAAAAATAGGTATCTTTACCCATTTCTATACTTTTTCTAAACTTTTAATCAAAATAAATAAATTAATACTCAAAATTTATTTAAAAAATTGATTATTTCTAATACGTTAATATTAATTGTAGCAACTCTAAATAATCAAATCACAAAAAATCCACAAAAATTATTATGAAATATAATATCCTATTAATCTCTAAAAAAAATTGAAACCAGAATATTTATATTCATTGTCTTTTTTCCTTAATATTAAATTCCTTAATATTAAATTTACTTTCAATTAAAACTTTCAATTAAAATAAATAAACTAACAACAAAAATTTATACAACTTCAAAATCCAATAAGCTCAATTTCATTCACTTTCACTTATCAAATTTACATTTCATAGACTAAAAAAAAACTAAGAAAATGAACCTATCATCAACATAAATGATACACGCATATTTGAATATACAAAATTATGCAAAATGGTAAGCGAGCGAGATTTATTATCTTTCTGGTCCAGTTATTGCGTCGTGCCATACATTTACCTATATCACTGTTCCAGTGAAAATCGGTTGACATTCGCCTTACGTATAAGGTTGTCGCGTTTCCAAGATGTATAGCATCGCCGATACACTTCGTCAGAAATAGAGTAGACTCGTGGAGTTTACAAGGGGGAGAATATATCTCTGGCATAATCTGTATTCTCAGAGTTGAACGAGCAAACCGTGTGCTGAATCAATATTGATAATGCGGTAGAGGGTTAGCGTATTGTCTATGTTCTTCAAGACGGATGGAATAACTGAAGACTGTAAATGAGTACTGAATTAAAGGAATGTTGAGGAAACGTTTTCATTGAATTCTTTTGAATTCTTTGGATATTTTTACTTTTTAATTGAAATTTGGCTAAATGAATTTTCATATTCATCAAAGAAAATACATATAATGTTTTAGAAATTATATTTTTATTTTGGAATAAAAATAATAATAAAAAATCTTTATTACATTTTTTTATTAAAATTTAATTTGGATTTTTTTGGAGTAAGAATGTAGCTTTAAATGAAACATTGCATTGTTTTGGAGTGAATTTTGTTAGAGAAATGTGTGTGAAGAAACTTTTTATTGTAAAAAAATTTATTGAATTTTTTGGTCATAAAATTTAATTTAATTTCCTTTTGAAAATTATATTATTATTTTAAAAATAATAAATGTAAAACGAAATTTTTAAATTCATTTTTTTTTTAAAATTATATTTTTACTTTATTTTAGAAAAATTTATTAAAGAAGATGCAGTCACTTTTTTTAAAAATTGTATTTTTTTTCTTTTTCTTTAAACATTTAGGGAAGACAATTATTAGAGAAAATAGTTTCTTTTCTGAAAATTTTAATTTTATTTTTTATCAACAAATCCTTCAATACGAAAGTTCTTTTACGTTTTTTAAGCCTTCGCACTACTAATAATAATAATAATAATTTAGTGTTAATAATATTTAAATAATAATAAAAATAAATAATAATATTTAAAAATGTAAATGCAATTATTGATTCAGAATTAATGATAATTTGGAATAAACTTTGATTAAAATTCCAATATATATATTTTTAATTGAAAGAATAAAATTATTTAAAAAAAAAGAAAGCAATTTCATAATCATATAATGAAAACATTAATTGAAATGTCAAATCTAAATCATAATCTAAGTAAGCAGTTTTTAAATTTCTCTTAAATATTTCTCGCGAAGTTTTGCAGATTCTCCGTTAAAATTCACGTTATTTATAAATCAGAATATAAGAAACGTGTCCCGAAAAAAAAAAATCAAATTAAGAAGTTGCAGAATGCGCATTACTTTAATCCTCTAAGAGCTTTCCTCCTTAATATGTCGTCGAATTATTAAATTTGCATTTTTAATTTCCCCATTTACTCTTGTATTGGTTTATTTATTAAAATTTTATGTAATAAATAAGCCATTATCAATTTGAATTGAATTTAAAATCTATACAGTTAACCTAACCTAACCTAATATACTACATTATATAAAAAGAAAAATTAATTATGAAAATTATGAAAATATTTAAAGAATTATAATATTGAATAAGATTGAAAATAAATTTCAATTTTTTATAGAAATTTCATGAAAAACAATTGAATAAAAATTTTAGTATCTTTTTTTTTTTTTAATTTGACCTACATTTTATTATTTCATTCCACACTAGTGCTTAAACTTTTTTAACTTTAAAGTTATTAAAAGTAAAATCATTCGATGAAGAATCTATTCAAATCCATTCAATGCACGATTCAATATCGTTTTAATCTTTTCTCTACAAATTCAATACATATTCATTCATTGTATCAATTAAATAAAAATGTTGGCTATGAATTCCAACTCGTCCATACAAAATTGAATCAATCAGTTAATCATTTTCATCGAGATAAAATTAATCAAAATCAATATAGTAATAATCAACGTATAATGAATTAAAGTATAATTTATCTCTGAATCATAATTAAATTTTTAAATCCTTGTAAATGTTAATATATTCAATTATCTTTAAAGGATCGATTAGAAATAAAAACAAATACAAAAGTTGGTATACAAAAATATCAGTTGAGGTTTATTTATTAAGTTATAGACGATTTAAGTTCGCGTTAGATGAAGTGAGATGAACATAGAACAAGACAGCGGTGCTATAAAGATAGAACTATCTCATTCTATTGCTTGTAACTTAATAAATAAGTATTAACCGATATTTTCGTATATCTATTTTTGCATTTGTTTTAATCTTTAAAATCGACTTACAAATATATTAATATCCTATATATTAAAAAAATATTGCTAATTAACTTTAAGATGAAGCTTTAAATTCTAAAACTAAAAAAAAATAAATTTGTAAAAAGTAAAAAAATTTCTCATACTTTATTGTCAATTATCTTTAATTTATAATAAATATAAATTAATAAAAAAAAATTTTATTAAATTTTTCAAGGTGTTATATGAATATATTAATAATCTGGATATCAAAAATTAAATTAAAAATTATTTCTAATTACTTTTAAGATGTTGAAATTTTAAATTGTGAAAAATAAATTGATAAAAAATAAAAGTAAAAATTCTTGTAACATGAAATAACTCACATTATCGATATCGCAAATGTAACAAGCATGCAAATAATTTTATAAAATGATACATTTATTAAAACGAGGAGAGCGTGATTGTGAACTATTTTCTTTTTTTTTTTTTTTTTTTTTTTTTTTTTTTTTTTTTTTTGGCTGCAGATCCACGCAATCGAAATCCGTCCAATTAAAAAAGCAATATCGTTCCTCTCACTATTCAAGCTTTTTTCGTTTTTTTCTTCTTTTTTTTTTAATTGACTTGTCTATATGAACAAATAAAAATGATGAATCAAAGTATACTATCAAAATTGATAATTGTTTCTTTGGATTTTGTTTAATAAGTATATTTTAATAAAAATACATAATAAAATATGTTATATTATTAATTAATAGTAGTATTTTATCGAAATGAATATTTGTTTTCATTAAATTTGAAAAAACTAATCTTCCGTCGGTAATATGTATTTTTACAACAGCATAACTATTTCCATAATGGCCCTTTCATTTTTTAACCTGATTTTTTATTTTAAAGTTTTGAACTTTAAAAAAATCTGAAACGATTTTGAAATATTTATCGTAGTCTCCAATTTATTATGTGATATTTCAAATGTTTAAACATTTTTGTAATGAAAATATCATTCAAAACTCAGCGATCCATTATATCGACTGAGGATAAATTAAAATTTTTCGTTAATAATGTTCGTAATGTTGATTACGAATATGAAAGAGTTATAATTATTTAAAAAATCACATAAAAGGCTCTTCAAATATTTCTTTAAATTTTATGACATAATAAACTTTCTTCGATGTATCGTAACTTTACAAGATCATTATAAAGAACCACTATTTCTACATAAAAAAAGAATTCATTATACAATCACCTCATTACAATAACACAAAAATAGTTGCTCAAACATCACGAGAGAGGAGAGAGAAAAAAAAAAAAGAATTCGCACAAATATAAACCGAGATATGAAAACGAGGCCGCATGCATAATAGAGGCGAGTCGTTTGTAAATGTACCTCGTTCCTTTTTGCCAAACAATCCTTCAACTTTGAACGATTTCCATTACCTCCTCGACATTGAAAAGGCTTGCAATAATTCCAATAATTCTTTGGATCTTTGAAAAATATTGCCAATTGTTCACAATCACAGTTCAAAAGAATCGTGCATTCAAAAATAAACAAAATTATTCGTCTGATATTCAATCGTAGTGATAACTTCAATATGGCGGAGTGGTCACGTGACCAATAAGTAGCGACACTCTAATTGACACAATAATTCGAATTGTTTTAGCGTATGCGGGATCCAACATTTCCAGAGAGCTGGGCACAGGCATCTAAATTTGTTTCAAAGCACATACTACGTTGTAGTGACATTTTCCACAGTTGGTTACGGTGACTTTGTACCTGACATTTGGCCCTCCCAACTTTACATGGTCATTATGATCTGCGTTGCTCTCATCGTTCTGCCTACTCAGGTACATATTCCATTTTATAATTTTGAATATTTTTAAATGAGTGAAAATTTTTATATATATTACTTTTATATGTTGAAATATTTATTATTCTTCTTTTTATTATTCTTTTAATAAAATATTCTTGGAATTGAAAACATTTTTAATAAATTCTTTGAAAAATGATTATAGACATTTTATTTTTTTTTTTTAAACCTAATCTAATATGGAAGTAAAGTCGATAAATTTGAAGTTAAATAATATATAATATTTAATGCTTCGTATAATTAGATTTAATAATAAATAATTAAATTTCTTTAAAATTTAAATAAAACTCTCGTGGATTATACACAATACTTAACACAATTTTGTGTTTTTCGAAGTAAATATTCGATTATTTATCACTTGAGAAGCAATTGATCGTGTGAAACTTTATTTTTCTTTTAATGACGATGTTAATGATAGAAATAACGTATACTTCGATGATCGTAAAAATATTATCGATTCCCTTGAGATTTTTGTTTTAAAATCCTGAAGACCGATCATGGATAGGGAGTTTTAAATGCAAGAAAAGTTAATTAACTTTATTTGATATCAAAAATGTTATATGAACAAAATTCTGTGAAATAAAATTTCAGTATTTTTATTTTTAAAATATTGTGCAAAGTAAAATTTCATTACTTTAATATTAAAATTCTGAAAAATTCAAGTGTTTTAATGTTGAAATTCTGCAAAATAAAATTCCACTTACTTTAGTATTGAAATTCTATGAAATAAAATTTCATTATTTTTTATTATAATTCTACAAAAATAAAGTTCCATTACTTTAGTATTGAAATTTTGCAAAATAAAATTTCCATTATTTCAATTTTTATGAAATTTTATATAAAATATAGTATATTATATTTGTGCATTTTTAATTCCAAAATATTCAAAAATTTGATTATTTAATTTAAAGTAAAAATTACATTCTTTTATACTTTAAATAAATAATAAAATAATCATTAGATTTAAAAATAATGAAAACTTATAATAATTTAAGTAAAAAGAGTTAATTATTGAAAAGTAATAATTCTAAAGTTTAATCATTAAATATTAATTTTTAATACACATATATACACATATATCATAATTTCAATTGCATAAAGTATCTATATAACATATACTATTTCTCTAATTATGAACACAACTATTCATTATGACTCAAAAATGACTTCATTCCTGCAATAAACCCAGGAATATATTATACTACATACATAAAAGAGAATAATATTATATGCAAATTTTATCGTCAGCTCGTTGTCAATAATTTAGTAAAATTCCAGTTTACTGCAAGCAATTTAATTAATTCTGGTTGTCGACAAACGCTTAATTAAATCCCTTAATGATAGAGTGTAACGCAAGTACTGCCTTATCTCACTTGTTGACCGAGATCATTGACTAATGACTAGTGATCAAAGGGTAAGCTGTCGATCGATGGCACTAATTGCGATAATAACAATAACTGTGCGATTTATTGATACTCAAATATTCTGATGAAAAGAAATCTTAGGATACACGAGTAAAATAAATTAAATTTATTGAATTAATATCAAATCTTCAAATTTTTGGAATTTTTTCAATATCTCTTGGTGCGTCAAATTTTTATCATTTCTTTTTTGGAATGTATTTTATACAGTTCTCAATTTTCGAATTGTCAGGAAATTTGATGATGAAAATCGAAAGCTAAAAATGTGAGAAAGTAGATAAATTTAACAATTTTTTACATTTTTCTGCGCCAATTAAAATTTTTATATGTCAATTTTTTTTAATTCCAATGCACGATATAATATTTAATATTTTTTTTAAATTTATTATGCACGAAAAAATTTTTCACTCTTCATCATTATTAAATTGAAATAATAATTCTTCATTTTACCAATTCGAAAAACAAATTTTGACAAAGAATTGGCTAATGAATAAACAATACAAAAAAAATCATTTATTTTTATGCGACAGTTCGAGCAGTTGGCATTCACATGGATGGAAAGGCAAAAACTAGGTGGCTCGTATTCCTCGCACCGAGCGCAAAGCGAGAAACACGTGGTGGTATGCAGTACAACGCTGCAAGCCGACACTATCATGGATTTTCTAAATGAATTTTACGCCCATCCCCTTCTACAGGTGAGAAATTTGATCGTGCAATTATTCTTCACCAATAGTTATCGATTTTTCCACTCCTCTCTGTCTAACATTTTCGAAAATTTACAAAATCAAATTTAATAATTCTTCGATCGTATTTGAACGCTCTATAAGACATAATCAACTTGTAATAATGATACGAATAATTTTACGAAAAAAAATTTTCATGTTTTTAAAAATCTAAAATTTAATTCTAATGTTGAATAATATTTGAATAAATTTTTTAAATTCGTCACATTCGTGATAAAACTTGTAGGATTACTATGTTGTATTGTTGTCACCCATGGAGTTGGATACCACGATGAGAATGATTCTTCAAGTGCCAATTTGGGCGCAAAGGGTAATCTATATCCAAGGATCCTGTTTGAAGGATAGTGATCTCACCAGGGCAAGAATGAACGAGGCAGAGGCTTGTTTCGTTCTTGCTGCAAGGAATTACGCTGATAAAACTGCTGCTGACGAGCATACGATACTTAGGTTAGTTTCGAATAATCGTGATAAATAAAATTTTAATAATTTCATGAAGAAAAGTGAACATATAATAAGATTTATTTTTATTTAAAAAAAAATGGATTATTATTTTACCAATATTCGAATGATGGGCAATAGATCGTGGGCAGTGAAAGATTTTGCACCAAACGTTCCTCAGTACGTTCAAATCTTCCGTCCGGAGAACAAACTTCACGTCAAGTTTGCAGAGCACGTGGTATGCGAAGATGAGTTTAAATACGCCCTTTTGGCGAATAATTGCACATGCCCTGGTGCTTCAACCTTGGTTACTCTTCTACTGCACACTTCTAGAGGACAGTGAGTAGAGAAATGAAACGCGACAGATTTAAATTTAATCGAGGATAAACATGGATTAATTCACCTTTACAGAGAGGGACAGCAGTCGCAGGAAGAGTGGCACAGGCTGTACGGTAAATGTTCCGGGAACGAGATTTATCACATTATTCTAGGGGATTCTCGATTTTTCGGCGAATACGAAGGCAAATCCTTCACTTATGCCTCCTTCCACAGTCATCGTAAGTACGGAGTGGCGTTAGTCGCGGTACGACCAGCGGAACTTCCAGAATTTTATGAAGACACGATCCTCTTAAATCCTGGTAAATTAATAATCTAACATTTCTATCTATTTTTATCTCTAAAATTTACGAATTAACAAAATACGTTCCTACATATGCACATTTATATATCTATTTAAAAATCAAAAATTACTGTGAAACTTTTGAGAAAAGTTTTCCCTTTTATCTTAAATAGTAATAAATTCGGAACAATTCGGAAAAATTCGGACAGATTCGGCCGACATTTCGAACATACTCTCGTACGATATCTCGAAAGTTTCGTTCGCTCTCTCTCGAAGTTTTCCGATTCGTTCCGAACTTTCCCGATTCGTTCCAAAGTTTCGAGTTAGTAATCTAGCGCGTTTTTAAATATTCCATATTAAACTGACACTTCAATTTTGTCATCACCAAATCCTAATCCATTTTATTTCTGTCAAAGGACCACGTCATATAATGAAAAAGACGGACACTTGCTACTACATGAGCATTACGAAGGAAGAGAATTCGGCATTCGTGGTAGCGAACAACCAAACTGGCAGTGGGGCCGAGGGCGCGCAAGTAGTCATCGAAACAAAGACAGACGGAACTGGAAACGCGAACAACAACTCGACCAGCAACACGACTAATAATACCACAACTACGATGAATACCGGTGCTGGCACAACGACGACTACGACTACGATCTCGACTAGCTGCACGATCGCCGGTGGTGATGGGAACGGTACTGCAAACAAGTCTGGTGCAAACGAGCACCATCGTAATTCCAACAATTGTAACAATGTGCTGAAAGAAACAGCTTGCTGCAGACAGGAGACGACTTGCACGGGGCCCCGTGGACAGAGCGTGCAACAGGGCGCGCAAGCACACAGGGCCCCGCAGGTTATTTTGCAGGTCCTTCCTAGCACGCCCACACCACTCGAACACCACAACATACTCGCATCTGATGTCCACCGTGAGTGTCGCATGCGCTTGACCTTATTTTTTTTTACTATTTTACTACTTTACTAATTTTTATATAACATATATATACATATATATATATATATAATAATTCATTATCATTATTTTCTTTTGTTTTATCTTATTTGCAATACATATAGCTGTGCTTTCATATTATTCGTTTATTTATTTTTTTCTTTCTATTATTGATGGAAAATTTAATTTGTGAAAATTTTTCGTACAGTATTGGTGGAAAGTGTGGATGGTTCGTGGTGACTCGGTAAATGTACTTTATAATGAATTTTTTAAGGAAAAATCGAATTGTTTGAACTTGGATAATTGAGAAATTTAGTACAATGTATATTGTAATTTTTGTTATTAATAAATTATTATATGTAAAAGTATATTCGTAGAGCGAACGAGAAATGATAATGTAAGATTAAAGAAAATTTTATAGTTACTAAATTAATAATATATTAGATATAAATGTTTGGAATTTATATTATATGATTTAATAATTTAATTTTATTGATATTAATTATTAATTGAACATTTTTGTTATAATGCAGTTAATTTACAATTTTGCATGTAGTAGACTAAAATTTATATGTAAGAAAGAAATAAGTTTCAGATTATGAATTACTTTTTTCTTTCTCTGGATAACTATAATTTATTATGAAAAGATATATTTATTTTTTAATTCATTTTGCTTGCATTATATTATCAATAAAAATAACAATTAAAAATCTAAAAGCTTGAGGGCATGTATTAATGCAAGAAGTGTTTTTTTCTCTTGTAGATGCATGTTATTGTTAAAAAATATGCATGTTTAGAATTTGAATTTGCATACAACATTTTTTATATAAATATAAATGGATCTTAATTAACAAAAGTGTAATATATTTTGTGTAAGCCATTTACTCGAAACTACGGTGGATATCAAAATTGAAAGAAATTTCAAACGTTTTATATCAAATAAAATAAAAATTAACTATAATTTTCTATTGTTTTTTTTTATGTAAACAAATACACATTATTTTAATTATTGATAAATGGATTAAACAAACACACATTACAAAACATTATACATTACAGGTGGGCTTCGATTTGTAAATAATCTTCAATTAAAATAAAAAAAAAGAACTATTGTTATTTTGCATTATGATTATTCAATATGTAAAGAAAGACTATTTAAAGATGCAACATTTTAATTTATTATTACATACAAAATTTAAAAAAAAATTATTTTAAAAAATGTATTATGAAAATAAAAAAGAACATTAAGTTTATTATATAATTTAAAAAAATTCATTCATATACAATTTAATGCTTTTTTTATACAATTTTTTAGAGAATTAAATATTTTTATATTTCTCTTTTTATCATAATAATCATAAATTATTATGAATTTTTCTATATTTTTAGGAACAAAATCTAAAAAAATTTTTAGTAATAGATATCTAATTTCATAGCAACCTATTTAGATCCAGGAGGATTCGGTGATTCGCGACAGTGTTTGAAGGATGGAGGATCTACACCACAAACACCAATAACCGGAAACCATTTGGACGTTCCACGATCCATTGAACCGAATCCCAACCTACTTAGTCCCGAAATTCTTACCCAAAGAAGAGGTAAATACAATTAAATTAATCTCACTTAACATATTTCAACAATCAAATATAAATAAATATAATCAGAATATAAAGTAGTATAAGTCAGTTATTACAGATATCATTCGCACATATTTCAGAATTTTTAAAAAATAAACAATATATATTAATCAAAAATTTTTAATACGAAAATATAAAATATAAATATATGCAAATACAAATATATATATACGATGCATACAGGATTACCAGATAAAGACAATAACCTGTTTCCTCTATCAAAAATAACTCAATTTTTCATTATCCTCACTATAAACAGAAATATGTGATTTAATTTGTCTGCGAATTTCCATAAGAGAAGAATATACGACGTCAGATTATCTTCATTGCTATTGTTAAACAGAGATTTATCATGTAATCAAGCTTCCGCCAAAACCAAGCGTCACATTGTGTAATATGACGTCACATTGTCCCCACTGCTATTATATGAGAATGAGGTCACGTGACTAAGCTTCCGCCAATCATCAAGCATTACATCATGTCACATGATCTATCTCTGTCCTAATGTAGTATAATGTGACGTCACATTTTTTTTTTTTTTTTTTTTTTACAGAAATTCACCAGAAGTGAATCAATTTTAATAATAAAAGAAGTATTGTTTTATTTTCATCTGTTTATTCAATGCATACACAAATATACTATAAAATATAAAATTTTATATATAATGTAATATAAAATCTATGATTTAAAATATTTTTAAAATAAATATATTGCAGGAAGCAGAAGACCAAGCATCTTACCAGTTCCAGACATGTTGACAAGTTCAACCCTGCATCTTCCTGGTCAAGAGTCATTGGATCACGAGGGTGACGAGTCGGAGGACGAGATGGACGACGACGTTCCTTGGAGATCGCCCAGCGAGAAAATAGCGTGAGTATGATCACTTCATATGGCCACTGTCCATCTCACATCGTTTTCCATCCAAGGTCGCAAAGGATTGAAGGTACATGATGATCACCAATCTTTGATATATTCTCGAGAACAGCGAGGAAGCTGACGATCAAAGGCGATATAAAACTCGTTATAAATTTATAGATACACTTGTTAGATGAGAAAGCTGGTTCCCTTTCTTTGACGAATCTTTTTTTGATCTATGTACTGGAGCACGATCGTGAGAAGTCCTATACGAGTGAAACAATCTTGCACTTCTATCTCGTGCACTTGCATGGCACGGTCTTTTTTCTTTTTTGTGTAAACTATTTATTCCTACATATACATATATATCATAATATCAGGTGAATGTATTATACATTGTTTTTTTTCTTTTTTTTTTTTTTTACACTCTTAATATTGTACATTATATCTTTCTATTTTAATTAGTTTCTAGGAAAAAGACTATTGTCTAAAGTATATTTTATTTTTGTATTGTATACTTGGTTGGAACTTGATCAATTGGCTTAATTGGAAGATAGATAATGGGAAAATCAATTCTACTTGACATATTTATACAAACTGTAATAAATATAATCTTTAAGAGATAAATAAAAGAATATAAAAGTCAATCACTATATAGATACAAGAATTTAAGACTAGTATAAATCAATCATTATAGATAGATCATCATACATATTTTAAAAGGAAAGTATGTTATTATTTAATATATATATATATATATATTATAGTTATTAAAATGATTCTTACTTGATTAAAAATATTCATTCTAAAATAAAATATACTTTATAGATAACGTTTAATCTTCAAACGATTCATAAACGATAACCTGATGTGAATTCAATTTACAATTAAGTGAATGAAAATCTGCACGATCCTGCCAGTCAGTATCCACTACCAGCCACGCTGTGGAAACTGCATCGTGCTCGTCTTTCTTTTCTGCACTCTTAGATGTTTTTTTACCCTCTATTACGTTCTCCTCCACCTAATATCTTAACATTCTCAAAAATGAAAAATCTTTTATCTTGCCATTCTTATCCAAAATTTGATTTCTCCACACTTTCATCGTCTCTACTACGAGCAATCAAATGTAAAACGAAATTCATTCGTTTTAAAAAATTTCAATCGAATTCAATTTTTGCTTCAAGTTCCAAATAATATTCGAGAACGAATTTTATTTTCGCTCGACAGAAGGCGAGTCAAATTTCAAACGAAATTCGTTTCGCACATTTTTCTTTTTTTTTTTTTTTTTTTTTTT